>NC_068910.1:128223325-128530044 GCF_023091745.1 Budorcas taxicolor
AATGCCCAAGCATCTGGATCAGTTATTCTCATGTTTATTTATTAAACATAGCAGCAATTTTTGGGGGGGGTGGGGTGGGGGGCAGGTCTGTGTCCTATCCAGTTCGGCCCAGCCAGCCCCAAGTTTGGTGCTCGGGAGGTGGAGAGCTCAGCCTTAGGATGAGTGGTCAAAAGGCTGCTGCTTAGGCTATGCCTACTGTTCCCCACTGCTCCCCAGGGCCTCTAGTAGCCATGGCTGGTCCCAAATTAACTGAATCAGGAACTCTGTGAGGGTCCAGCAGTCAGGGTGAATTGACTGCAGGCAAGAGTTGAAGAGCCATTCTTGTACTTAATTGGCCTCCAAAAGCATCCTCTGCTCTCTTTCCAGAAAGGAAAAGCATCCCTGCCATTTGTATCATGGGGACATGAGCCTCAACCTCATCTCTGTGCTGGTCTATGGATTTTGGCTTGTTTGAGATCAAGCCCAGAGCCTTTGGAGTGGGAACACTGACTCCAAGACCCTAGACTACCAGAGAACTAACCCTAGTGACTATCAAATAATGAGAACTCACAAAGGAAATCACTTGAATACAAGATCCAGCATCACCCAACCACCAGTAGCACCCTGTGCACGATGCTTCATCTAAACAAACAAGGCAAAAATACAAACCCAATCATCAGCAGACAGGACTACCACCTCACTCAGCCTTGCCCATCAGAGGAAAAACAAACAAAAACTCAGCACAAATATACGAAGCTTACACAAACCACTGGGCCAAGCTTAGGAGGACAGAAACCAAAAGGAAGAAAGAATTCAACCTTGAAGCCTGGGAAAAGGGGACCTCAAACACAATAAGTTAAAAAAATAATGAAAAGGCAGAGAAACACTATGCAAATCAAGGAATAAACTAGAAACACAGAAGTCCAAATAAATGAAGAGGACATAGGCAAACTACCTGAAAAAAAATTCAGAATAATGATAGTAAAGATGATCAAAAACCTTGGAAACAAAATGGAGAAAATGCAAGAATCAATTAACAAAGGCCTAGAAAAATTAAAGAATAAACATACAGAGACAAACAACAAAATTACTGAAATTAAAAATACTCTACAAGAAATCAAGGGCTTCCTTCATAGCTCAGTCAGTAAAGAATCTGCCTGCAGTGCAGGAGACTCAGGTTTGATCTCTGGGTCAGGAAGATTCCCTGGAGAAGGAAATGGCAACCCACTCCAGTATCCTTGCCTGGAAAATCCCATGGACAGAGAAGCCTGGTAGGCTGCAGTCCTCCTTGGCATCACAAAGAATCAGGCACAACTGAGTGGCTAACACTTCATTTCATGAGAAGGAATCAATAACAATATCTGAAGCAGAAGAATGAATCAGTGAGCTGGAAGATAAAATGGTGGAAATAACTTCTGAAGAGCAGAATAAAGTAAAAAGAATGGAAAGAACTGAGGATAGTCTCAGAGACCCCTGGGACAATATCAAATGCACCAACATTCAAATTATAGGGGTCCCAGAAGAAGAATAGAAAAAGAAAGGGTATGAGAAATTTTCTGAAGAGATTATAGTTGAAAATTCCCTCCACATCAAAAGGAAACAGTCAATCAAGTCCAAGAGGCACAAAGAGTCCCATACAGGATAAACCCAAGGAGAAACACACCAAGACACATACTAATCAAACTAACAAAGACTAAATGCAAAGAATATTAAAAGCAGCAAGGGAGAAGCAACAAGTAACATACAAGGGAAACCCCATACACTTAACAGGTGATCTCTCAGCAGAAACTCTGCAGGCCAGACGGGGAGGGCAAGATATATTTAAAGTACTGAAAAGGAAAAAAATTTACAACCAAGATTACTGTATCCTGCAAGGATCTCATTCAAAACTGATGGAGAATTAAAATGCTTTTCAGACAAGCAAAAGTTAAGAGAATTCAGTACCACCAAACCAGCTTTACAACAAATTTTAAAGGGACTTATATAGTCAAGAAATACAAGAGAAGAAAAAAGATCTACAAAATCCACCCCAAACATTTAAGAAAATGTTAATAGGAACATAAATATCAATAATTACTTTAAATGTAAATGGTGAAATGCTCCAACCAAAAGACACAGACTCGCTGAATGGATACAAAAACAAGACCCATATATATATGCTGTCTACAAGAAACCCACTTCAGACCTAAAGACACATATAGACTGAAAGTGAGAGGACTGAAAAATATATTCCATGCAAATCAGCAAAAGAAAGCTGGTGTAGCAATCCCCATATCAGACAAAATAGATGTTAAAGACGGTTAAAAGAAATAAGGAAGGACATTATATAACAATCAAGGGATCAATCCAAGAGGAAGACATAACAATTGTAAATGTCTATGCACCAACATAGGACCACCTCAATACATAGGACAAACACTAACAGATATCAAAGGAAAAATTGACAGTAGCACAATAATAGTAGGAGGATTTAACACCCCACTCACACCAATGGACAGATCATGAAATCAGAAAATTAATAAGGAAACACAAGTCTTAAATGATACATTAGATGAGATGGGTCTCATTGATATCTTCAGGACATTCCATTCAAATGCAGAAGAATACACCTTCTCAAGTGCACATGGAACATTCTCCAGGATAGACCACATCTTGGGTCACAAATCAAACCTCATTAAATTTAAGAAAATTGAAATCAAGCATCTTCTCCAACCACAGCAACGCTATGAGACTAGGTATCAATTACAAGAAAAAACTGTAAGAAACACCAACACATGGAAATTAAACAAAACATTTTAAAATAATAATAATTACAAGCACTGAAATTGAAGCTGTGATCAAAAATCTCCCAAAAAACAAAAGCCCAGGACCAGATGGCTTCATAGGAGAATTCTATCAAGCATTTAGAGAAGAGCTAATGCCTATCCTTCTAAAACTCTGTCAACAGGTGACAGAACGCATCAAAATGGAAACCAAAGAATTTCTAGAAACGAATGACAATGAAAACATGACAACTCAAACACCTGTGGGATGCAGCAAAAGAAGTTCTAAGAGGGAAGCTTATAGCAATACAATCCTACCTCAAGCAGCAAGAAAAACATCAAATAGACAACCTAACTTTACACCTAAAACAACTGGAAAAAGAACAATAAAAAAAAATTAGTAGAAGGAAAGAAATCATAAAGATCCAAGCAGAAATAAATGAAAAAGAAATGAAGGAAACAATAGTAAAGATTAATAAAACTAAAAGCTGGTTCTTTGAGAAGATAAACAAAATTGACAAACTTTTAGTCAGACTCACCAAGAAAAAAAGAGAGAAGAATCAAATCTACAAAATTAGAAATTAAAAAGGAAAAGTTACAACGGACAATGCAGAAATACAGAGGATTACAAGAGACTATTACGAATAACTATATGGCAATAAAATGGATAACCTGGAAGAAATGGTCAGATTCTTAGAAAAGCTCAATCTTCCAAGACTGAATCAGGAAGAAATAGGAATTATGAACAACCCAATTACAAGCACTGAAATTGAAGCTTTGATAAAAAAATCTTCCAAAAGACAAAAGCCCAGGACCAGATGGCTTCATAGGAGAATTCTATCAAGCATTTAGAGAAGAGCTAATGCATATCCTTCTAAAACTGTCAAAAAATTGCAGAGAAAAGAATACTTCCAAATGCATTCTACGAGGCCATCATCACCCTGATACCAAAACCAAACAAAGACAACACACAAAAAAAGAAAACTACAGGCCATTATCACTGATGAACATAGATGCAAAAATCCTTAACAAAATTTTAGCAAAAAGAATTCAGCAACACATCAAAAAGCTCATACAACATGATCCAGTTGGGTTTATTCCAGGAATGCAAGGATTCTTCAATATATGCAAATCAAACAATGTGACACCCCATATTAACAAACCAAAAGATAAAAACCAGATGATAATATCAATAGATGCATAAAAAGACTTTGACAAAATTCAGCACCCATTTATGATTAAACTCTTCAAAAAATGGGCATAGAAGGAACCTACCTCAACATAGTAAAGGCCATATATGATAAACCTACCACAAACATTATTGTCAGTGGTGAAAAACTGAAAGCACTCCCCCTAAGATCAGGAACAAGACAAGGATGTCCACTTTCACCACTATGACTCAACATAGATTTGGAAGTCCTAGCTACAGCAATCAGAGAAGAAAAAGAAATAAAAGGAATCCAGATCAGAAAAGAAGTAAAGCTCTCACTGTTTGCAGATGACATGATACTGTATATAGAAAACCCTAAAGATATGATCAGAAAATTACTAGAGCTAATCAGTGAATTTAGCAAAGTTTCAGGATACAAAATCAATACACAGAAATTACTTGCATTTCTATATACTAACAATGAAAAATCAGAAAGAGAAATTAAGGAATCAATCCCACTCACCACTGTAACAAAAAGAATCAAATATCTAGGAATAAACTTACCTAATGGAGAATCCCAGGGATGGGTGAGCCTGGTAGGCTGCCATCTATGGGGTCGCACAGAGTCGGACATGACTGAAACGACTTAGCAGCAGCAGCAGCAGCAGCAAGGAGACAAAAGAACTGTACACAGAAAATTACAAGACACTAATGAGAGAAATCAAAGATGACATAAACAGATGAAGAGATATTCCATGTTCCTGGGTAGGAAGAATCAATATTGTGAAAATGACTATACTATCAAATGCAATCTACAGATTCGATGTGCTCTCCATCAAATTGCCAATGGCATTTTTCACAGAACTAGAACAAAAAGTTTCACAATTCATACGGAAACACAAAAGACCCTGAATAGCCAAAGCAGTCTTGACAAAGAAGAATGGAGCTGAAGGAATCAACTTTCCTAACTTCAGATTATACTGCAAAGCTACAGCCATCAAGTCAGTATGGTACTAGCACAAAAACAGAAAGACAGACCAATGGAACTAGATAGAAAGCCCAGAAATAAACCCATGCACCTACGGGTACCTTATATTTGACAAAAGAGGCAAGAATATACAATAGGGTAAAGACAGCCTCTTCACTAAATGGTGCTGGGAAAACTGGACTGCTGCTGCTGCTACTAAGTCACTTCAGTCGTGACCGACTCTGTGCAACTCCATAGATAACAGCCCACCAGGCTCCCCCATCCCTGGGATTCTCCAGGCAAGAACACTGGAGTGGGTTGCCATTTCCTTCTCCAATGCATGAAAGTGAAAAGTGAAAATGAAGTCCCTCAGTCATGTCCGACTCTTAGCGACCCCATGGACTGCAGCCCACCAGGCTCCTCTGTCCATGGGATCTTCCAGGCAAGAGTACTGGAGTGGGGGAAAACTGGACAGCTACATGTAAAAGAATGAAATTAGAACACTTCCTAACACCATACACAAAGATAAACTCAAAATGGATTAAAGACCTAAATGTAAGACCAGAAACTATAAAACTCTTAGAGGAAAACATAGGCAGAACACTCGATGACATAAATCAAAGCAAGATGCTCTTTGACCCACCTCCTAGAGTAACAGAAATAAAAGTAAATAGAAGTAAACAAGTGGGACCTGACCGAACTTAAAAGCTTTTGCACACCAAAGGAAACTATAAGCAAGGTAAAAAGACAACCCTCAGAATGCAAGAAAATAATAGCAAATGAAACAACTGACAAAGGATTAATTTCCAAAATATACAAGCAGCTCATACAAGTCAATGCCAGAAAAACAAACAACCCAATCAAAAAGTGGGGAAAAGACCTAAACAGACTTTTCTCCAAAGAAGACATACAGATGACTAACAAACACATGAAAAGATGCTCAACACCACTCATTATTAGAGAAATGCAAATCAAAACTACAGTAGATATCACCTCACACTGGTCAGAATGGCCATCATCAAAAAGTCTACAAACAATAAAAGCTGGAGAGGGTATGGAAAAAATGGAATGCTTTTGCACTGTTGGTAGGGCTGTAAATTGATACAGCCACTATGGAAGACAGTATGGCAATTCCTTAAAAAACTAGGAATAAAACCACCATATGACCCAGCAATCCCACTCCTCAGCATATACCCTGAGTAAACCAAAATTGAAAGAGACATATGTATCCCATAATTCATTGCAGCACTATTTACAATAGTTAGAACATGGAAGCAACCTAGATGTCCATCGACAGATGAATGGATAAAGAAGTTGTGGTACATACACACAATGGAGTATTAGCCATAAAAAGGAATACATTTGAGTCAGATCTGATTAGGTGGATGAACCTAGAACCTATCATACAGAGTGAAGACAGTCAGAAAGAGAAAGATAAAAATTGTCTTCTAACACATATATACAGACTCTAGAAGAATGGTACTAAAAAACTTATTTATAGGGCAGCAGTGGAGAAACAAACATAGAGAATAGACTTATGGACATGCAGAGAGGGCAGGAGAGGGTGAGAAGTATGGAAAGAGTAACATGGAAACTTACATTACCATATGTAAAACAGATAGCCAAGGGGAATTTGCTGTTTGGCTCAGGAAACTCAAACAGGGCTCTGTATCAACCTAGAGGGGTTGGATGGGGAGGGAGATGGGAGGAAGGTTCAAAAGGGAGGGCATGTATGTATACCCATGGCTGATTCATGGTTGGGGTCTGACAGAAAACAACAAAATTCTGTAAAGCCATTATCCTTCAATTAAAAAATTAATTTAAAATAAAAAAGCATGGTAACTTTGAACTTGGATAAAAATGGGCAGATTCATGAGTCATTCTTGTGTTTAGTGATCTGTAGACACACTATTCAGATGATTGAAGATATTTTCACTTTCCATCTATATATCTTCAGGACTGTGCAGGTTCATCATAAAATATAATAATGATGATGATAATTATAAAAATAAACCAATATAGACATGTCAGGAATTATCAGAATTCTCAAGCTGATCAGAGCTAGAGTCCACAATAGAAAGGCTGTCTCCTTTGTCATACCTCTCTTTTGCTGCCACTCAGCCACTCATAGGGACAGTTCAGGGGCATCATAGTGGGGGCAAGCCTGACAGGAAGCTAGAGAAACTCTCAACTCCCCTTTTCAGGGGAGCATTCTGAGTGCTCCCTGTATCTCCTGTGAGTGGCTGTGAGATGTCTAGGCAATCAGAAGTCAATTGTCATCAAGAAGAAAATTCCTGTCAAGAGTCATTTAAATTGTGTCAGGCAGGATGAAAAATCAATACCAACAGTCTCACTGACATTACTGATTTGGAAAAGTCTCCCATCCCCTCCCCACTCACACTAAGCAACTATGTTACTGCACTTACTTAGGCAGCAAAAGAAAATGGAAAATGAAGTCCCACCACTGAGCAAGCAACATCCACACCCTAAAGCCTGGTGGCTCTTCACTCACTCCCTGACATGCAGGAAATGTTTCAGCATATAAGTCTGAATGAATTTTACCATTTCTCTGTTTTATGGAAGTGAATTCTCTTCTGTCCTCTCTTCACTAGCTCACTCTCCAAATATAAACCGAATTCCCTTTCTCTACTAGGCTTTTTTTTCATAAACACTCATTAAGGACTGACAAAAAGTGATGCCTTGCAGATGGGAGCTGGTATTCTTTCCTAGTTCTGAGTAGAGAGTGGTTAGTATCAGTAATGATAATGGGCCTTGGATGTAGGCCGGATGGTCTAAGTACCTAAGTAAACAGACTTGATCTAGGAGAAGGAGTTATTATGTGCTGCTCTATTTTTTCATGAAGAATGACTTCCTTGTAGATCAATGTCTGCAAATTTGACTCCTTCTCAAATTACTCAGCCTTTCCATGCATATGGGAAAGAAGATTGTTTGTTTGTTTGTTTGTTTAACTTTTTGGTAGTAGGTCTTCTGTCTGTGGATTAACTCTTGAAAAAGCTCCAAAGAGATTGTATATCTAAGACTATCCTTTAGATATGGCAGAAACACAATCTGGAATGGATGGTCATTCTGCTCAATCCTGATAGCTCAGATGAAAATGGGCAGAAGGAAGCAGGATTCAATACAAGAAAATGATAATGCATTTCATAGCTTGTAAAAGAAGCACTGAGAGTTTGCCTCAGCTTCTGTTGAACTTGCTGTCAATCAACAAAATGAACCAAACAAAAAGTAAATGCACACGAAGGTTCAGGAAAAAAGATACACTGATAAAATTTTAAGAACAAATTTTAGCAAAGTCTCCAAAGAAACCCAAGGTCACTGGGTCCTCTGTTTGACTACCTGACCCTACCCTAGGGCAGAGTGTAGTGTAGGGCAGCTACTGGAGCTACAGGGAACAAGACACTAACTAGCAAAACATATTGACTCAAAAATTATCTCTTCAAGGAATATCAGAAATTATCAAATTCAATCTCCCTCATTTTGCAGAAGAAACTGAGGCAGGCTCCCAACTGTTCAAGACTATGACTTGAGAAAATCCAAGTTAGTATCTGAAACATATAGCAGCAGACAAGAACTCTGGGAGCATGATCCCCAGTCCAGGACCTTCTCACATAAAGTACCAGAGAAATAGAAATGGGAAGAATATATACATGGCTCGTGAAACCTCCAGAGTCTGAGAAAGTGTTCATCACTCAGTCATGTCCAAATCTTTGTGACGCCATGAACAGTATCCTACCAGGCTCCTCTGTCCATGGAATTCTCCAGGCAAGAATACTGGAGTGGGTTGCCATTTCCTCCTCCAGGGGATCTTCCCAACCCAGGGATCAAACCCACCAACCCAGGGATGGAACCCAGGTGTCTTGCATTGCAGGCAGATTCTTTACTGTCTGAGCCACCAGGGAAGCCCGTGAGACCCACAGTCAAATCTCTGGGATGCATGGGCAGCCAGTGTCTTCCTTCACAAGGGGAAAGAGGGTCAAACAGTACTGTATGGGAGTAGAAATTTTTGTTTTCTATTTTGGTAATCAATCTTTAATGTTATTATACTGAATTCTGTGAATGTTGTCTGTGACTAGGAAAATGTTTGGAATCCTGCGTTAGAGCCAACATAGCTCCACTTTTGTAAATGTTCCCCAGCACATGTTTAGAAGCATCTTCTCTGTTTTCAGAATATGGCACATTATAGATTGAAGCAGCTATATCAGTTAGGTCTACCTTGTAAATTATGTTTTCTAGGTCCTCTACAGCTTTACTTACTCATTTGTCTACTCAATTTGTCAATGAACTGAGGACAAGTTATTAAACCTTACTTTTACTAATGTGTTTTTGTCTATTTCTCCTTGATAGTTTTTGCTCTATTTATTTCGATGCTATGTTATTTGGTTGAACAACTATTAAATATTCATCAAGAATAGTGGCTTTATGATTTTAACATGTGTTACAACACCAACTGGGGGTTTTAAGGTTGTTTCTATATGAATTAGAGAACAATAGATGAAAAATTGAGTGACATTAGAGAACAGAGCCTGACTTAGCACTGCCTCTTATACAAAGCCACTCCCTAACTACCTGGTCAAAGCGAAACCACGAAGCAATTGAATTGCACCTCTCTCATGGCTCTTAAAACCCCCTGCCTTATAATAGTTTAAGAGCAAGTTTATAAACTTACCATGGGGCTGGAAACTTTTATTTATGGTCCTCATAGCACGTATATTCTTTGAGTCTAACAGATGTTTAAAAAGATGTAATGAACTCTTGATGAAAGTGAAAGAGGAGAGTGAAAAAGTTGCCTTAAAATTCAACATTCAGAAAACTAAGATCATGGCATCTGGTCCCATCACTTCATGGCAAATAGATGGGGAAACAACGGAAACAGTGAGGGACTTAATTATTTTGCGCTCCACAGTCACTGCAGATGGTGACTGCAGCCATGAAATTAAAAGACGCTTGCTCCTTGGAAGAAAGGCTATGACCAACCTAGACAGCATATTAAAAAGCAGAGACATTAATTTGCTGACAAAGGTCTGTCTAGTCAAAGCTATGGTTTTTCTTTCCAGTAGTCATGTATGGACGTGAGAGTTGAACTATAAAGAAAGCTGAGTGCTGAAGAATTGATGCTTTTGAACTGTGGTATTGGAGAAGACTCTTGAGAGTCCCTTGGACTGCAAAGAGATCCAGTCATTCAATCCTAAAGGAAATCAGTCCTGAATATTCATTGGAAGGACTGATGCTGAAGCTGAAACTCCAATACTTTGGCCACCTGATACAAAGAACTGATTCCATGGAAAAGACCCTGATGCTGGGAAAGATTGAAGGTGGGAGGAGAAGATGACAGAGGATGAGATGGTTGGATGTCATCACTGACTTGATGGAGATCAGTTTGAGTAAGCTCTAGGAATTGGTGATGAACAGGGAAGTCTGGTGTGCTGCAGTCCACGGGGTCGCAAAGAGTCAGACACAACTGAGCAACTGAACTGATTTATCAAAACAATCATTTCTATAGCCTCTAAAATATATTTCATGACTACAGGGTTCTCTAGAGAAACAGAATCAAAAGAGATATACAGTTGAAGATACTAGTATACAGTTTACTACTCAAGAGAAGAGACTTCTTATTAAGAACTGACTCACACAGTTACAGAAGCTGAGAAGTCAGCAAGCTGGAGATCCAGGAAAACTGATGGTATAGTTCCAGCCTGAATCCAAACCTGAAGGCAGAAGAAGATCAATGTCCTAGCTTGAAGACAAACAAAGAACAAATTTTTCCTTACTCAGGCTTTTGTTCTAACCTTCGGCACAGTGGATGAGACCACACTGGCAAGGGTAATCTGCTTTACTCAGTGTATCAGTTGTGATGTTAATCTCATCCAGAAACACTCTCACAAGTAAATCAAGAATAACCACTATATGGGGATGTCACACCCCACTCAAGTTGACACAGAAGACTGACCAGCACACACGCTAATGATACAGATGAACACCTAGGTTGATATTTTGTCTATAATGACACTAGATTTTGCAACTACTTCCCTAACATCCCTCTTAATGCTTCACTCTCAAACACAGGTGATATAGGAGATGCAACCATGGGAGTCCAACAAAACCTTTGGAATACAAAATCTTTGGAGAACTTATTTTTGTGAAGAATTTAGTTACCAACGTTCTTTCAGGGAAAATCAACAATCTGAGCTCTTAAAAATCATCATAAATTGATTGTTCCTTCTAGCTTTAGGTTCACAACAGTATTTTTCTTCGATCTGGGCCTAATCTTTATTCCTTCCCTCAGTTTTAGGGAACTCTTGGTTTTTAAAAAATATTTGAAAGTAAGTCTGTTGAATTTGGATTCATAGAGTAAATGTCAGCCAAGGAGCATGTAGAAACTCACTCCATGTGGAGATCAGACAATATATGGAATGATAGTCTCCAGAAGAAGTGATGAAGGCTGCACTGCTTGTGTTCTTAAAGAGCTTAGAATTTATGGGGAACAGTCTCATGAATGACCAACTAGATAATATGACACAATGAAACAAGCGCTAACCTGAGGCACAAAGCACATCTACAGAAGAACAACTCATTTTGCATGGGAAGACGAGAGGAGGACTTTGGATGTGGACCTGGAGCACTGGAAAGAATAAGGAAGGAGGACTGGGTGGCGGGGGTGGGGGGCGGGGTGTCAATATGAGCAAAGTACAAGAATGTGAAAGTGTAACACACAGAGAAATGATCTCTGTGACACAGGACAAGAAAATATTTGATGGGAAACAAAATTGAAAAGGTCATTTGAGGTGAGAGCAAGGAGGATACAGCCCAGGACCTGAAGAGTTCAGAATTTCTTCTAGAGAATGAGGACCTAATGAAAGTTTGGGGATGGGGAGTAAAACGAAGTTGGCTATTATTCAGAATCTCTGTGTCTGGTAGGGAGGAAACTCTAGGCACTTGAAATTACTTGGAATGGACTGGAAAGCAAAGAAACAAGATAAAATGAAATGAAGATCACCAGTTAGAATGTGGACTAGTTTTCTGCTACTGTGGAAGAATTTACCACAATCTAACAGCTTGTATGGACACATATTGATTATCTTAGGTTCTATGGGTCAGGAGTCTAGGCCCAGATAGGTCCTCCACGGGGGTCTGACTAACCTGTCTTTGAGATGTCAGCAGGGATATGGTATTATCTGAGGGATAAAGGTGAAGAATCTGCTTTCCAGCTCAGGTCGTTGGCAGAAGTTAAATTCTTTCTGATTGCAAAATTGAGGGCTTCAGTTTCTTGCTGGCTGTTGCCTGGAGGCCATTCGCAGCTCCTAAGGCTGCCCAGAGTTCTTTGACTCCTGGGGTTTCCCAACTTGATCACTTGTCTCCTCAAATAGGGCAGAAAGTCTTCTGTGTAACATATTCACATACACCCCACCAACTCTGCTGTATTCCACTGGTTGAAGCAAGTCTTAAGACCTATCCCCTAATAAGGGGGATACTAAGAGGCATGAATCAAAGGGACCACCCTAAGAGTCTATACCCCATATATGCTACTGAAAGCTGTGGCCAAGAGGTGATAAGGCTTGAAACTGGGCAGAAACTATGAAAATTAAAGATGGCTGATAGTCATATGTTTCCTACAGAATCTATAGACAGATTCTGGAAGGCAGGTCGAAGACACAGAAGTTGCCAAACACGGACATGCCAAGGAGATGTGGGTCAATGGTTTACTGAGCTAAAGAATCCTTGAGAAACCTGTTAAAGGTGCAGATTCTCAATGACAGTCCTAAATTTTAATTATATGAAGACCAAGGAATCTGCATTTAAATAAGCATTCCCACTGACCCTGCACTAGGAAATGCCAATGTACTGGGAAGATGGGAAAAGAGAGAAGTTCATTTAACTTCAGTTCAGCAAATAATCATTGAGCATATGATGACATACCACCAGTTAAAGACCAAAAGACCAATCTGCCTTGAATAAACCGAAAGTCCAGTGGGAGAGACAGACACACGCAGAACATGAAAAGGAAGCACAGGGCAATGCGGTAGCCCAGGGAGGATCAGTGAGCTCAGTTTCAGAGGGGAAGAAGCAATGCAAAGTCTACCCGTAAGAAATGTTTCCCAAAAATAAGAATAGCTAATATCTACTGGGCCCTTAAAATCTATTAGTTTAGAAGAATCATATCACTTAATCCTTATAATAACCCCCATTAGGTAGGTACTATTTTCCCATTTTATAGATAAGTAAATGGAGACTTTGCAAAGCTAAGTAATTTATATAAGTCACTCAGCTAGTAAATGTGGGAATGTGATAAATCTGAGCTCTTAACCATTACACTCTATAACCTAAGGAGAATCCCAAAGGGTCAGTGAAAACTTCCAAGATAAAAATGATAAAAGGGAAGGATGAAAGGAAAAACAGATATTGCAAGTGAGGCATAAGGAAATTACTCTGTAAAACAAATTTTTAAAAACAGTCTAAGTTTGCTCAAAAAGTACTTAAGTGGAAAAAGTGTATTTGTAATGCATTTAATGTATTGTAATAAAAATGGAAGTTATTCCCATCAGGAAAAGATGTACATTTTACGTAAGAAATCATTTTTGTCAGCAATAGCTAGACACTCACAGAATGCTAAAGGATCACTGGGGAGAAAGACAGGAAAGACCTCAGATATGGATGCTCAGTTTCAATTAAGTTTGTTTTTTTTTAAATAATGGTACATTGCTATGGTTTGTTTCTCTCTAGCTGAAGAAGGGCCAAGTAGATAAAAGTTTGTGTTTTGTTTTGTTTTTTTTTAATGACTGTTAACAGAACACCTTATCCCCTTGCTTTAATTAGGGAAAAAAAAAAAAAAACTGCTACAGAAACTGCTACAGAAAAGCCTCTGGCAGGAAATGCTAATTCTGTTAACTCTGTAAGTACCTTTAACTACAGAAAGGACAGCCCAGAAAGGCCCCTCACTCTGGCAGTAAGGCCAGTCCAAGGTCATGTTCTGATCAGTACTGAAGTTAGAAAGAATATGCTGATCTCAGTATAAGGTCTATAGTTTCTTTAAAACTTGCTTCAAATTATATTTTCATGAAATGGAGAAATGAGCAATCCATATCTGTCCACATCTAGACAGTTTTTAAAACAGCATCATATTAAATATTTTGGTATTCAGAACAATTTCATATGAATTGTAAACTTTAATCATTCTGAACCAGCTGGGCTAGGAACTCATGATGTCCAGGTCACTGTTCCAAGATCTTGTATGACATGGAGTCAGCTGCTGAAATGCCAGGTATAGCTTCTAAATAAAAAATCCTTAGCTATTACAATGGTATTTCTCATGAACCTCTGGCTATTGCACAGAGTTTTGTGGTTGCTGCTGTTGTAGTTCTCATGGTCAGCCCCCTATAATCCTACCACACACGGTCAGTAGATATATTGCACTAAATGCAACAGGCTGTGGGTGTAACAACCCCTCTCCTAGTGTAGGTCTATTCAGTGAAACAAGGTTGAAGATCATCTGCTTGGATTTCAGAGCAACTGTCAAATTGCTATAAAATGTCGAAATGCTCTTGATTTCTGTATTATCCTCACCAGAGACTGGAAACAGTTCACATACTGGCTCTGGCATCTCTAGATGTCACCTTAGAAGAAACTGTATAGATATTCCTCAACCATAAGAGTTACTTTCAGTGGCCATGAATATGCCACGAGGTGAGATAAAGGAAGAAAAGGAAGACCACTGAGTGGAGACAGAGTGAAGTTTCCCTGTGGGAGAGGAAATATGGCTGAATCAATACTACCTGTCAGCACAGCCAAGCAGAATTCCAGCTCTGTGAGGAGGCCCCTCTCCCAGGCCTCCCATAAGCAAACACCAGCTCCAGGCTGCAGCAAACACACTCTAAGTGTCTGCAAACATAGGGTCCCATGACCAAATCCACGAGGAACTCAAACATATGTGAAATGGTATTAGGCTCACTGCCTTCTTTCCCAAGCTGGCCTGGCCTGCCCCCAAAAGAGAATCAGAAATCACTCAGCTGTAGAAATATGTTTGAAAGCACCTCAGGGGAGCCCCTATCCTTCCCACAAAAGTTGAGTGTTTCAGGAAAAAACTAAATTCACTAAGACCTCCTAGATTTCATCCTACATTTTATCATTTCTGAAATTGGCATGTGTGTTATATAGCCAGTGTGTATCCTAGTGCAACAAGTATTCCAATTTTTTTGCTCCTGTTTCTGTGTTTAAATTGATATTTTACAGTTAATGGTATTTTTGAAATGGAGGAAATTAGTTATACAATTCCTTTCTTGTTTTAGGCTTCCCAGGTGGCACAGTGGTAAAGAATCCACCACACCAATGCAGGAGACACGAGAGATTCAGTTTCCAGCCCTGGGTCAAGAAAATCCCCTGGAGAAGGGAATGGCTACCCACTCCAGTATTCTTGCCTGGAAAATTCCATGGACAAAGGAGTCTGGTGGTCTACAGTTCCTGAGGTCACAAACAGTCAACTGTATGCAACTGAGCATACAGTCTTGTTTTAGAGAAGTATACATCAAGAAAACAAATGAAGGCCCTGGTCAAGACATCTGACAGATTTCAATAACAGTCAGACCTCATATTTATTGAGAACTTGCCATGTGTCAGCTATGTAACAGCTTCACCTATATTAACTCATTTAAACCTTATAATGATCTTCTATGGTTGGTGATCATTTTACATATGAGGAAAATGGTTAAATTTTTTTCCTCCAAGATCATATAGCTAGAGAGCTTTGGAGCCAAGGTTCAAACTGATGGTTCAAACCACTGTTGATTGCAGACCTCCCAATAAAATTACCTAACCAATTTACCGATAAAGCAAAGTTGAAGTTCATTACTTAGTATATTAAGGAAGAATACTCCCTTGACAAGACTCTTATTTTCAAGGAGGGATATTTATGAGGTTTGGGGGTCTAGTTTAAGACAAGTAGAAGTTGGACTCAGATTGGCTCAATTTCCTGACACAGTTATTGAGGCTTGGTTGACACAGCAAGGCAACAGTTCCAAGAGTCCTAAAGCATCAACACCAACTTGATGAGTTTGGTAAAGTGATTTATACTGTCCTAACAGAGGGTTATTTACTCCACTGAGAGATACTTGAATTATCTCTTTTTTTTCATATAAATGGATTTTTTAGAAAGTTTATTAACCAAATCATAATTATTTGCAATGTCCTGTTCCTGGGCAAGAGTCTCCTGAAATAAGGTCATTTTAATACAGACAGTAATCTGGGTGGCTTGCAGATGGTTTGTGTTCTCACCAGGTGGTTGCCACACAGTGTGGACTGAAATGAGTCCCCTCTAAATCCATATGTTGAAGCCCTAATCCCCCACCCCACCCTACTCCCCAAAGTGACTATATCTAGAGGAATTTAAATTAAATGAGGTAATATGGGTGAGGTCCTAACCAGATACGATTGGCGGCCTTAGAAGAGGAAAACAAGGAGATATTCTTTTCTCTCCCTCTTCCTCACTCTTTCTGTGTGTCTCTCTCCCCCACGCTTTCTCCTCTCTCTCTGCTCACTTCCTACCCCCTCCCTCTCTCCACACCTCTCCCCATGTGCCCTGAAGAAAGGCCATGTGAGCACACAGAGAGAAGGCAGCTATCTGCAAGCCAAGAAGAGAGATCTAACCCAACCATGCTGGCACCCTGATCTCTTTCTCTAGAACTGCGAGAAAATGTCTGTTGTTGAAGTCATCCACTCCACAGTGCTTTGTTATGGGCATGCAAGCTAGCTAACACATCATCCATACTCATAAACATTCACTTATACAGCCTCAGCTTCCCTTGCTGAGTGGCTGCAAGAATCCAACAGGATGGTGTATGTCAAAATGCCTTGTAAGCTGTGGAGTACTGTGTGAACATTAGCTCGCAGCATTGCTAATAGTAGAGGTCCCTGAGGTTACCAATTTCTGGAAGGCTCAATCCTTGAGCCACAGCTTAATGACATGGCTAAGCAAAGCAACTGAGCCTAGCAGTTCTCTGAGGCAAGACTCACCTTGGGTTAATTAGAAAGGAAGCTTGGCAAAGGGATCAAAGAACAACTTGGCACCAGGAAAATCCACATTCTCTGTATTCCTGACAAAATGAACACCCAGCTGTGAATTTATTGACTCTCCCTTAAGAAGTTCTAATGGAATAAATTTTGCCTTCTTGGTGCCTGCTAATTAGACAATTATTTAACTCTGTTTCTTTTTTAATGATTCTCTGCTGTTGTTTGAAGACTTCTGTCTATTATTTGTAATAAAATCCTCTGTCACATTTTTTGCCTCATTATGCTTAACAAATAGTGCATTCCCCAGCCCCAATCCCCGGTTCCCTTAGTTCTTCCTCCCCCAGCACCTCCCCAGTCTAGAGCTCCCAGAGTTTCAAAGACCAGCTGTTATCATTTTGTTGACTGAGAGATTTTTAGAAACTTCTATCACAGGCACAAGACTCCATGGGGGGCTGTTGAATTAAATATCAGTTCTTCAAACAGGAATTAGCTCAGAGAACAAAAGCAGCAGGAAGACAAGGGACAAATACAGGCAAGTTCTGAAGTCCTCCTACTCAGTGATCTGCACACTGGCCCTCTCCCTTCCTCAGCACCCCAAGACTGGAATTCCTAGGCCTGTGGCCCTACTTGGCCGTGGAGAGTCACATACCTTCTTCCTAGTGTTGGAGACCAAGCCCAGCCCAGCCACAGGGTCACTCACTTTTTCATCAGAACATGAGTATGTTCAAAGAAGATGACCCTTTTCACCACCTCCTGCAGTTAATCTCATCTGAGCATCCCATTCATCTGAGCACCCCAAAGGTTCTCTACTAAACCGCTATTTCTTCAGAGGAGAAAAGAGAGAGAATAAGTCAAAGAATGAATATTGGCTGGGCCCTACTACTGACTAGGCTTACTATTTCCATATATGCCTGCCATGCAGATATGACTTGCTTATCCTCACATTACAGAAACCGAGCACAGCAGTACAGACACTAGATCCTCGCTACTGAAAGCATGGCCAAGGCTGGCTTCACAAGTGCGTGGCCTGTGCCACCACATGGCGCCCTTCACTCGTGATGGCCACGTTTGATTCGGTCCTCTGCTGACTCGAAATGCTTAATAATTTTACCTTTCAACTTGCACTTTGTAAATGAAATTCAATAGGATATGGAGTGTGCTCACAAACTGAGGAGATACAGCAACACATATATTTACCCATTCCATGATGCTCCTTCAAATGTGGTGTTTGAGGTACCTGTAAGCACTGGGTTCCAGTGGGTCCCCAGTGGAGGAATCCAACAAGGCTCAAAGCAAGTTCAAGGTGACCGGGTTAAGTCCATGACTGAGCAAGTCAGAGTGCCAGCAGCCCCAAGAAACCACACGTTCCTTTGTACATGGATTTACTTTGGAAATATTAACCTAAGAAACACAAACTACCAAGGAACCACATCTTCTTATCTTTCCTTACACCACATCACATCCCTGTGCTCATCAGCCACTTCTGCCAAAAATGATAATGTGGAAGGAAAAGGAAAGACAGAGTTAGGGCAACCCATAGGTCTTCCTGCATTTGTCTAGCCCTTCCGTACACATCAGGAGAGGAAGCAGACAATGCTGTGAACTGTGAGTGCACCAAGAAGTGAAGCATCAGTAATTGACATAGATGAGAACAAAATACGGATGCATGCATGAGCAACGGAGCTGAACTCTGTAATTCTGGTGATTCCATATTTGAGTTAAATGCTCTTACATTTGCATTAAAAAGTGACACTGCACAATTTAAAGCTAAATGGGAAATTTGTAAGGTTTCACTGGCATAGACAAGGTCCTTGGCATTGAACCAAGCCTGCTGCTCAAACTGCAGAACAAATAGTCCCATGTCTGCCCTCAAAGGCTGCCCCAAACATACCTTCCCTCATCCACAGGACAGTCTTTTATATCCACAAATATACACCACATCACTAACCATTTGTTCTTCAAGCTAAATAATCCCATGTCCTTTAAATGTTTCTTTTTACTAAGTTCTCCTAACATTATGTTTATACTTGGTCTTATATAATACATATTTTTAGTTCACGTGAACAGAATTGTGCAATATCTCATTCTGCTTCTCAAACAGGAAGCCTTAAGAGCGATGTGAGTCTCTATTTGCACCACGTAGCTTTTTTCCTGTTGCCATGGTTTCTCCTCAAGCTCTCCCCACCTCTCCTACACTGCCAACTCTTCCTGATACCCGTGTACTCCTCTTTTTCACATGTGCTCCCTTTCATCCATGTACCTTTAAACAGAGATACCCAGAACTGAATATCATCTCACCCACTAAACACTTAGGATACTGGAGACGCACTTTGAGGGGTATACGGTCCTAGATTCTCACAATAGTTACCCGTCGGTCGGGTCTTCAGTCGTAATGATAATCCCCCGTTAAATCACTTACCGCTGATGGACATTTCCCTCCTTCTCAGGCTGAATAAGCCTGTAACATGGGAAATACTGTCTCCAAAATAAGCTAATGCTGCATTCTACCTCAGTGTGTTCCTTCTGCTTACAGAAATGCTTGTGGGGTTGTTAAACGTAATCTGATTAAAAGAGACTCAGAATATTCAACAGAAACTTTGGAGAGCATCATCTAGCATGAAGTGCCTGAAGAGGTGGGAATAAACTAAACATTTCATGCAGGAAAAAACTGAGGTCCAGAGGGGCTCAGTGACTTGCCCAGGGCCACAACTCAATTACAGCCTCAGAACTGAGTCAGAAGCCCCAGGTGTCCTGACTCCCGGGCCAGCTTCCCCAGCCTCTGGGCGGGCCCTGCGCCCCGCAGCACAGCAGAGGGCTATGAGCCGGAGCCCACAGCTGCCATCCTCTCCCCCACCCTCTGATTCTCTGAAAGCAGAGCACACAAACCCAGTCTGTACTGGAGGTTCAGAGCTACAAAGCCTGCATTATTTAACACCGACTTTAGCTATCTGGGATGGAGAATAAATAGCACTATAATAAAATCCATAAAATATACCAAATTGGATTTTTTTCAGGGATGCCTCCAAACACAAGTTGGTAATCAAAAGGTTTTCTGAAAGACTAGAAATCGTGTTTGCTGTGTTGAAATTTCCCTGAACCTTAAGAACACCCCTGTTCCCCATCATCGACTAGCTGAATACTTTAGGCAGAGAGATGTGTGTTACTCTAAGAAGGAAAAAGGACATTTTCAAGAGGCCTGATGAGGAGTGCCTTCTCCAAAGCTTTAGAAGCCACAGCCACCTTAGGGTATGAAGGTCTTTAGCCCTCAATGACTCCTCATGCTCTCCGGGGAACAGCAGTCAAGGTGGAAGAAGAGGGAGTGGATGCCCTTGACACCACAATGAGAGAGTTAGCAGTGACTGCAAGTGGCAGTGATCTTTGCTATCCTTTTACAGATACTAGGGTTCACGGGGCTGTTAACAGTGAAGCCTCCTTGTTCCTCATAAGGTAGCTGCTGCTAAGTCGCTTCAGTCATGTCCAACTCTGTCCAACCCCATAGATGGCAGCCCACCAGGCTCCTCCATCCCTGGGATTCTCCAGGCAAGAACACTGGAGTGGGTTGCCATTTCCTTCTCCAATGCATGCATGCATGGTAAGTTGCTTCAGTCATGTCTGACTGTGCGACACCATAGACAACAGCCCAACAGGCTCCTCTGTCCACAGGATTCTCTAGGCAAGAATACTGGAGTGGGTTGCCGTTTCCTTCTCCAGTTCCTCATAAGGACTCAATCATAATTCAAACATGTGACCAGGTGATGACTTTTAAAGTTCAGGAGTTGAAGGAGCCCTGTGGTCCATCAGTGCGGGGCAGCGATTAACACATGCCCCCCCAACCAACATGATTTCCCTGTTAATCTAGTATGTTGAAAGAAAGCTTCCAAGTTCAAGAAGGTTTCATTAGCACACCCACTCACCTCTCTTCCAACCCAATTCTTACTGAAAGAACTAAATGACATTGGTTAAAGAATGAAATCATAACAGTGATAGCATAAATTAAAAAAAAAAAAAGAAGAAGAAGAGGAGAGAGTGATTAGGGCATCAGAAAATGTGAGGATATCCGGGAAGACAGAAGGTGGGATGGGAGGGGTCTCACCACCTAAACACCAGACATAAGAGATGCTGCTCCCGGGACAAGCTGGAGACAAGCCTGGCACTTTTGTGTCAATGAACAGCAGAGAGCAGGCAGGGGCTCTACGGCAATCAGGTGGATTACCAGAAGAACTCTCTAGATCAACAAGCCGGCAAAGTGCTGACTTTGCTCTCAGGTATCACAGAACAGGAAGGACCGAACCTCTGTCTGCTGGGGTGAAGCTTTCTAACTATTCTCACAAAAATGGGCAGTTATCTGGATAAGGGTTGACGCATGGGTGTTTGTGCAGAGAGGAGAACAAAGTCTCGTGTATGTCTGTATTTCACATAGACCCTAAGGAAAGGAGGAGAAGGGGGGATCAGAAAAAGAGAATGGGAGGAGAAAAGAGCTCTCCTTCAGAATGTCCTCCCTTCTAACTTCAGCCACAGTAGCCCCTCACAGTGCCCGGCATGTGGCCCACCCACTCACATATTTCCCTCCCACAAGAGAAAGTCCTGTTGACAGACACCAGCACAACCACAGAGGAAACCACCATCAGGAATGCACACTAGTTAATCTAATCAACCCAGCCCTTCACCACACATCTTAACCAATAATCAGGACTCTCTAGACATCTGAGTGAAACCTAGAGAAAATGCAGCTCCACCACAGATACTAAGCCAGATAACTGACTCAAAAAGAAACAGGTATTCCAGGGAGCACATGAGGACTGAAAGAGATCTAATTAGCATGCCCCGTGATAGCTGAAAGGGTTTCGCATCTCTGTAAAACAAGACAGGTGTTGATCCCAAAGATAAAGAAAAAGGACCCCAAAAATGGAAAATGTGAAAGGAAAAGTTAAACGATATGGGTGATAAGAGTCAAGAAGTCCAACACCTATTTAAGAAAAGCTCCAGAAAGAGAAAACTGATACAATCCTTGTGGGGAAATAAAATAGAATGAAAGAAAATTTTCCAAAGTTTGAGACAGACAAGAATCTTCAGATTAAGCAAATACTCCCAAGTGCCAAGTAGGATTAGTAATAGAGCTCAAAGAAATTTCAGAATCCCAAACATAAAGAAAACAAATCTTAAAGGTTTGCCAAGAGAAAATAATCACTTATCAAAAAAAGGATTAAACAATATTTTCAGTGTTTTATTATCAAGCACTTATATGGCACTGAGTTTAGGCTTCCCTGGTAGCTCAGAAGGTAAAAATTTGCCTACAGTGAGGAGACCCAGGTTCAGTCCTTGGGTTGGGAAGATCCCCTGGAGAACAGAATGGCTACCCACTCCAGTATTCTTGCCTAGAGAATTCTGTGGACAGAGGAAGCTGGTGGGCTACAGTCCATGGGATCTCAAAAAGTCGGACATGACTAACACTTTCACTTTCATGGAGCAGTTATTAAATCCCAGGCTGTTTTCTAAGCATTTTAAAAAGAATAATTCCTTTAGTATTAAAGTATCACAATTCTTCCCATCAATAAACCTGAGTACTAGGACACAATCTACTAACATCTTTAAAGTTGTTTAAAAAAAATGATTTTTAGGGCCAGAATCCCAGGCGTATTTAAAGCAACAATCATAAGTTGGGCAAAATAAAGGTATCTTCTGACGTTCATTGTTCAGAAGTTTCACATGCCCCATGTGAAAAAAATACACTAAAAGCTATCTCAACACAATTAAAGAGTGATACATAAAGGCAATATAAAATTTAAGAAATGGTGGCAGCTGACTACGACCTAGAAGAAATGAAGAGAGATGAAATTAAACAATGATCCAGTGGAGCCTAACGCTTGGGATATTCTCTTTGGAGCACTGATGATTTAGTGACACAGGATGAAACTGTCTTCTTTACGACCAGGCACTAAGCTTGGTGTGACAATGGATAATACATGTGCAATCAGACCACTGCAAATGCTTTTTGGATGGCTAATTTTTCTAATAAAATTATAGTCAAAATAAGAAAAATGTCATTACAGAATAAAGCATTAATACGAATGAAAAAATACTACTGTAACAAAAATTGGAGAGAGGTAAAGGGAAAGAGACTGGGGGAAAAATGAAAGTAAAATAAATACCACATCCTTCTGTCAAGGACTCAGCAAATATAATCAAACATTAATAAATCAAGAAAAGGAAGTATTTAGTGATAATTTAAGATTATAATAATGAGCATCAGAACAGCTAAGAATCAGAAACTATAGAACTAGTTACTGAGAATTTATGGGAACTCTGTATTTTCTGCTCAATTTTTCTGTTAAGACTAAAACTACCCTAAAAATTAGAGGCTGTTAATTAAGGGAAAAAATAATTACTTGTGTGGAGTAGGCAGGTGGCCTGGTGCCTATTTCCATTATGATTAATAATATGTTTAACCTTAGACTAAATATCAGCACATCAAAACAGGATAGAGGTTCTTGACAAGTATATTCGATATTTATCATGGCTTTTTTATGGGCTTCCCAGGTGGCACCAGTGGTAAAGAACACACCTGCCAGAGCAGGAGACATGGGTTCGTTTCCTGGGTCAGGAAGATCCTTGGAGGAAAGCATGGCAACCCACTCCAGCATTCTTGCCTGGAAAATCCCATGGGCAGAGGAGCCTGGCAGGCTGTGGTCTATAGGATTGCAGAGTCAGACATGACATAAAAGACTTAGCACACACACACACAAGGCTTTTTATATATTTGTCTTAAACCCATAAACTCTTTGAAAGCTTATCTGTGTATGATAGTAATTAACACAGAACTTTTACTACTATGCTCAGTTGAAACGGTTACTAGCAAAAATTGTAAAGAAATATGAAGATACGAATAATGATATCCCGTAGTAGTTTTCAACTTTCACCAATCACCTCATGTGTGTACTCTCTAATCAGGACAGGTTTGGGCTAGGAGCCAAGGTCATCTTAGTGCCATCTGCTGCCTGTCTGGCCCTCCTTTAACCATGGCCCCCTGGCTCTGGACAGCATTCTTAAACCTGGAACCCTTTTCTGGACCCTGCTGGCAATAGCTGCATCCTTCTACACACCTGACTTTCTGCTGCTTGTTCTGAATATGATGGCTCTGTGTTGCCGGGTCTCCAAGCATCTTTCCTCACAGTGAACAGACCAACCTCCTACATTTTTCAGTGGACTCCTGCCTTTCTGGTTATGGAATCCTACTTTACAACTGCCTGGACTGAGGCTGGGCCCACTTCCGATTATGAGATGTAAGGGGAAAAAAAAAACTGGAAATAAAGCGGTAGCTGGAAATTAGGAGAGTATTTTTTAAGCGCAGTTTGATCAAGAATATCTACCCTAGGTGATCTGACGCTGCCTCCTCCTATTGAGCCAAGGGAAAAGAGCTCAAATAGAAGCTCTCAGAGAATTTAATGTGTTCTCTCTGAAGCTGGGTGGACTGAATATCAGCAATTAACTCATGCCTGTGAGACCCAAAAGGTAAGGGAAGTTATGGCTGGCCTCTCACAACAGGAGAGCGAGCTTCTCATACTGAGATCACGGCATTGCCAGTATTTGTGAGGGAAACACGTGTGAGTGTTCCTGGTAAGCCAGGTGTGATCTACTCTTGCACCTGTGTGGATCCTCATGGATCCTAGACAAAAGCCCCTGAGGGGGATAAGGGGGTCCTCTCAAGAGAGTCTGGGCAGGTGGCCAGCTGTAGGCCAGGAGCCTGAGTGGAATACGGGTGCCTTGGGATATATAAGGAAACCTCTGGTGAAAGGACAGAAAAGGGCACTGGGGGCAGTTCCAAAATACCTATCAGGATGACTAAAGAGACAGAGTGAGCAGGAAACCATTGTCAAGCCCAAGAAGCACTGACACCAGTTCACAGCAATATTTATCAGGCTGGAAATGTTCTCTTCACCTGTGGGAGGCAGATTTCTAAGACAATGTCTATGACTCCTGTCTGCTGGTAGTCACACCTTTGTGTAGACTCAACCGGTGACTTGATTCTAACCAACAGAATATGCAAAGGTGTTGGGATTTTGTAAATGTGATTAACATCCCTAATCAGCTGACTTTCAGGAATCAAAAGGGAGACTCTCCTGGGTTGGCCTGACCCTAATCAGGTGTGCCTTTCTAAGGAGCATCTAGAGCTCAGAGATGCTCCTTCCTGCTGGCCTTGAGAAAGCAAGCCACAGTGAGCTTTACAGGTGCAAGGAAATGAATTCTGCCTGCAAGCACATGACCTTGGAAGAGGATCCCAAGCCTCAGATGTGACCCCAGAGAGTTACAGACATGGAGGATTTCAAAGATGACTTCAGGGTGGACCTGCAGTATAAGATATGGTGCAAAACAGTACACCCTTCTGTGAATGCAGATGCAAGTCCCACGGCAGTGGCTGAGGGATGAGACGAGCCAGAGAGCTATCACCATCGCCAATCTTAAACTTGAACCCTTAGAGGTCAGGGGTCTTTTCCTTGTACTAATCACTCTATTCTCATACCTGGAAGAGTGCCCAATATTTGGATCACATTCCATAAAGGTCTATCAAAGGGATGAAAGGCTGAAGGAAGGCATTAACTCCACCGACTCCATTAGCTTCAAGATGACCCTGCAAGTATAATGTTTTGTCTAACAAGTGGACACAAGCTTAGCCCCACACTCTCTCCCCTTTTGCCTTTCTCCTTTTATTCTATTAACATCAGTTCCAGTTACATCTACCTTTGTGTCGATGCCCCAGTTTTCTCTGCCTCTCATCTCTCTGGCTAATCCTTCTTGGATTTCTCTAATCCTACTCTCTGGATTTTTCTTCTCACTCCCTTTGATGCCTGTTTTACCCCAACCACTCATTTCCTGTTATCCCTTTCTTCATCTTGACTTTCTCCCTTTGCACCTCTTCCTCCCACCCCCTTATCTGTTTCTGTCCCTCTCGCCTCCACTTGCCTGGCCATAATATTAGTTTGAAGTACATTTTATTTTGTGATGTCTATTGATTACAGTTTTATGTTCCTTGTTCTTAATTAACTTATCATTCATTCTGTGCCCATATATTGCTGTTGTATATTTCAAACAATAGATATATTGCTGATAAAGCTATTTGTAAATCAATGTTCTGTAAACAGAATTGTATTTCAAATGTACTAGAAGAACTTGCCAGATAAGAGAGTCCTTTGATGAAAAATTCAACAATTCTCAATAATGCATTTTCTTGTAAATCCTAGGCTTCAGATAATGACCATGTGAAATAAAACAAACTCACTTTAATGCCATCATCCATTATCATTCTGCCCCAGTTTGGGTGGATCTCCTCAAGACAGATATTAGATCTCAAAAATGTCTGTAGAAAGGAACTAAATAATTTCCCCAGTAGTTTCTTTTTTATGAAAATGGAAATACTGGAAGATGAAGGAGGAGTAAGTACATGTTCAAAGTCTGCAAATTTATAAAATGTAAAAATACGAAGAGCATTCATTCATGATACACACACAAGTATAGTTACTACTATATTCTAGGCACTCGGGTAGGTACTGAGGATAAAAAAACTTGATTAAGACATAGTGTTTGCCCCCGAGGACTCACATCTAATAGGATACAGAGACACATAAATAAGTAATTTCAAAACAATGTGTAAGTATTATAAATAATGGTAGCATTCATTTATTAAATTTAAAAAAAAAAGGCTCAGCAGTGGCACCAGATGGGGAAAAAAGGTCACAAGAGCAGACACTGAGTCTGTTTTTGTTTGTTGTTTTATCGTCAGTGCTAGCACAGAACCCCACTTAACCTTCAAAAGAGCTGTTGTTAAATCATTGCATGATCCCTTTGCTGTGGTACAAGGTGAAGGCGGCAAATGAATGAAGGCTTCATTGAGGAGAGGGTGGTACACCAGGCCTTCAAGGAAAACAGATATTCTGTAGAGAGACAAGGATGGAATCAGCATTGGATAGAAGAAGCCATGCATTTGAAGTACAGAGGTGAGAAAGAACACTAAACCTTCAAGAATTAAATTTTGAGCAAGCACGTCATTCACAAAACCCCTCTCTCATATTATCAGTAGGAAGGCTGATTTAATTATTTCATGTGTGGTTTGATATTTTGTTTTTCCTCTTGATGCCTTTTTCTTTTTTTGTCATTGAGTTGCTTCCTGTCTCTCTTATGCCACTTTGCCCTAACTGGTCCCTCAAGAGTCTACTCATTCTTCCTACTGCCAGCCCCCTCCTTTGTATACTCCTTAGTCACTGTCTTATCACAATTGTTTGAGGTCATTCCACACTAGGTATATGTTAGGGCAAAAATGTGCTTTCATTCTAAATGCATCATGAACTGCCCCATAGGACCCATTAGATACTGTATAGTACTATGTGGATTTCCCTAGGTAGCATGAACTTACATCCAGAATTTTCCAGGACAATGTTTATTTCAAACACTCTCAAAGTCCCTACAGTTTGAATATTTCATCTCCTATCTCTGTCTCCCAGTCTGATCGCACAGCACGAAACAGCACAAAATTCTTTTGTTAGACCATGTGTCACACACAATTTTTGCTTCAGACGTTCTAAAGACCAGATTTAAAGAATCTTGTCTCCTGTGACAGTTTGTATGTCCTTACATTTGCTGCAACAGCTTCCCTACTTCAAGGCTGTCTAGAATGGGAGGTGTTTGCAATGACTATGTTCCTATTGGCTGAAAACTGGAGGTCACCTTGCCCTTACGAAGGGCAGGAGTGGTGACAGAGAGGCTGAAGAGGACACAAAACATATGGACTTTGCAGAAAGACAGGCCTAAACCCAAATCCCAGCTCTACCGCCTACAAGCCAGGGAACTGCCTTCCACTGAGCTGGTCTTCGCCCATCAGAGTGCTCTTCCTCCTTCACCTGGGGGTGAAACAGAGCCAGCAGGTTCTCCCCCAGCAGCTGGAATGTGTCACCCATTAGTATGTAACACAACAGGTGCCCATGGCCTTGCCCACCCCAAGATTGCCTCCTGCCAACAGCAACACGTACCCCTCTGCTACCTGCGTTTGCAGGCATGACCCACACCTGAACCCTTGTCTCCTCGGATTAGTCTCCCGTTGACTCCCCATGCTCCAGGGTCTCTGAGCTGTAATACGCAAAGCAAACCTATGACCCACACAACCCCTGTGGCACAGGCAGGGGTCCTTACCAGGGGCAGGGGGCAGAAGTGTGTTGTGAGCTACAAAGCTGAGATCCTGCCTCTCACCCTCAGGGATGCTGCCTGACATTACAGTGGGTGGTCCCGCACAGATGTGCCCTGCCCGGTTAAAGACGGCACACCACTGCAGTCACACAATGGCAGCTGCCAGCAGCTGCCCCTTTCCTGACCGAGTCAGTGTTCTCCAGGCAGGTGCCCACTTCCTGCCCAGCTCTGATCCACCGCCGACCACCTGCTTGGGTGGGGCCCCCTTCTCCTTCCCTCGGCTGCCCTTCCCCAGCATTCCCCCTGCCTTCCCTACTCTCCTTTCATCCTTTCACACGCCTTGGTCATTGTATGGAAATATAAAGGCCACACATTTCATCATGAGGTATTCCAGATCCTCTTAACTCTGACCCCTCGTAACTCCAAAGCAGCCGCCTGAAGCCAAGGCCCAGGAAGGACGACACAGAATGTGTGGGCAGCACTTTCTAAGAGCTAAAATACGGACCCAATTTACATGGTGATTTGCATTTGTGTATAAATTATACATCAATATGTATCCTCCCGAGACAGTGAGTTACTAAAATAATTTTGCTACTTTCTAACTTGTCATTGCTCAGTTTTTCTTCTCCCCCTTGTAGCAACACCCACACATACCTACTCCTTCCTCAGAAGAAAGACAGTGAGGAAAAATGGGAAGAAAGAAAGAACAGGGTAAGAAGGAAGTAGGGGAGAAAATGGAGCAAAGGAGGGAATGAAGCTCAGAAAAGGAAAATATCAACGAAATAATAAACACATTCGAGCAATTAAATACTAGCTACCACTGAAATGAGCTTATAATGATGATTAAACACAATCTAATCCAACTCAAAGAAAACAAACTACAAAATCAAATATATGCACCCTCTCCATAATTTCCTACTTATGTCAGATAAAAGTTATTAGAGCTTAAGTTCTACAGACAGCTTCTCTAATAGATCTCTTGGGCATGCACATGTACATATTCAGGCTCTTACCAGTAAGCAAATGTCACAAAATACTTCAGCTACAACTGTTTTGTGCCCACATTAAACTGGATTTCAATGTGGCACAGGAAAAGGATGGAGCAAGACAAAATGTGCCACAGACAATGCTAGTGCTAGAAACCAGCCACAGGGAGGACTTCTCTTCCCCAGCCCAGCTCCGGTCTCCAGGCAGCAGTGTATTCACTGTAGGAGTCCTACTTTCCTGACCAATCACTTTCTTTCTCCTAGGAATCAGAACTCGGGATTCAGAGATGCTGGGCAGCTTGGGCTCTTTACTCGAACTCAGGAGCTGCATTTGCCCCTAGGGTACAGCCAACTTCCACTGGCAAAGGGAAACAAGTAACAACGGCAGCGAGAGAGAAATGAGGTAGAGGGGAAAGCTGGAGGCTGACAGCATGTCTGTGCATTGGTTCTGATGGATTCCTAGCTCCAGGCTGCAGTCCTATTTTCCGCCCTTGAAAACTTTGGGACATCTATGTGTTCTTAGAATAACCCCCATCCCACTCCACCTTTCTGCTCCAGCCAGTTTGTGTAGATTTCTGTTATTTGCACCCCAAGGACCTTGACTAAGACTATTCAATCAAATTAATCCAGAGGCATTTCCAACTTGATTTTGAATTTCTAATTACTTCTTAAATTTATTTGATGTGTTCTGTGACTGTAAGATTCTTTTTTTGTTTTCTATGAAATAAATCTGAACTCTTAAGGATATAGTCAGTTTTGTCTGAGGAACTTTCCTTAAAATGTTATATTTTCACTCATAAAAATATCAGATACTGTAGGGACATGTATCACTTTGCGTTGCACAAAAGATTATGACTTTGTGAATTGCACATCTTGGAAAGTAAAATACTGTGAAGTTCAATAAGATTCTCACCCGTGGGTCTCACTTCTTCATTTCCGCCGTCAAAATACCAATACCTCATTAAATGTGAACAAACACTGGAAATGTGCTAATTCAGTTAATAAATGCATGGAAAGAGCAAAGGCACAAATAATGAAAAAGAGCAGCAAGAAGGAGGCAATAATAATAGAAAGGAATAGATCTGATAAATCCTACAGGGCAGGCAGCAGGCTTGATAAGTAATTTATTATAGTAGGAGAGAAAGTGGGACATGGCAGAGGAGAAATAGAACCAAAAAGAGGAATCCAGGCCAGCCAGAATAGGGCTGTTCTCTCGGCCATACTTGTGTGGCACATTCAGAATTTAATATCAGAACCCCATTGTGCCTTCTTTCCAGTTGATTGTATTACCACAGGCCAGAGCTAACGTATGATAAAATGCACATCATTCGCATTACATGAAACAACACTGAACCAGTTATTCTCAACTAATTATTTTTATGTTTCAACAAAGATTTCTGTTGCGGGCTCATATGGTAACTTATTTAATAATCCATGCAGTGTTCATCACTAGGATAGGAACAGATTGGAAGCTACACGTGTGATAAGAAACAAGTCCTGCCTTTATTGGATACAGGTTTTGGCTCAGTCCTGTGTTCATGCTCTACTTACTCCACCCACTCACAGCTACTAATATAACTCACATGGGATTGAAAAACGTAGAACCATGATTATCATTATTAATATTCAGTAGTAATATTGAATATTACTATAGTATAGTATTAATATTCAGTAATAATATTCAGAATATTATTAATATTCTATGCCAGGGATTGTATTGTTATATATATGTGTGTGTGTGTGTATATATATATATATATAGTACATATAATTATTTTTATAACTCTACAGGGTATGTATTACTTTACCTATTTTACAGATATGTAAACTGAGGTTCAAAACATTAAGTAAACGTGTCCAAATCACACAGTAAGTAAATGAGGGAGTCAGGATTGAACCCAAGTGTCTCTTAATCCATTGTCTCTGTATTTCTAGTTTCATCATGATTCAACATAAACTACACTAAACTGTCTATGAAAAATGAAAATAAAGGCATTTCCTCACTCAGTTGCTTATTAATTTGATTGATTTTGTAATGCATATTGACCACCATGCTGCACGACTTCAAGGGTCACCAATCACAAAACATCCCCCCAGTAACCTCTTCCTCCCAGCACAATGTGGCTGGTGCCCCAGAACTGCACAACTTACAGACTCCAGCACCATTGGGCAAGGCATCCTGAATGATACAAAACAGGAAGACACTCGTTTTCGATTTGGGGGATAAATAAAATCCTCACTAACCTGACAGCAAACAGTCATTATAGTTAAAATAACTCCTCGAGAAAGGTTAAAAAAGACAGAGGACATTCCGAAGGAAGTGTCCATCTTCCCCGAGAGCTGCTTGAGGAGATTCATAAGGGAGCCCTGTAAACACCAGGAGCATCTTGCTGGCTGCATAGGTGGCCTTCTATGGTCAAACACATTCGAAGACCCCACAGGAAGAGAGGCGAATGGGAACAGCCTTTCACATTTTTTAATCTTCTGTGTTGATTTATCTTCCCCTGTGCTGAGAGTGGAAGTAAGGCATTCTCCTTACCTCCTCCCAATTTCACCTCCTTCCCAACTTGTACATGTGCCCACGCATGCATGCACACACACACACACACACACACACACACACACACACAATCAATTTAATAGTTTTTTATTTTTTTAATTTTAAAATCTTTAATTCTTACATGTGTTCCCAAACATGAACCCCCCTCCCACCTCCCTCCCCATAACATCTCTGTGGGTCATCCCCATGCACCAGCCCCAAGCATGCTGTATCCTGCGTCAGACATAGACTGGCAATTCAATTCTTACATGATAGTATACATGATAGAATGCCATTCTCCCAAATCATCCCACCTTCTCCCTCTCCCTCTGAGTCCAAAAGTCCGTTATACACAGCTGTGTCTAACAATCAATTTAAATTTATAATTCATTGGTGTTCCTCTTCATTCAGGTTTCAGTGACTCAATTTTAGGGAATGCAAATCCATGTTCTCATGCCACCTGCCCTGGCTCAGTGATCACTTGTCAGTAAACTGACTTTAAATGAATATACATGAAATTAACGGACATTTGAAAAGGCCTGCAGTTCTAAGAATAGACATTAGAGAGTATTGAAAAGTAATGAATCCATATTTGGACACCAAGTAAACTTCTCTTCCTGTTATTTCTTTGGCTTATGTATATCTGATAATGCACCTATGCCTCTAAAGTTAGGTATATTAGGTCAGGGATTCAATTTCGATTTCCTGTTCACATACCTAACATGATCTATTGCTACAGTTCCATAAAAATATTAAATCGATGCTAATCACATATATATGTGCAAATATATATGAATAAATACACACACAGTCCTCATCCAGAGATAAACTGCATCTGTTCACCCTCTCCTTCCATTGGTATCTAAGTTTTTACTGTTACTGAGGAAAGAAGATATTAATTTTTTGCTCTAGTAGTCAGAAGATTGGAAGCAGTAAAACAGATGCACCACAGTCATGTTTATTTAAGTTTTTTTATCTAAAGACCAAAAGGAAGCAAATCTAATTGGTGGATACATGAATCAGGGCTGGCTTTTCAAAAAGATTATTTTCTTGTCTCTGGCTTTCCTCTCTTGCTCTATCCAATACCTCATCTCTGCAAATACACGGCCTGTTTTATAATGAATCTCAGGAAACCTTGCCTGTCACTCAGCCATCCAGGGAGCAGTCCTCCATGGCATGGCACATCCCATCATAGTGGCTACGCCTGCTGAGAAGACATCAGAGAGTCCCCAGTGAGAAGAAAAACCACAAAACAGAAGCCTTTAAAGCCAAATCAAGTTTTCAATGAGAAAGGTTGTTTCAGTTAGGGGAGGAAGAGGGCTCAGAGGAGACGGGGACCAGAGCCAAATGCCAAGTGTCCTCTTCAGGATAAAGGGAAATGCAGATAAGTGGTGCCACAGAGCAAACCAATCCTGCCTGGTCCTTACAAACTCGAGCTTCAAAAAAGTACAGGTTCCTGGGTGCCACCCAAAAGCTGTGGAATCAAAACCTCTGGGCATGGAGCCTGAAAATCGGAGCTCATGCAAGTTTGAAACCATGGCCTTTTAAGACACACACACTCTCTTTTGTCCGATGAGAAGCTAACAAAGATCCTGAAGGGGGAACAGGTTACTGGGACCCCTGAGACCCTGTGTAAGGTGGGGAACTAAATTGTCCCTAAATTGTTTAGGGACAGAGGAACAGCAGGTCTCAGTGAACAAACCATAACAGGAGATGGATATAGTATAATCTAGACATTCATTCATAGCTCTGGAATTCAGTGGCAAGAACAGGAATGCAAAGGAAAATATAGATGCAGAAGGCGTTAGACAGGAAAATGTAATGCAACAGGGGACTGGTTGAATATGAGGTGTGTTCAGACACAGTGATTCTGAGGTTTGGATGTGTGTCCCAGGGCCAACATTTTCTGTCTACTCCACAATCACCATCCTGTTCTTACTCTCACCACTGCAACAGCCTCCAGACCAGGGGCCCCATTCCCTGACAACCCATTATCTTCCTCACAGATCACGGTCACCCAAAAATATAAATGAGATCACCTTACCCCTTACTTAACCTGGCCTCAAGGCCCTTCATGATCTGACTGAACCTCATCCCTTTCCACTCTCCCTTCCACATCACTTTCCCACCCACATCATTTTCTTTGACTTGCACAGTTTCCTCCCACTGCCTGAGATGTCTGTCCTTCTCAAGGCTGATTCATTACTCAGATCTCAGGTAAATATCACTTCTGTAGGGAAGACACCCCTCACCCCCCAGTCTAAGTCAGATCCCTTGTTATACACTCTCATGGCTCCTTGTTGCTCTTTTCATCAGTAGTAAAGTATATTTTTGTGATTATACAGTTAATGTCTAACTCTCCTATGGAAATGCAAACTCTACTAAAGCAGAAACTTTATCTTTCAGTCCATAATCTGCCCAACATCTAGAATAGTGTCCCAACTATAATATTTGTTTTACTAGGAAAAAAATAGAAACCCAATGTACTTGGATGACTGGGAGAATCAGAGTACCACTGAAGAGACAGGAAAGCCAGGAAAGGGGCGGGGGGGGGGGGGAGGGAAATGAATCATTTGATTTCAGGTACTAAGAATATTTGACAGCAGCAAATGCAAGGTGGTCTTTAAGGAAAAGAAAGTAATGACATTTGACTTTAACAGATAATTGATAATGTATGTTGAAATAAAAACTTGGAACATATAATCATTTAAGTGGTAGTTAAATCCTGAGAAATCCAAATGAAAAAGTGCACATAAACAATAACAGAGGACCAAATACGGAATCTAAAGGCTCACCCATGGTTAGGGAGTGGGAGGACTCAGTGAGAGAAGGATGAGCCAAATGGACACACCCAGCCAGGGCATGAATAGAGAGCTCAGTGAAGTCAAATGTGGCCGAGAAGACAAGACCGTGGGGATTGAACAGGCTGTTGCTTCTGGCACGAATCTGCTCTTTGAAATGTTGAGCCCTTGGAACTGTCTTGGAGCTTGGGTAAAGAAGTGGGCAGATAGATTTTAAAAAGCCTATTTTCAAACACTTCCCTATATACATCTGCAAATGCAATCTCAGCCTCTTGAATCGTGCCCCACAGCAGGCATATTAAAAGCTCTTGTGTGAGTCCCTTCCTCACTTTTCAACTCTCACTCAGACTTGAGCTCTATTTCCACCTTGTTCAACAGCATCTGTTTGGAAGGTTTTCCAGTCTAGCACACACTGTGTGGTTAGGCATGGTTGTTTACCATGCCTTCCCGTTCCCTTCTGGATAGTGGCATCTCGTTGTTATTGAGAAGATAATGAAGAAGGCACCCATAGTGAAGGAGCCTGCCCAAATTTTCCCCAGATTAGAACTCAGAATTGGTTCTAATTGGGACCAATTATATGACACATTCTCAGTGAAAGTTTACTGAGCCTATGGTTGATGTTATGGCCATTGATGTGTCTTCAATGTACTCACTTTTTATCTCAGCAGAGCAGAATCTGTTGTGTTATAAATATCTGTGAAACATTTTATTAAATGTGAATGCAAAATTCCAAATATATAGCAGCATACCTTCTTGAGACACTAACTAGAAAACATCAAGGGAGAGACTGGTTTGGGAAAAATACTAAAAATGTCAGTTGATGGGAGTTTCTACTGGTCTATAATAACCCTGACACCCTCAAGTGTGTAAAAGATGAATCAGATAAAAGTCAAAGAAGTTACTAATTTAAGATTTCCCATAAAACCATAAGGTCATACTGGAAATCAACATATGTACTCCATCATCTAGCTTAGAGCATAGGGGAAAAAAGAGCTAAAAAAATAGATTTGATCAATTTGCATCTAGAAGTGACCACTAAGAAAGCCACTTTTTTCTAATATGGATTAGCAGACAGAGGAAAATCTAAAAAAGAGTTTTACCAAATTGTTGCTCCCCAGCTAACATCTCTCTCTAGGTCCAGTTCACTTGGCAAATGTGCCCACATGCAGACAAACCCATCTATGCACTTCTAGGACCAGTGGCATAATCATTTATCACAGTGTTCACATGTGAACTTAAGAGACTGATGGTTAAGACAGACAAAAAAGGGAAGTTAAACTCCTCCAACCAAAACCTGTTTTTGACATCATCAGCCTTGTGTTCCCAACCCTCCTGTTCACCCAAAGGATTGATGTGCTCATTATAAATAGCCCCGGATATATGAAGAGTGGATTTAATTGTCCACAATTTCATGATGAGTCATCAGCATATCCTCTAGAAGTGTGAGGAAACAGACCATAGCCCCTCTGTCTTGTCAGTATGTTCAGACCACACCTGAAATCTGTAATCCACCCTTGGAGCCATACATTATTAGGGATATAGACAACCTGAAGTAAGCCCAAACCTCAGTAGACAGACAACCTCAAATAATGTCCTATGAAAACAAATTGAAGTTGAGGCTATTTTTCTCAGAGACGGGTAGGACAAGGTGAGATGCAAGGTGGGGAGATAAGAGGGTAACAGTGCATTGTTGAGCTGTCCACCAAAATCACTGATTTTTCAATCTTCCCCACTACTCTGCGAGCACCATAAGTGCAGCGACCATTTTCAGTGTAGTGGGGCTCCAAGGCAGGTCTGGGACTAAACAAAATATTCAATAAATATTTGGCTTTTTTAAAAAGTAAATGCATGATAACTTCCTTCTAATTTTCAAAGAACTGTGATGCAGAAAGGTGAAATTTGTTCTTTGTGGTCCCAAATGATAGAATCAAAAACAGTGAGTAGAGAAGGCATAAGGAGAAAGCTTTCATATTAATACAGTAAGTCCCCCACATAAGAACAAGATCCATTCCAAGAGTGCATTTGTAAGTCCAACAGATTTAACCTTGGTACCCAACTAACACAATTGACTCTATAATACTGTACTGTAATAGGTTTATAATACTTTTCACACAAATAATACATGAAAAACAAACAAGGGCCTTCCCTGAGGGTCTAGTGATTAAAACTTCACCTTACAGTGCCAGGGGTACAGGTTCAACCCTCAGTCGGGGAGCTAAGATCTCATATGCCTCATGGCCAAAAAAACAAAACTCAGAAGCAGTACTGTAACAAGTTTAGTAAAGAATTTTAAAACGGCCCACATCAAAAAAAAAAAATCTTTAAAAACAAACAAGAAACATAAAACATTTTTTATCTTACAGTACAGTACCTTGAAAAGCATCATAGTACAATATAACAGCTGGCATACAGGGGCTGGCATTGAGCAAACAGGCAAGAAGAGTTACTGACTGGAGGAGGGGGAGGAGGTGGCAGATGGTAGAGCTGAAGGGCCATCAGCAACAGGAGATGGAGGAGAAGCTGCAATTTCACTCACACCTGACGGTGATGGCACATGTTCTGGTTCCTTGCTGGATTCAATTCTAGCTACCCTCTTGAGGAAATGATCCAGTGATGTCTGGATAGTGGTCCTTTTTTTCTCATTGTGGATGACACAGTAGCCCTGTTCTCCATTCTGAACAACTGCTGCAACCTTCGTGTACCTTTCTATGTTTGGGCCCTGTGTCTCAAAAAGTAACAGTGCCTCCTCAAATAGAACTAACTTACGTGCTTGGATATGCAGACAATATTCATGTCTTCGAAGGTTCACAACCTGAAGGTTCTTATGTAGGGGACTTGTATAAAAAGACCTTCCTACAGAGCTCTTATTTAGGGATTGGGCACTTTCCTCCTTGGAAGTATCTTAACAGAGATCAGCCATGTCTGAGGCAGTGACAACAATGCAAAGGAGATTTAAGCATCAAGTGAGTTTATTTTGGTCATGGCTCTCAAACTTGGCTGCAAAGTAGAAACAGTTAGGGGGTTTTTTTTGTTTTAATACAGACACCTAGGCACAATCCCAAGTAACTTGATTTCCACTGGTCTAGGGCATGAGGATTTTAAAATACTCTCAGATGATTCTACTGGGCAACTGCAGTTGAGAATCATTAGTCTAGCTTAGATTCTGTGATTCTCCATCTCAGGAAATGGGAGCTTCCACTTAAAATAGTCCAATTTTGACTGACTGCCTAACTCATTAGATGTTCTCTAACACTGATTAAACTAATGAGACATCTAAAGCAATATTCCAAACAGAAGGATAGAAAATTGGCCAGAGAAAGACAGAGAGGGAAAGAAAGGGAGAGCAGGGAAGAGGAGACAGAGAGAGGGAATGGGGAGAGCAAGCTGTATTAAAGCATATATCTTAATCTGTAGTTTGTGACTTCTAAATAATTGAATTTGCACTTTATCAAAATTTCAGAAAGTGCTGGCTGTCCAAACATGAGCAGTTCTTCTCCTGATGTTTCCTGATATGGAAGCATCACCAGTTGGATCACCAGTAGGTGTGGATTTAATCAGAGGCCTCAAAATTCTCAAATCTCAAAATGCTATTTGACCTTTCAGCCTGAAGACTGAAAATACCCGAAGTGAATGGAAGAGTACATATGGTTGTTAGAATGCAAGTAGGTGACAATCAGATAATTTCATATGCTGCTTTTCATCCTGAACTATTTTAGTAAAAGTCTGCTCTTTGGTAAATGAATAATTCACTTATATTTCAAATGTATTTTAAATGCATCCCATTTGAAAGCAGGCTAAGATATATTTAAGTAATGTTATCACTTCTTAATAGGTTGAGAAGTGGTTTGGGGTGCTGCTTTAGACAGAAGCAGCCAGTCAGCTGTGCACCTGGTAAAATGGAGATAGGCTGGGCACTGGACCCTTTTCTTCAATCCAATAACAGGAGGCAAATTCCACTGGATAGGGTTCACAGTTTCAGGGTTCCTTTAACTTAGCTTCCCAAATCCTGATTTTGCCACCCAAGTCTGTTCAGTACTTAGTTGCCACTACCTGTGGTTCCCTATGATTGAAGATTCAATTCATCTAGGCTTATATTCATAGACAAGACCATAATTCTAGAATAAATTAATGTCATTAAGATATAAACATCTTAAAAACATCCTTAGACAAAATATAATTTCCAACAAAGAAAGTTAGGGGTGAAAAGACACATTGCCATGTCACTAGTAAGTGTTCAAACATGCTTACTATAAGGCAGAGATTGAAGGTCAGTTCTTCAAGCAGAGACAGGTATGTGATGGCTACCATTCAAGCAACATAGATACTCCTTTTTAAACCACTAGTGTTTAAACAGAGTGGTTAGGAATGATTACTATATTTGTGGCAAGAAGCCTCAGAAACTCAAAACATTATTACCTTCAAGAATAAAAATCCCATCTGGTACTAAAATTCATGGACAAATAATTTTATATATACCACTACTGTCTTTTTATATTCTGCTCCATGTAAAGTAAGTTCTATAAAATAAGAGGAACTGGGGTAGGAAGTTCTGGGTGAGTGAGGTTTTCAATCTCAAATAGGATGAGCAGGGAAGTTCTTACCAAAAATGTAACATTGGAGCAAAGACCCTAAGATAGTGAGACAACTATGCATGCATGTGGAATGAGAAAGTTCCAGGCGGAGGGAACAGGTGAAAACCTCATGAGGCAGGAATGACTGGAGGATTGGAAGCCAGAGTGGTCACTGACACATAGTAAGAAAGGAGGCAACTATTAGGACATTGGCTCAGAAATAGGTTTGAAGAGTCTTGTAGTAAGAGCTTTATTAAGGACTCTGGCTGTTACTCTGAGTGAAACGTGGATCCATTCAAGGTTTTGAGCAGAAGAGTAACATAATTTGACTTTGGTTTTTAAAGAATCATTCTAGCTGCCATGTTGAAACATCACCATAGTGGGTAGCCAAGGCAGAAGCATGGAGACCATTCAGGGATGATATTGCAATAAACCAGATGAAAGAGGATGGCATATGGGACCAGGGTGATAGTAGGAGAGGGGATAAGTGGTGGTCAGATTATGGGTATTTGAGCATCTTGAAAATAAAGCCAATATACTATGCTGATCCACTGAAAATAGAATGTCAGAAAAAAAGATAAATTAAGGATGACTTCCAGCACTTGAGCCCAAGCAACTGAAAGGGAGGAGTTGCCCTTTATTGATAAATAAAAATTAGGAAAATCATTAAGGGGAGAGCAGAGGTTCAGTGTGAGATATTAATTTTTTAAATGCCTATTAAAATTTAAGTAGAGAGTTGGGTAAGCATATGATTATATGCATTTCAAGCCCATGGGTGAGTTTCAGGCCACAGATAAAAACTTGGGAATCATCAGACATATAATATTTAATACATGAGTCTGGATAGGTGTGGGTGTAGGCAGAACAAGGAAGACATCCAAGGACTGTACTCTAGAGAATCCAATAATTAGAGGTCAAGAAGTTCAGGTTGCACCAACCAAAGGCAATGAGATGTGGAGTGGCCATTGAGGTGTGGGGAAACCAGAAGAGTGTGATGTTCTGGAACCCAAAGGAAGAAACTGTTTCAAGAATATAAGATTATAACCAAATATGTTAAATGCTGTGATAGAGCAATTAGAATTAGGGTTGAGAACTCTAATTCGTTTTTAGCAATGGGAAAGGCACTGATGGTCACTGTAAGAGCAAATAGGTTGGAGTGGAAGAGGTGAGAAGCCTGAGTGGAGTGGATATATGACAGAAGGAAAGAGAAGGGGCTCAAGATGGTAGATAAGAGGACATGGGGCTCACCTCCACCAACAAACAGAACAAAAATACATCTACATTTGGAACAGTTCTCATGGAAAACTAACTGGAAACTAGCACAAAAACTCCTACAAAACCAAGGCTGCAAGAAAGATTCCTATGGAATTGGGTAGGATGGGGGAAAAGCACTCAGTCAGAACCGATGTCCCTAATAGAGAACTCAGAGGAAAAGGAAGGCCACACAGAGGTACTCTCATCCTGGAGAATGAGCAGGTCAGACCACAGACAGGGTGTCCCTGTCCCGGGGTCCTTCACAGAGGATACAAGCCACCTTGGCTGGTTAGAAAACTGCTAGGATAGATAAAAGGGCTGGAGAAGCCCGGAACTCCAATCACAAGGAATGCACAGGTGGTAGCTTGCAACCAAATGAGGCACAGAGAGGTCTGCCCTAGCGGATACCACCTCATCACATTCCCCAACCCAAGTTGAGTGAATACCCCAGCCTTGCTCACCCCACACCACACCTTGGCACCAGATCTAAGGCAGCCAGGTCCTAGGAAAAGCCTCTATCTATGGATGTTAAGACAACTTGGGACCTGAAGTGTGGTCCAGTTGGGCAATGGCAGCCAATGTTGGCAGTGACTCAAAAAGCACCCCAGAAGCAGCCCAGACATCTGACAGTAGCTCAGTTACTCAAACCCCTACAACCAACACATCAAGATACCCAGTCCCAGCTGAGCAAACATCCCAGCCCAGTCCACTCTATGCCATTACCTTGCACTAGATCTGGAACAACCCCTAGAGGGGAAAAATAGGACCTTGGATTGCATCTGAGTGGAGTCACAGATGCCTACACAAGCTGTGCATAAGACCTCCGAAAGTACGCAATCCACACTCACTATAGCTACTCGCCTCCTTTGGGGCAAAGACCTCAGGGCAAGGAGAGGAAAAAAAACACACTTAAGGAGAACATAGTCAATCTGAGTCTGACCCTCAGGGCATCTGTTCCACCAATGTTGGGGGCAGACCTCAATCCTGATAGGAAGTGATAGCCGCTGAGCAGACAGGAAGTCCTGCCTCACACTCTGGGCTTGGGCTCTAGCTTCTCCAACACCAACCACACTCCTTAACAGGGTGATCGCAGCCAGCACACCCTAGGGAAAGATGTAGCTGGTATCCACAATAACTACAGCCGTCACAACGGAAGAACCTGGGTACACCAAGTCTACTGACAGCCCTCACACATAAAAATAGTCCTTCAAGACCACAATAGATAACTGTCTCACCTAAATTCATAAACACAGAGGAAATTAAATAAAAGGAGAGGGCAAAGAAACTACTCCCAAATGAAAGAGAAAGAGAAAACCTCTTAAAAAATAATAAAACAAAGAAAATCAGTCTATCAGACACTTAGTTCCAAAGCTAGTAGAAAAAAAAATGCTAACTTAATTAATAAAGAGAATCAATCTAAACACAAGATCATTTTAAAAAGAAACTATAAATTATAAAACTATCTGAATCAAAAATAGGTAGTTCAATTCCTGAGATAAAAAGTACTCAAATCACAATGGGAAAAACAAAAAGAATGAAAAGTGAACAAAGAACTATAAAAACAATTGGAAAAAAAAGGAATAAAGTGGCAATAAGTACATACCTATCAATAATTATTTGACATGACAGTGTACTAAATGCTCCAATCAATGGCTGACTGGGTTTAAAGAAAAGGAGGGGGGCGGCTATTTAATGTACTGCTTACAAGAGACCCACTTCAGGGTGAAAGACACACACCGACTGAGAGTGAGAGGACTGGAAAAATATACTTCATGCAAATGGAAACGACAAGAAAGCAGGGGTAGCAATACTCATCAGAAAAAATACATTTTATATTTTTACATAATGCATTTTTATGAAACATTACATAATGATAAAGGGATCAATATAAGAAAAGGATATTACACTCATTAACATACACATACCCAGTACAAGAGCACCTAAATATACAAAGCAAATACCAACAAATTTTAAAAACTGACAGTAACACAGTACTAGTAGGACACTTTAACACCCTACTGACATCAACGGGCAGATCATCCAGACCAAAAATCAACAAGGCAACAGAGATCCTAAATAATACAACAGACCAGTAGGACTTAATTGAAATCTACAGGACACTAAAACCAAAAACAGTAGAATACACTTTCTTTTAAAGTGCACAGGGAATTTTCTTCAGAATATATCACATACTAGATCCCAAAACAAGCCTTTACAAATTTATGAGGACAGAAATTTCATCAAGCATCTTTTCTGATTATAACAGTATGAAACTAGAAATCAACTATAGGAAGAAAAACAGGAAAAGAACAAACATATGGAGACTAAACAACATGCTACTAAAAAGAATCAATGAGGAAATCAGACCACATGCTACTGAAAAGAATCAATGACTCAACAAGGAAATCAGGTAATACCTCAAGACAAATGACAATGAAAACACAACCTTACAAAATCTATTACAAAACCTATGGGAGGCAGCAAAAGCAGTTTTAAGAGTGAAGTTCATAGGCTCATAGGCCTTCCTCAAGAAACAAGACATGTCTCAAATACATAACCTACCTACTACTTGAAAGAATAAGAAGATAAAACCCAAAATCAGCAGAAGGAAGGAAATAATAAAGATTAGAGAAGAAATTTATAAAACAGAGATAAAACAACAATAAAAAGGATCAATGAAACTAAGAACTGGCTTTTTGAAAAGATAAACAAAATTGATAAACCTTTAGCCAGACTCACCAAGAAGAAAACAGGGACCCAAATAAACAAAATAAGAAATGAAATAGGATAAATAACAATCAATATCACAGAAGTATTAATAAAAAATCATGAAAGAATACTGTGAACCACCTCATGCCAACAAATCAGACAACCTAGAAGAAATAAACAAATTTCCAGAAACACAGTATGCGAAGACTGAGTCAACAAGAAATAGACAATTTGAACAGATGGATCAGAAGTGAAATTAAATTTGTAATTTTTTTAAAGTATTAAAAAAAAAATCCCAGCAAACAAAAGTCCAGGACCAGACAGCTTCACAGGGGAATTCTACCAAACATACAAAGAATTTGGGAGTGTTGCTTTCACTTCAGTTTTTTGGAATAGTTTGAGAAAGACAACAGACACAAACTGCTATTTATAAAATAGATAAGCAACAAAGATACACTGTATAGCATAGGGAATTATATGTATTATCTTATAATAACCTATAATAAAATATCTTCTGCAAAAATACTGAATCAATGTGCAATATACCTGAAACCACCACAGTAGTGTAAATCAACTATGCTTAAATGTCAAACACAAGGCAGGAGCTGAAGTAGAAACAGCAGAGGCAGACAGTCTAAGTAGACCTCAGTGACTGACCATAGGAGCCAAGGAAGAACTAGATGTATGCCCTGATTTCAGCAGCAGAAATTGGCACATATAAAGTGGGCCCATAGTTTACTCTAAGAGGAAGGAAAGAGCTGCCTATCTCTTTGTAATAAGATAAGACATTTTTAACTGTCATTTTCTCAGCCCACCTTGCTTCTGAATCCAAAGTCACAGTGTTCCTGTTCAATTTGACAAACTCGGGTGGCAGGCTTAGATTTCAGCTCCAATCATTTTCAAGGCCCTCATACAAATCCACGCCCCAAATGCCTCCAGCCTCCACCCAATCAATAAATTGCAGTTAATGCCTGTAGGGAAAATGGCCTTTGATGAGACTCAGTGTTAGCAGCCAATCCAAGCCCATTAACTTCCGCATCTGGAAATAGGTGAGTAAGGAAAACGAGGCTGATGGCTTCAATTTAGTTCTCATCCATCTATCAGCATCACAATAACCCAACTCAATTCAGGGTGATTGGACGACTCTGCTGAGGTCCAAGACTGAAATAATAAGGAGGCTGAAAGTCAGGATTCAGGATACTGGGAGAGCCATTTCCAAGAACCAGGTTTAGAGCCAGGGAGCAAGAATAAAAGGCACCAAATAAGATGCTCAGAGGCTCAAACCCAGAAAAGCCATCAAGCCGATGTAGTATAATATCATTCACAGCTCCCCTATGACTTTTGACTCTTATTATATATATAATAAATATCATAATAAGTCTTACATTATAAGGTTATAATAAACCTTACATTTCTACAGCTTAATCTCCTGCAAAACACTTAACTGCCCTGTATATCTCACCCTCCCAAGCTCAGTTTTTCCTTCAATGAAATGGAGAATATTGGTGTCTGCTAAGGGACTCATGTTAAAAAACAAAACAGTAAACAGTGATGGCTAATAAAAAGCACACTTTGTTTCAGTGAATAACACTCCCCTGAGGAGAGAAAGAATTGGCTGTTTTGAGCTTAACAAAATTTGGACAGTATATGTAATGGGGTGAAAAAAGTTTTATCTGTTAACACCAGGATTCTTAAGAAGAGCCTGCAGTTAGGAAGATACTTTGATAAATAGCAGATTGTGGTTTGCCCAGAACAATCCCAGTTTCCTGCCTTTTGTCCTAGAGAAAAGGCACCTGTACTTTCAAGGGTATTCCAGGTCCTAGGATGCAGTTACCCTACTGACTATCTGGGCAAGGAAGGAGCCGAGAACCCACTAGAGAGGAAGGGTCAGCAGGAAACAGGGTAGCAAAGGAAGGCTAAGCCCCTCTGTTATCCCCTAACATAAACAGAGAAGAAGAGAAGAGCCAGAAGAGAGAAGAAAGCAGTTAGAAGGAACTAGGAAAATTACGTGGGCCTAGACCAACCTAGATAGCATATTCAAAAGCAGAGACATTACTTTGCCAACTAAGGTCCGTCTAGTCAAGGCTATGGTTTTTCCTGTGGTCATGTATGGATGTGAGAGTTGGACTGTGAAGAAGGCTGAGTGCCGAAGAATTGATGCTTTTGAACTGTGGTGTTGGAGAAGACTCTTGAGAGTCCCTTGGACTGCAAGGAGGTCCAACCAGTCCATCCTAAAGGAGATCAGCCCTGGGATTTCTTTGGAAGGACTGATGCTAAAGCTGAAACGCCAGTACTTTGGCCACCTCATGCGAAGAGTTGACTCATTGGAAAAGACTCTGATACTGGGAGGGATTGGGGGCAGAAGGAGAAGGGGATGACAGAGGATGAGATGGCTGGATGGCATCACTGACTCAATGGACATGAATCTGAGTGAACTCCGGGAGTTGGTGATGGACAGGGAGGCTTGGCGTGCTGCAATTCATGGGGTCGCAAAGAGTCGGACACGACTGAGGGACTGAGCTGAACTGAACACACTGTAGGGCGTTAGCGTCCTCAGCAGTAGGGTGACCTTAAGATAGCTCATTTCCAATTTGAAATTCTTTTCATTCTGGGTTATAAAGCCTTGCTCTGTCCTCCCTTTTCCCCACTTCAGTCACTATACATATAAATGCGTTATGTAAGTTTATTTTATAGAAATTAAATAAATCCAAGTTATATAGGCAGGGCTAAGAGGCACCGAACAAACAGCACATAAGGGACAGGTGATGATGCAAAACCCAAAATCCAGAAAAGCAAAAGTTCAAAGCCTGAGGTGATCATGAACATGTGGCCCTCCCAGAACTCAAAATCCACAAGACCCAGTGTGGAGCTCTGGGACAATTTCCTGTGACTCTCATAGAGCAGGAACATCCAGGTCACACTTGGGTTGCATGAGGACTAAACACAATGGGAACTGACAGTTGGCCTAATCAGAAAAGGCAGTTAAAATTCCTTAAACATATTATTCAAAGCTAAACCTATAGATGCACATTTATTCATCAACGTATTCATGCAGAGCCAAAGCTGCTGCTTCTACTTTGAGCCTGTTGATTGGAGTTCTTTATTGTCTTTCTTGCATAAACCACATCCATAATGCGGCATCTAATTTCTTTAGATGAGACAAAACAATCTAAATGGAGAATTCTCCCAGACTTTTATAATATTTCTAATCTTTTGCAGATGTTTTGCCCATCCCTAATTTGATAACAATTCTTCTTAGCTACTTGTTTTATCACATCTTTTCCAAAGAAGCTTAGCTTTCATAGAAACACTTTCTTCTTGCATTAATGTCCCATCTACTTATGTAATATTTAATAAAGTTATATAATTATGATAACAAAGACAATGGGCATAAACAAGTTAACACAAAGGCAGCTGACTCTTGAGAAGTGAAGTCATCCATGGGAGCAGAAGTGGTTGGAACATTAGGGCAGTAGGTACTTACCACAACTCTTAAAACACAATGCACCATATTTTCCAGAGGAAACAGAGATCTCTGCTATTCCAAGGAGCTTAGTAAATGGAGCTAAAGTTTTTTAAGTTTCTATAGGATTTACACCTGATTTTCCTGAAGACTTGATAGCTTGCCAATACAAAACACAGGGAACAATGGTCATGCCCTGCTCCCTCCAGTGGCTGCATCCTGGCCAGCCTGCAGACATTCCATGGGCTGCTCCTACTGATCTCCATTTAGAGGGATGCACCTGGCTCAGAAGAAAAACAACCATCCCTGTCATGGGAAAAAAAATCACTCCCATTTCTAACTGAATAATCTTATTGTGTGATGGGCTTCAACATACACTCAACCCTCAGTGAAGTCCCTTAAAAGAAGCTATGCTGTACCAAAAGCCAGACAGATCAGTTCCAGGAGACTCTCAATAAGAAGTGTAACATTTAGTGGTAATGACTAAACACATGTATTCAGTGTAAATTAGAACTCTCTTCCCCTGGAAAGGGCAGAGAGCTAAATCTCAGAAGTGGTCAGAGAAAAGCAAATTTTCTCCTAATCAGAAAAGCACAATCACGGTGAAGTGGAGCAGGTAAAAGCAGCTGGTGTATATAATTAAGATCTTTTCTCTTTCCCTCTAAACCATGAAAAAGCAAAGGTGGGCATGTGAGGAGAAGGAAGTTTACAATGTCTGGAAGATGACTTTAGTTAATTGTAGAGATAGGTTAAGCTTTGATAACTGTCTTTATTAAAGAAGAACTGAAAATACCTAAAGCTCAATGAAGTGCATGAATTTACAAGGACTTCAGATGTCAGAAATTCTAAAGTAACAGCATCCTTTTTTTAAGTTATAGATTTTTTTAAAGGATTGACATTAAGTACTATATAAGCATTTAATAAGCAAGATTACTAAAATACCTAGGTTTATGTCTCTTTTACATTTTAACCTATATATATATATTCTTCATTAATATAGCATTTAATAAATACACATGGGTAGTTTAGTACAGAGGGTGGTTGTTTTTATAAGAAAGGTAAAACTGAGTAAAAGAAATGTACATACTATTGAGGGCTTACCAGGTGGCACAGAGGTAAAGAATCTGCCTACCAGTACAGGAGATGTGAGTTCAATTCCTGGGTCGGGAAGATCCCCTAGAGTAGGAAATAGCAACTCACTCCAGTATTCTTGCCTGGAGAATCCCATGGACAGAGAAGCCTGGTGGGCTACAGCCCATGGGGTCGCAGAGTTCACAGAGTCAGACATGACTGAGCATGCATGCACACATGTGTACCATTATTTCTGGAACTCAGCCTCACCTATGGGTCATCTAGAAATCCACAACCAAGGAAGTTGGAAATAACTGTTTTCTTAAAAAAACGAAAATTGGCAACTGGCAGAGGCAGGATGTGTAGAAAGTGCAAAGTTAATCGGATGTTTTGTTTTTGTATTTTAAAAGTTCTAATCTGATACAAAGAGCCAACTCATTGGAAAATATCCTGATGCCAGGAAAGATTGAGGGCAGGAGAAGGAGGGAACAGAGGATGAGATGGTTGGGTGGCATCACCAACTCAATGGACATGAGTTTGAGCAAATTCCAGGAGATAGTGAAGGACAGGAAAGCTTGGCATGCTGCAGTCCCTGGGGTCACAAAGAGTCAGACAAGACTTAGCAACTGAACAACAACCCAAAAAAAAGAAAAGAGATTAAATGAAAGTTACTGTTTGGGGGCCTCAGAAAAAAACACACAAATTGTGTTTTACCTGCAGCCAGCTCTGCTGAAGAAGATAGACTGGTTCCAGCCTAGCTTTTGCAGTGTGAAATTGGGAGACAGGTGTTAGTGGGTTCTCCACACCTCCCTCCTTCCTCTCGTTCTGCTGGTGCTGCTAAGTCACTTCAGTTGTATCCGACTCTGTGTGACCCCATAGACGGCAGCCCAGCAGGCTACCTCGTCCCTGGGATTCTCCAGGCAAGAACACTGGAGTGGGTTGCCATTGCCTTCTCCAATGCATGAAAGTGAAAAGTGAAAGGGAAGTCGCTCAGTCATGTCCAACTCTTAGCGACCCCATGAACTGCAGCCTACCAGGCTCCTCAGTCCATGGGATTTTCCAGGCAAGGGTACTGGAGTGGGGTGCCATTGCCTTCTCTGTTCCTCTCGTTCTACCCCAGCTCAAATTCAAGGCAGGGAGGTCCATGTGGAGGCCTCTGCCAGAAACCATCAACAGCAGCTGCTAATAGGAAACCTAATGACCTTTTAATGGGTCGAGGAATGCTAAGAGAGTTGTGCAGATAATATTTATAATAGAAGAATAAGTTGTGCAGATGATATTTATAATAGAAGAAAAAGAAACTACTTATTAAGCTGAAGCAAGAGCTGGCCAGACTAGGCACTGTTCAGCCCAGTAAAGAAAAAGCTGCAGCCCTGCTAGAGAAAGGACAGTTATCACAGCTCTGCAGGTTTCCACAACATCACAGCATCGCTGTAACGGCCAAACCCTGGGAGTAATGACACGGCAGTCACAGTGCACCGTAAAGCCTCACAGGACGCCAGTGGTTCGCAGCAGCAGTGGACGGACATTTTTCTTAACTTGCACTTAGGAAACAGTGTTAACCCATAGGAAATGGACTGTGGGTGGGTCTCAGAAACCTGGGCTAAATCCAACTGCAACAAAACATGCTGTCAATCAAATTCAAGCATGCCCATCACAGCAGAAAAGCATGGCTGTACAAATATTTCCCAAGCCATGTTACAGTGTTTTACTAAACTAACCCAAATTCACCTTTAGATTTTTAAGATTTCCGTCCCATCCATTCTGGTAATATTAACCCACTTGAAACTCTAGAAGGATGGTTCTCACAGTTTGTTCCCCAGACCAGTAGTATCAGTATTACTGGAGAACTTTTTTGTTAGCAATGCAAACATTCAAGCTCCACTTGACACCAAGTTACTAGGAAAATTTAGGATTAGAACTAGAATCTGTTTAACAAGCCTTCCAGGTGATTCCTATATATACTCAAGTTCGAGAACCACTGATCTTAAATTTGGCCACGCACTGAAATCTTCACCGGGGAAGCCCAGAGCTTCCTAAGAACCTTTAAAAAGCAAAATGCTGATACCTCTTCCTCCACCTCCTCCTTGCTCCTACCTCCACTGCCACTTTCAGTTAACTGGCATCAGGTGAAACCTAGGCATCTGGATTGTTTTAAAATTCCTCAGGTGATTCAATATACAAGAGTGATTGTAACCCTCTAGAACACATTCAGGCAATGAACATCAACAGACAACTTTTCTTACCTGAGGCAAAAAAGCATACAGGTAGTCAACAGGTATTCAGAGCTACTGATTACAAAGTGTAGTAAGTAATCTGTACCGATAGACTCAATAATGTTTTTCTTTTATCCTTTTTTAACAAAAGAAAATAATGGTGAATTTTCCAACAAAAGGCTTAGGCTTGATTTATTAAAATGTATGTTTGAGATTTCCTGTTTTGTCCTTGCTGCTCAGGAGCTCAGAGACTACTTTTTGTAGTTTGGAATTTTCTGTCTCCCTTTTAAAGTACCTGACTCCTGCTCATTTATACCTATGAGAAAGTCCTGTTGCCAGGCACATGTATCACCAGGCTAGTGAGTGATCTGTCTGGGTATCCAGGAAGCGAGGGATAAAGGTGACTCATGTGTCAGGAGACCCCAAGTTAATCAAAGTCAGCTCACTTAAGATATCACAATACTAGGACTTCCCTGGTGGCTCAGAAGGTGAAGAAGCCACCTGCAAAGCAGGAGACCCGGGTTCAATCCCTGAGTCAGGAAGATCCCCTGAAGGAGGGGGTGGCAACCCACTCCAGTATTCTTCTCTGGAGAATCCCCTACTAGTTTATGGGGTTGCAGAGTTGGACACAACTGAGCAATAAAGCACAGCAATGTTGACAGATTACCCTCTGGTTATCATTAAGGGCTTCCCTGGTAGCTCAGATGGTGAAGAATCTGCCTGCAATGCAGGATACCTGGGTTCCATCCCTAGGTCGGGAAGATCCCCTGGAGGAGGGCATGGCAACCCACTCCAGTATTGTTACTTGGAGAATCCCCTTGGACAGAGGAGCCTAGCAGGCTACAGTCCATAGCGTCACAAAGAATCAGACGTGACTGAGTGACTTATCATGGACATCATATGCCTGATATTGACCTAGAGAGCATGCATGCTAGGACAAATATTATGAATTGGAAGGTAAAATTGGATCATTCTGGGCTCTCCCCCCATGTCTCCCAAGAACAGTGCCCATTTACTCTCCTCTGCCTTTAGGACCACTTCCAGGAAGGCTGGAAGGCACAGACATTGTATATACGGGTGTTATTGAAAACTGCCTGAAGTTATTTTGAAAGAAAGATATAAACAAATAAATGAAGGAACTATCCCTTGAGTTCTCTTCTGTGTATTTATTCAAAACCATTATTCTATCTCTCCTCCTTCAAACACTCTTTATCCTTTGGATTCCACTGGACACTAAAGAGAAAAAATGCTTTTCCCCTCTGGATATGATTGATACATGAGCTCTCATGGTGGGAGCCATGCAGAAGATCTTTGAAATGATAATAAATCTAACCCCTTCACTTTTCTTAATGAGAATGGAGGCTGGGGCTGGCATTCCAGGTGAAGAACGTCTGTCTTCAGGAAGCCTGTGACAGGAGCAAGTAAGGACTGTGTGGCAGAGAAACAAAGGAACAGGCAGGAAGCAAAAAGGAGGTGAGTTTCCAACATTGAGATTCATGGCAGAAACTTGTAGAAACTTATAAGGCCAAAGCTTGAGAAAACAAGGCGCCCTCACCCTCTCCCAGAAGAATGAAGAGAGGAGAGGGGAGAAGGAATGACAAAAACCCAAATCAAGAATGCACCCTCCAGGAGAAACATCAGCATTTCGTACAGAATTCCGGTGTCATATTTACACATTTATAACACCCAAAGGGCTTATTGTTCAGTCTTTTCACAGTCCTCGAGGTGAAAAATAGAACACTGCTCCTCAGAGCTTTTACCATAAAAGGGAAATAAAATTCTCCATCGAGCTGGCCCTGTCTCCCAGCCTCTCCTTCTTCTAACCAAGTTTGAGCTTGGGGAATTGGCGCTTTGGGTGTATCTCCAGTAGCTCTGGCTTCAGGCACCAGCACACGGCACCACGTTTGGGGGCTTCTCACTTCTGCTGTGCTCCATCCAGTGCAGACGGCATTCCGGATAAACGTGGCTCCCTTTGGGTTTGTCAATATTTTAGAGAAGTAAAGTTTCTCTCTTTTTGTCAAGAAAGATTAAAATATAAATAAGTAGTCTTAATACTAAACACTCTCAGCAATAAAATAAGCATATCCCTTTCGCAGAAAGTTACAGGGGTAAGCTTCTCACTTTCCACAAAGACAGCACTTGGAGCCACAGCATTTTGGAACCCACCCACAGTCCATCCTCCATCGTAACAACAAGGGGGAGGAAAGATGGCCTCTCAGGGCCATGGCCAATGCGACCAGTGCCTCAGTCTCCCAGTTCAGCTCAATTTTCCTCCCAGTTCACCTCCCCATTCCCCTGAATGCCCCAGAGCACAACAGGGCTGAGAACTGCTACTGTCACCAGCAAAATAATAAAGGAAACAGAATGAAATCTAGTGGGATGGGAATGAAGACCTGACACCTGATGAGGATGTACACACAGGAGGCAGCGAGCAGACTTGGAGCAGGTCTTTGACTCGTGAGGAAGCAATGGAAGCAAATAATACCACTGCCACCCATGAGGGCCTGGCGATGCAAGCAGAGAGTGCCAAAGGATACCCACAGAGCCTGGGCTAGGGCACAGACCCTCCTGTATCTCTTCTGCATTGATGCTCTGGACAGCTACAAGATATAAGGTCCGACACATGTATTCTTGCAACCAGGGAGGTACTCCAGAAAATTGAATTTAACTTCCATGTCCTTATCTGTAAAATGAGATTATCCCCAACTTTAAAAAAAAAAAAGTGAGGTATGTGAACTTGTGTGTAAATTATTCAGTTCCATTCAGTTCAGTCGCTCAGTCGTGTCCGACTCTTTGCGACCCCATGAACTGCAGCACACCAGGCCTCCCTGTCCATCACTATCTCCCGGAGTTCACTCAAACTCATGTCCATAGAGTCAGTGATGCCATCCAGCCATCTTATCCTCTGTCATCCTCTTCTCCTCCTGCCCCCAATCCCTCCCAGAATCAGGGTCTTTTTCCAATGAGTCAACTCTTTGCATGAGGTGGCCAAAGTGCTGGAGTTTCAGCTTCAACATCAGTCCTTCCAAAGAACATCCAGGACTGATCTCCTTTAGGATGGACTGGTTGGGTCTCCTTGCAGTCCAAGGGACTCTCAAGAGTCTTCTCCAACACCACAGCTCAAAAGCATCAATTCTTTGGTGCTCAGCTTTCTTCACAGTCCAACTCTCACATCCATACATGACCACTGGAAAAATCATAGCCTTCACTGGACAGACCTTAGTCGGCAAAGTAATGTCTCTGCTTTTTAATACACTATCTAGGTTGGTCATAACTTTCCTTCCAAGGAGTAAGCGTCTTTTAATTCCATGGCTGCCATCACCCATCTGCAGTGATTTTGGAGTCCAAAAAATAAAGTTAGCCACTGTTTCCCCATCTATTCCCATGAAGTGATGGGACCGGATGCCATGATCTTCATTTTCCTCAATGTTGAGCTTTAAGCCAACTTCTTCACTCTCCTCTTTCACTTTCATCAAGAGGCTTTTTAGTTCCTTTTCACTTTCTGCCATAAGGGTGGTATCATCTGCATATCTGAGGTTATTGATATTCCTCCTGGCAATCTTGATTTCAGCTTGTGCTTCGTCCAGCCCAGCATTTCTCATTATGTACTCTGCATATAAGTTAAATAAGCAGGGTGACAATACACAGCCTTGACGTACTCCTTTTCCCATTTGGAACCAGTCTGTTGTTCCTTGTCCAGTTCTAACTGTTACTTCCTGACCTGCATATAGGTTTCTCAAGAGGCAGGTCAGGTGGTCTGGTATTCCCATCTCTTTCAGAATTTTCCTTGTATGTAACTTACCTAGGGCTTCCCTGGTGTCTCAGAGAGTAAAGAATCTGCTTGCAATGTGGGAGATCAGGGTTCAATCCCTGTGTTGGGAAGATCCCCTGGAGAAGGGAATGGGAACCCACTCCAGTATTCTTGCCTGGAGAATCCCAGGGACAGAAGAGCCTGGTGGGCTACAGTCCATTGAGTTGCAAAGAGTTGGGCACGACTAAAGCAACTTAGCACACAACACACGTGTAAATTATTAAAGAGGGTGAGATAGCACTTTTACTTATCATCACAACCCCTACTATCTCAGGGGCAAAAATCACAAGGCCTTTAGGAATTTCTAATAGAGTCCCTAGATTTAGAGATGGAGAAAGTAAATATGTAGTGAAATGAGAACAAACTTTGGAAAACAAACAGGGCTGGGTTTACACAGCAGCTGAATTAAGCAAATTCCTTAACTTCTCCAAACCTATTTCCTAGCGCATACTAGGAAATTAGTATATCATACCAGAGAAGAAGAGGAGGAGGAAGAGAAGAAGAGAAAGACAGAGAGGGAGAGATAATAATAAAAAGATGTTAATAAACCTCTCCCTGCGGAAGAATCAATCTCAGGGCCAACACAAAATCTTTCTTCTAAATATTCATGCAGTTACTAACTGCAAACCTAATTCCAGTTGAGCTTGTCTAGACACACCTTTGTCTGGAAAAAGTTTCCCTCTGTCCTGATAGCCCAGGGAGTTGGAAAGCCAAACGTTAGTTACGGGTGAATCTTCAACTCAGGGCTAGAAATACACCAACTAGCACAAAATAGAGGAGAAGGCAGTGGCAACCCACTCCAGTATCCTCGCCTGGAGAATCCCAGGGACAGTCTATGGGATCGCACAGAGCCAGACACAACTGATGTGACTTAGCAGCAGCAGCACAAAGTAGAAAAGAAACAGAAAACATATTCTCTTTTCTCATCAGTTTTTAAATTAACTAACCAGCGCATCAAATATTCATTAAATAATTTTACAAAATTCTCAAGAAAGACTGGAAATAATTACCTATATTTGACTTTCTTATACACACAAGAAATTAGAAATCCTCCTCTAGTAAGTGAAAGAAACAAAGTCAGAAAACAGGAAAAGAGATAGTGGGTAGAAATGACAGAAACCACAGTTATCCGATCTGGATCAAAAATATTAAACAAAGAAAAAACACTCATTGTTCTGTCAGCTCCAAGACATTTTCAGCTTGCTCAAACTGGAGCACGTTCCCCTGTGGTCCTGTAAAACTCACTGAATTGGAGTAAAGTGTTGTAGGCAGCAGCTTCATCTTTAAAGATGCCATGTAAAATACACATATTAACAAGCAGGGATTTCTCGTTATTCCTTTTCTCTCTTCCAAGCACCGGCCACATCTTAGGAGCATAACATTAAGAACCGTTTACATGCACTTGCACCCACCGCGGCCTTCTAACCCTGCAGCCTCAGCCCCTGCCCAGAGAGCCCTTCTGGGTTCCTCCAGTAGCACCTGGACTTCTTGAGCCAGTAAAGCTGACATGAGTACTTACATCTCTCTCCTCTAAGACAGTGCATGGTAAATAGCACCCAGGTTAAACTGCCTGTATCTGAAAAGGCAAATAAACCCAAAAGCCATGTTTGTGGGTGTATGTCTCAGCGCTTTGCTCTGTAAATGCCTCTTGAATAACTGATTAGACCAGGGACAAACAGAGTCTTAGACCTGAAGAAAGATGAGATATGTGAATTCAGATTTACAGTTCCAAACACATCTTCAGATCTGGGGAGATCTGATACACCTTGCCATTTCCATTTTGCAGCACACTAGTGAATTGCTGTAGATAAGATTAGGGATTCGTCTCTTCTTGACCCATTGTCATCCTTTGCAACAAACAGGTAGATAGAGCCACGGAGCAGGATGACCACGAACTAAGACACAGAAAACCCTGTGATAACGCCATTGTCTTCTTCAGTTCTTTGTATCTGAGCTGCGCTTTTCCTTCCCATCTATGGTCACTGAGGCATGTCTCTCTGAAAGTACAATAGCCATCCAGGAAAGTGTGACTCTGGTTTTAAAATCCTACAGAGTATAACTGAGCAACCATTTTTGGAGACTCTCCTACAGGCCTAAAATTATGCAAAACCCTGTATCTCCAGGACCAAGCACAGGGCCTCACGCACAGCAGACACTAATTAATGTTTGTTTAATTTATTAACTAATTTGTACTTGTTCTGGATTTCAAAAAAGAAGTTGATGCTTGAATTTGTATCAACAGATTTCAAAATTTAAAGATAGATTTGGTCTTATTGCCAAAAACTAATATAGAATTCATGAGAGTAAATTACAAAAGAAAAAAAAAAATTTTTTAAGTCTAATGTGGCCTTCAAATCAATGCCTGATGAGAAATAAAAAGGAGACATGATGATAGGAAGAGGAGTGGGACAACAAAGGTGTTAGAACCTGGGAAATGCACAAACCCACCAGAGTGGAACAGGAGGTCCCTCAAGCTCCTAGCATTTCACAACAGAAGTACATGCAGGTGGTTTGAGAACCATAAGTAAAAGTTTGACATGGGCCACCAGCAGGCAGACGGGGCTTAGCCCTGGGAAAGTCTAGTGGCAACTAGAGCCTGACTTGTGGAGTCTAGGGGTCACAGACAGGACTCCAGAAACTAGGTAAGTACCCTACTGTTTAGGCAGGATTAACAGAAAAACTCTCATAGCACAGCTGCAGAAAGCAAGCCTAATGTTCCTTAAATCTCCCTTGGTCTTGGTGTTTGAGACTAGAGTGGGTGTGTGCCTATAACAGTATCAACATCAAACAGCAATATGTCCACTGTGCTGGGCACTATTAAACTGAGTCACTCATCTAATCTTCTTCCCAACCTTCTGAAGTAAGCAGGACTATTATCATCTCCATTTTACAGAGGAGGAAAGGCCCAGAGCACTTAAATATTTGTCTAAGGTCTTAACAGCTGATAAGTGGCACAGCAGGGATCTGAGTCCAGGCAGCCTGGCACCAGGGACCATGCTCTAAACACTAGCTGCTGCTGCTGCTAAGTCACTTCAGTCGTGTCCGACTCTGTGCGACCCCATGACGGCAGCCCACCAGGCTCCCCCATCCCTGGGATTCTCTAGGCAAGAACACTGGAGTGGGTTCCTATTTCCTTCTCCAATGCATGAAAGTGAAAAGTGAAAGTGAAGTCGCTCAATCGTGTCCAACTCTTAGCGATCCCATGGACTGCAGGCCTATCAGACTCCTCCGTCCATGGGATTTTCCAGACAAGAGTACTGGAGTGTCTAAACACTAGACCTGCTGCTTATTAGGGCCCCTGACTGCGGGACTCCAAGGGAGATGGTCAGGGAGCTCTATGTTCTTTCTAAGCAGAACCAACAGAATCAGTTACCTAAGCAGAGATCCAAACTTTGAAATGTGTAGAACTGGAAAGTGGAGCACATAACCAAAGAATTGTATGCAGGATGGCACAACCCTGTAAGATTAATTCAGCAGGGCAAAAGCCCCCAAGGGCCTGAGGCTTGCTCATGCAGTGAATTAAAATTTATACACTATGACTCAGATGTGCAGAAATGGAGCTTAATTCCCCATGCACTTGAGCCCTCAAGTCCGTGTGGCTGAGCCCCACTGGGGCTCCAAACTGTCTCCTTGGGGTGAATGCTCAGTGCATCCAGGAGCCGCCCCTTTAGGAGAGTAGACTTACCGACTCTCTTAGCTCTAGGAAAGGGTTGATAGATGCTGCCCGCTTACTCCTGGGCATGGGGCTCTGTAGGATGTGGACACTTCAATTAATATTAAATAACATTAAAAGTCATTTCCCCGTTCACACTGGCCATGTTTCAAGTGCTCCATGGCTACGTATGGTGAGTGGCTACCATAACTGGGTAAACACAGATAGAACACTGCCATCATCTTGGAATATTCTATTGGACAGTACTATATATAGATACGTGTGTGTATTCTTGCCTATTTGTAGCTTCTGAAAGTCTGAAAGTGAAAGCTGCTCAGTTGTGTCCGACTCTTTGCAACCCCATGGACTATGCAGCCCATGGAATTCTCCAGGCCAGAAAACTGGAAAGGGTAGCCTTCCCCTTTTCCAGGGGATCTTCCCAACCCAGGGATCAAACCCAGATCTCCCGCATTGCAGGTGAATTCTTTACCAGCTGAGCCATGAGGGAAGCCCAATTATAGCTTACTTTCTTCTAAAAATAATACACATACAATAATATACATACGTAACAAGACATTCAAAATCTGAGTCAGAAGCTCCAGGCTTTGTAGAGCACAACTCTGCCAACAGGTGCAGTGGGATAGTGAATGAATTACTTAACCTCCTGTGTGTCAGTTTTCTGGTCTTTAAAATGGATATACTAGAACCACTAGTCCAACCAAGCTTTCAAATGGTTGTAACGATCACATGAGATAAAGCACATGAAAGTACTTGCAAATTTCTAAGACAACATCCAAATTGAGTCACTGTTTTTCCTACAGAGTCAGTTCTGAGAGCATGTTCATTTAGTCAAAGTTAGCCTAGGTACTTAACCGACACAATCATTTATATAGTACTGTACTGAACGGGACTGGAACAACAGACTGGTTCCAAATGAGAAAAGGAGTACATCAAGGCCGTATATTGTCACCCTGCTTATTTAACTTATATGCAGAGTACATCATGAGAAATACTGGGCTGGATGAAGCACAAGCTGGAATCAAGATTGCCGGGAGAAATATCAATAACCCAGATATGCAGATGACACCACCCTTATGGCAGAAAGTGAAGAAGAACTAAAGAGCCTCTTGATGAAAGTGAAAGTGGAGAGTAAACAAGTTGGCTTAAAGCTCAACATTCAGAAAACTAAGACCATGGCATCCGGTCCCATCACTTCATGGGAAATAGATGGTGAACCAGTGGGAACAGTGGCTGACTTTATTTTTGGGGGCTCCAAAATCACTGCAGATGGTGATTGCAGCCATGAAATTAAAAGACGCTTACTCCTTGGAAGGAAAGTTATGACTAACCTAGACAGCATATTTAAAAACAGAGACATTACTTTGCCAACAAAGGTCCATCCAGTCAAGGCTATGGTTTTTCCAGTGGTCATGTATGGATGTGAGAGTTGGACTGTGAAGAAAGATGAGCACCAAAGAATTGATGCTTTTGAACTGTGGTGTTGGAGAAGACTCTTGAGAGTCCCTTGGACTGCAAGGAGACCCAACCAGTCCATCCTAAAGGAGATCAGTCCTGGGAGTTCATTGGAAGGACTGATGTTGAAGCTGAAACTCCAATACTTTGGTCACCTGATGTGAAGAGCTGACTCGTTTGAAAAGACCCTGATGCCGGGAAAGATTGAGGGCAGGAGGAGAAGGGAATGACAGAGGATGAGAGATGGTTGGATGGCATCACCGATTCAATGGACATGAGTTTGAGTAAACTCCAGGAGTTGGTGATGGACAGGGAGGCCTGGCATGCTGCAGTCCATGGGGTTGCAAAGAGTTGGACATGACTGAGTGACTGAACTGAACTGAACTGCAATAGGTTTATAATATTTTCCACACAAATAATACATTAAAAACAAACACGCACAAAAAAAAATATTTTCAATTTTACAGCATGGTATCTTGAAAATACAGTAGTACAGTACAACAGCTGGCATACAGAGGCTGGCATCAAGTGAACAGGCAAGAAGAGTTCCTGACTGGAGTGGGAAGAGGAGGTGGGAGATGGTGGAGCTGAGGATTGTCAGCAATGGGAGATGGAGAGCATGCTGCAACTTCACTCATGCCTGAGGATGATGGCACAGGTTCTGGTTCCTTGCTGGATTCAATTCTATCTACCTTCTTGAAAAAACAATCCAGTGATATCTGGGTAGTAGCTCTGTTTTTCTCATCATAGATGACATGGAAGCACTGGACGGCATTCTGAACGGCTGCTGCAACCTTTGTATACCTTTCTACATTCGAGTCCTGCACCTCAAAACTAACAGTGCCTTCCCAAGTAAAGAAAGTCCCCTTGCCATTTCCTGCATGGTGAATCACTTCAGTTCTTCAGTTACATCTTCCTCCTCTTGTCTCTCTTTATCCTTTCCCTGGACTTCCCAATCCATCGGGTCTTCATTGGTAAGCTCTCTGTGATGCCCAGCAACAGTACTGTACAGTAAGGTACGCAAAACGTGAGCAAACGTACGTTTGCATCTTTGAAAGTTCACAACTTGAAGGTTCATATGTAGAGGACTTACTGTACCATAAAAGAATCATGATACTATATTTAAAATGGATAACCAACAGGGACCTACTATATAGCATAGGGAATTCTGCTCAATGTTATGGGGCAACCTGGATGGGAGGGGAGTTTAGGGGAGAATGAATACATGTATATGCATGGTTGAGTCCCTTTTCTGTCTACCTGAAAGAAACTATCACAGCACTGTTAACTGGCTAAACCCCAACACAAAATTAAAAGTTTAATTAAAAAAAAAAACCATGCTACAAAATGAACACTTGTGTCACCCCAAAATTCAGATATGGCAATCCTAAACCCCTAGTGTAACAGTACTAGTAGGTGGGGGATTTGGGAAGAGATTAGGTCATGAGGGTGGAGCCCTCATGAATGGGATTAGGGATCGTATACATGAGACCCCACAGAATTCCCTTGCCCCTATCACCATGTGAAGACCCATAAGAAGATTCCCATCTCTGGACCAGAAAGTAGGTTCTCACCAGACACCAAATCGGCCAGTGTCTTGAACTTGAATCCCCCAGCCTCCAGAACTGTGGGAAGTAAATTTCGGTTATTAAGCCACTCAGTCTATCATATTCTGTAATAAGAGCCCAAACTGGCAGACAAAGCTCTATTTTTAAAAGGAAAAAGAAAAAAACACATGTACCAGAATTCAGACTAATTAATCTCAGGTGCTGAACGAATTTGCACCTGTATCTCAGAGTTAATCTATGTTCAGTTCAGTAGCTCAGTTGTGTCTGACTTTTTGCAACCCCATGAATCGCAGCACGCCAGGCCTTCCTGTCCATCACCAACTCCCGGAGTCCACCCAAACCCATGTCCATTGAGTCGGTGATGCCATCCAGCCGTCTTATGCTCTTTTGTCCCCTTCTCCTCCTGCCCTCAATCCTTCCCAGCATAAGGGTCTTTTCAAATGAGTCAGCTCTTCGCATCAGGTGGCCAAAGTATAGGAGTTTTAGCTTCAACATCAGTCCTTCCAATGAACACCGAGGAATGATCTCCTTTAAGATGGACTGGTTGGATCTCCATGCAGTCCAAGGGACTCTCAAGAGTCTTGTCCAACATCACAGTTCAAAATCATCAATTCTTTGGTGCTCAGCAGTAGCAGCTTTCTTTATACTCCAACTCTCACATCCATACATGACCACTGGAAAAACCATAGCCTTCACTAGATGGACCTTTGCTGGCAAAGTAATGTCTCTTTTTAAATATGCTGTCTAGGTTGGTCATAACTTTCCTTCCAAGCGTCTTTTAATTTCATGGCTGCAATCACCATCTGCAGTGATTTTGGAGCCCCAAAAAATAAAGTCAGCCATTGTTTCCACTGTTAGCCCATCTATTTGCCATAAAGTGATGGGATCGGATGCCAGGATCTTAGTTTTCTGAATGTTGAGCTTTAAGCCAACTTTTTCACTCTCATGCTTGACTTTCATCAAGAGGCTCTTTAGTTCTTCTTCACTTTCTGCCATAAGGGTGGTATCATCTGCATATCTGAGGTTATTGATATTTCTCTTGGCAATCTTGATTCCAGTTTGTGCTCCCTCAAGCCCAGCATTTTGCATGATGTACTCTGCATATAAGTTAAATAAACAGGGTGACAATATACAGCCTTGACGTACTCCTTTCCCATTTGGAACCACTCTGTTGTTCTATGTCTAGTTCTAACTGTTGCTTCCTGACCTGCATACAGGTTTCTCAAGAGGCAAGTCAGATGGTTTGGTATTTCCACCTCTTTCAGAATTTTCCACAGTTTGTTGTGATCTACACAGTCACAGGGTTTGGCATTATCAATAAAGCAGAAGTAGATGTTTTTCTGGAACTCTCTTGCTTTTTCCATGATCCCGCGGATGTTGGCAATTTGATCTCTGGTTCCTCTGCCTTTTCTAAAAGCCACTTGAACATCTGGAAGTTCACAATTCACGTATTGCTGAAGGCTGGCTTGAAGAATTTTAAGCATTACCTTGCTAGCGTGTGAGATGACTGCAATTTTGCGGTAGTTTGAGCATTCTTTGGCATTGCCTGTCTTGGGGATTGGAATGAAAACTGACCTTTTCCAGTCCTGTGGCCACTGCTGAGTTTTCCATATTTGTTGGCCTATTGAGTGCAGCACTTTCACAGTGTCATCTTTCAGGATTTGAAATAGCTCAACTGGAATTCCATCACCTCCACTAGCTTTGTTCGTAGTGATGCTTCCTAAGCTCCACTTGACTTCACATTCCAGGATGTCTGGCTCTAGGTGAGTGATCACACCATCCTGATTATCTGGGTTGTGAAGATCTTTTTTGTACAGTTCTTCTGTGTATTCTTGCCACCTCTTCTTAATATCTTCTGCTTCTGTTAGGTCCATACGATTTCTGTCCTTTATTGAGCCCATCTTTGCATGAAATGTTCCCTTGGTATCTCTAATTTTCTTGAAGAAATCTCTAGTCTTTCCCATTCTGTTGTTTTCTTCTATTTCTTTGCACTGATTTCTGAGCAAGGCTTTCTTATCTCTCCTTGCTGTTCTTTGGAACTCTGCATTCAAATGGGTATATCTTTCCTTTTCTCCTTTGCTTTTCACTTCTCTTCTTTTCACAGCTATTTGTAAGGCCTCCTCAGACAGCCATTTTGCTTTTTTGCATTTCATTTCCATGGGGATGGTCTTGATCCCTGTCTCCTGTACAATGTCACAAACCTCTGTCCATAGTTCATCAGGCACTCTGTCTAGTCCCTTAAATCTATTTCTCACTTCCACTGTATAGTCATAAGGGACTTTCTTCAATTTCAGTCTGTATTTGTCAATAAGGAGTTCATGATCTGAGCCACAGTCAGCTTCCAGTCTTGTTTTTGCTGACTGTACAGAGCTTCTCCATTTTTGTCTGCAAAGAATATAATCAATCTGATTTCGGTGTGGACCATTTGGTGATGTCCATGTGTAGAGTCTTGGCATGATGAAATCAAGAAGAATAAATAAGGTATCAATATTAGATGGCTGAAGACAGAATAATTCTTGAGTTTTTAAAAGCAAAGGGAAAATAGTTCCTGTACCAACTATAGTCCAACACATTAGCTTGCAATTGTGAGGACATTTAGAACACACTTTAACAAGACCTTCCGAAACATTCACAACCAGACATAGTTGTTAGACTTCCTTACCAAGGAATAACTTGAGGGATGTGGCAAATACAGTAAACCTTGACTTCAGCAAAATATTTAACATTCCCCCAATATACCTCTGCGATTAGAATGGTGAAATGAAGATTAACAGGCAGTGTGACTAGGCATGATAGTGTGTGCTTGGAAAACTTCCCCCAAGTAGTGTTGATTATATGTTCAGAGTTGGGCTGGGAAGAGAGGCCTGAGAATATCATCCTTGGAGGCATTCTGTTGCACAGTTTTGACAATGACGGATGCTCTCAAGGGGAGTCTTTGCATAGGGAAAGACGCAGAACAATTTGCCTGGGCTTCAACAGGGAAGGCTGCGAAGCGATGTTCTTTAGAAGGGTGTGGCAGGCAGGCAGCTGCAGCTCGGGCAAGAACACACACACATACACAGTGGGTATTTGGAGCTGCTGAATTAACTACAACCATGCAAAGATAGATATGAGTGACCCCACTTCAGAACTAAGGAAACTGAGAATCAGAGGAATTAACATAATCCCTTAGGGTCAGAAATCTGTATGCAGGTCAGGAAGCAACAGTTAGAACTGGACATGGAACAACAGACTGGTTCCAAATAGGGAAAAGGAGTACTCAAGGCTGTATATTGTCACCCTGCTTATTTAAATTATATGCAGAGTACATCATGAGAAACGCTGGGCTGGAAGAAGCACAAGCTGGAATCAAGATTGCCTGGAAAAGTATCAATAACCCCAGATATGCAGATGATACCACCCTTGTGGCAGAAAGCGAAGAAGAACTAAAGAGCCTCTTGATGAAAGTGAAAGAGGAGAGTGAAAAAGTTGGCTTAAAACTCAACTTTCAGAAAACGAAGATCATGGCATCTGGTCCCATCACTTTATGGCAAATAGATGGGGAAACAGTGGAAACAGTGGCTGACTTTATTTTTTGGGCTCCAAAATCACTGCAGATGGTGATTGCAGCCGTGAAATTAAAAGACGCTTACTTCTTGGAAGGAAAGTTATGACCAACCTAGACAGCATATTCAAAAGCAGAAACATTACTTTGCAAACAAAGGTCTGTCTAGTCAAGGCTATGGTTTTCCAGTGGTCATGTATGGATGTGAAAGTTGGACTATAATGAAAGCTGAGTGCTGAAGAACTGATGCTTTTGAACAGTGATGTTGGAGAAGACTCTTGAGAGTCCCTTGGACTGCAAGGTGATCCAACCAGTCCATCCTAAAGGAGATCAGTCCTGAGTGTTCATTAGAAGGACTGATGTTGAAGATGCAACTCCAATACTTTGGCCACCTGATGCAAAGAGCTGACTCATTTGAAAAGACCCTGATGCTGGGAGAAGAAGGGGATGACAGAGGATGAGATGGTTGGATGCCATCACCGTTTCAATAGACATGAGTTTGGTGATGGACAGGAAAGTCTGGTGTGCTGCAGTGCATAAGGTCACAAAGAGTCAGACACGACTGAGCAACTGAACTGAACTGAGCTGCACTGAACTTAGGGTCACAGGGTCAGCCGGCAGTACCACTGGGATTCCAGCCGTGACTTTCCTAACACACAAGCTTCCAGTCCTTCCCCTTTCCCTCAACCCTACATCCGAAGTGCCCTCACTCCCAGAAATGCAGGACGCCTTTATCCTTCTGTGTCTTCCTCTCCTCTTTCTCTTTCCCACTCCCACTCCTTTTCTGTGATCCACTCTGCCTTCTTCCCTATTGATGCCTCATGCCTACTCATGTACAGGCAGCCCTTGTCCACTAGGGTTCTTAAGGAGATGCAAGGCTGCTCCCTGCCCTAGAAAATAATGTTCACATTCCCCCCAAAGGCAAAATTACTAGATATCCCAAACAGAGTTGGGAGTGACCCATATTTTACTGTTTGTTCCATTTTCAACTCCAATGGGACAAATAATTGTCCTATATTTTAAACTGGAACTGGAGTGTGGTGTGTGAGGGGGGTGGGAAGAGAAAATATGTAATACTCTCACTTCCTGACTTTATAATTGAAAACTGCTATGTCAGTCACATGTTGTCCACTCAGCTTTCCAAAAGTATGACCTCTTTTAACCCCCACACACGTGCATCATCAGATACCTGAGAGCCTCTATTTGTAGTGGTGATGTCTAGAACCCCAGTATTATCATTCACGTCTTACATGTTCATTTTGTCTTCACAATAATCCTGTCTGATAGGAAAACAATGTTTACCATTCCCATTTTAAAGAATCTTCAAATCAGAGAATGGCTATCATTAAATTCACAAGGAATTATACTTCCAAGCCTATAGATCTGGAGTCCTCTAGCTTCTGGTCTGCTATCTCTAATCGCACAGGGCTCCTTGATAGCACTGCCGGAAGAAAACTAGGATTCCTATCTTCTTACTTAGGTCTCTTTTACAGAAATACAAATTCATATTCCAAAGGAACTGGGGGTGGCCGGTTTAAACGGAAATAATTTATTCTCCCCTTAAGTAAAAAAGGGGTGAAAGAAATAGGAAAAGAAAAGAAAAGAGACAAAACCTCCTACCACTTCAGGCAGTTATGACCAGCTTCACATACGGCCAGGGAAACAGTGAAGCACAGTCACACAGAGCCAAGGAATCTAAGAGCAGGGCCCATCAGCCCGACCCCCAGCCCCTTGCACAGACTCTACGGCATCCTTGATGATCATGACAATAATCACAAACGTTCACTGAGCACTCTGTACGTCCCAAGCCCTGTGCTATGAGTTTCACATGTTTTCTCTAGTTTACTTACTCTACAACCCTAAGAGATAACAACTATGATTATCATTTTTCATTTTATAGATGAGATAAAACTACATTATAATCTATCTTTAATCTCTATAACACTCCAGAGAAATGGCTCTCACCTTTATTATCATTTTAGAGAGGATAAAATGGTCAGGTAAGGTCAGAAAGGTCAGGTAACTTGCCCACAGGTTACACAGATCCCCCAAAATGGGGTGCAAAACTCCTACAGAGAGCACTATCTCAACAATACAGAAAAGGCCCTCACGTTCTCCTCCTACTAGACTACCCGTCAGAAAACACTGAAATATCACACCCTAACAGTGACACTCTGCAAATAAGCTCAAGACTGGATCTTGTAGTACCCCACTGAAGACAGGGCAGAACTAGGCCCTGTGGAAATCATGAGTCAATAATTCAAAAAGTAGACACGGATTTGTCCCACAAGCAAACGTAACCCTCCAAAAAAAGAGTAATCATTTCATAGGAAGAGATTTTTAAAAGAGGAACAGAGAATTGATGGCTTAGGTAAGGTAAAGTTATGGCACCGGGTTGTAAATTCTGATCATAAATTAGGGCTGAAATAGAGGATTTTTGATTCGGTGGCGGGGCAAACTGTTTTATTGGATACACGAGCACCACCTTGTGGTGGAGAAAAGGAACTTACAAGGTTCTACCTGCTCTGTACGAAATAAAACACTCCTTTGCTCCTGGGGGTAAAACGATGTTGGATATAAATAACAAGGTTCCATAATTTCATTCAATAAATGATGACAGCTATTTTGACCAAACATCCTGCTTTGGGGAAAGCCTGTTTTGCCCCAGAGAAGGCAAAATGCAAAATGAGACTCGTTCTTGTATCTTCAGGGCATATCATGGCTTTATTGATGAATGCTGAAACATGTGGAAGTACGATAATACCTCATATTTGCATGACACTTTCACGCACAATTTTTATTTTGCTATCAAAACACAGAGCTAGGTGTACAATGCATTGGTCCCATTTACAGTGGAGTAAATTGAGGTTCATTTGTGTTAAGTGTGGAGTCACGTGTGGAGCTTCCAGAGATGAGTCAGAGGTGAAGAAGCTTGCGGACACTGAGGGTGCTGTTAAGATGAGCAGGCTGAAAAGGCCAGAGGATGAAAAACAAGAGTCAGTTGAGTAAATGTTTCATTCACTTTGAAATGACTTCTCAAAAGCTGATTTCTCAGCGAAGATGTGCCTTTCTCAAGTTTGAAAATAAACAGAACCTAAGCAACAGATGCCCTCTGAGAGAGGCAGCCCTGTGCCATGCCCACGTGCTGCCTGTCACTGAAGTCCCTAGGACCAATGTACTAACGCAGGACATTCCTGCCAACCTGGCCTCACCACACTGCTGTTGAAATGATTCAATTAAGCATCATCTTAATCAGATCACTTCACCCCATCCCCAGGTTGTCCAAAATCTGCTTGTTCTTTCTTGTCTACAGAACTTCAGAGAAATTACTTCTATCCCTCTGCTTGGACTGAGCCAAGGAACTCATTTAAAAGAGAATAGTCCTCCATGTAATCTTCCTACTATAGTCATGTTCATAGTGAGATGGCAGATGTTTGGCAATATTTTTAGATGCCAGTTTTACTGGGTCTGTGTCGGGATAGGATGTTCACGTATCCCACATAGGAGTAGGACTCCCTCAATTCCAATTTTTACGTGGTGTTTTGAGACATTCATGGGTGATATGTTCGTTCACCATTCATCTTATTGATCTCAAATGTCAATTCATCAAATCTACTAATAAACATACTGTGAAAATATATATGTACATTAATCTTTGTCTGCATTTCTAATTGTTTCTAATGGGGTATTTTTTGAAAGGAGGGGTGTAGAGCTTGACAAAGGTATTCTAAAACAGACAAGAATATCTTTCTGAAATACCCTAAAAGAAGAATGAGAAACTCTCCAAGATATTATTAATATATAGTCATTTTAAATAGCTTTCTTTGTTTGTTGTTTGCCTTCTAAGTTGCTGATGAGGTTATTGGACACAGATTACACGAACTGGAGGATTCAGAAGAATTTTTGGCCAGGGTTCAGTATTATCTTCTCCCTGGTTGGTCACCAATTAATTAATCAGTTCTTTTTTAAGGCAGTGAGTGAAAGGCCAAGATAACAATCAGACACTTTTTTCAACAAAGTCCCTTTATTTTCTATTCAAGATAACATTAAGAAATCATCAGATATCACTTCTCCTTGAACTGCTTCAAAGGCCTGAGCCAAACTAGACACACACATACACACCACATTCACTGGCTTAGATGCCACAGTCAAGTTCCCAGAACATGACCTGATTCTTCTATCTCTCCTTTCAGAAGGCACAGCCTCCTCTAGTATAATCTAAACATGACTGATAGTAACAACACCCAATCACAGCTTTTCATTTTCATTAGGTCTCCAAGAGGTGGGCATCCCATTCTCTGAAAAGATATTATAAAGTAGCAACATGAAAACATTTTGGTACATAATACAACATAAAGCTAATGAATAAAGTATTCATTCCTTTCCATTGTTTAATTCATATATGTGTTACATGTATGTATACATACCCACACATACATATACATGTGAATTTAAGTGTATACAATATAAAATCTCATGGGAACAACCTAGACCTCACTGCTCACAGATGAAAGTTGTATTTTCACTGCATAGGCTGGGATATGGCAGTAGGTTTGTCCCTATAATCCCCAAGAATGCCAAGTCAAATAACACGAAAAACATTAAGAAATATAAGAAATCTCAAAGGACACTTTTGATAGATTTCACTATATTTTACCAGTGATAAAATTAGTAATGAAAATATTAAAACCCTAGAAAAACAGGCAAGTGATTAGACAATTCTAGGAAAAAAAATGCAAATAGCTGCTGAAACCATAGAACCTATCACTGCTGCTGCTGCTGCTGCTAAGTCGCGACAGTCGTGTCTGACTCTGTGCGACCCATAGACGGCAGCCCACCAGTCGCCCACGTCCCTGGGATTCTCCAGACAAGAATACTGGAGTGGGTTGCCATTTCCTTCTCCAATGCATGAAAGTGAAAAGTGAAAGTGAAGTTGCTCAGTCGTGTCTGACTCTTCACGACCCCATGGACTGCAGCCTACCAGGCTCCTCTATCCATGGGATTTTCCAGGCAAGAGTACTGGAGTGAGGTGCCATTTCCTTCTCCAGGAACCTATCACTAGCAACTGATTAAAATATATGTTAAATAAAAATAACAGTAAGGAAATGTAAATTACCTCAACAACAAGATACTATTTTCTCTCTATCAAGCTGGCAATGGTTAAGAACATTAAAAAAAAAAAAAAACCTCCCTACTGTCCAGTAAGATTTTATATTGCTAATCTTCTTCCACTTTGAAATCACTGAGACACTATGCACCAAAAGTCTTAAAATTCTTATAGCTTTTGACCTAGTAATTTTAATTCTAGATAACTACCCTAAGGAAATAATCAGAAGTTCAGGCAAATTTATGTGCAAATATGTTTATTATAGCATTATTTATTATACTAATAAATGGAATCAATAAAAATGCCCAACAAGAGAGAACTACTTAAATAAATTATAGGCCATACAAACATGCATATTATAGAGTGCTACACAGCCATTAAAAATTACATTTACAAGGAATGTTGAATGACATGGGAAAATGCTTATAGCGCAGTCAGTGAAAGAAACAGGATATGAAGTTGGCTGTTTCCATAGCACAATATCATCCTGATTTTTTTTTTAAGTGAGCTTGTTTGCAAAGATAAAGAAAAAGAAAGTACCAAAGCACAAACAACATGTAAGATTACAAGTGATTTTTATTTTACTCTTTATAATACTTCTTTGTGTTTTCCAAACTTTCCATAATGAGCATGTATTACTTTAACAATCAGAGAAAATATTCACTTCAAGTACATTCCATAGCATGGCATTTCAGGCCCAGGAAAGCCTCCATTCCAGCTACTCTCCCTTCTCTCAGTGACTGTCTTCTCAACACATCAGGCATTTCCACACCTTCCTGCTTCTCTTCTTAAAGTTCCTGCTGTCTGGAGGTCCTTCCAAGAACTTGAAAGTCAGTTCTTCCGGGTGACAGTCTCTGAAGCCCTCAGTAAGAATTCCCTCATCTTTGTTTTAAAACAACTTGATACTTGGTTGTAGGATGCCATTCACCAAATCAATTCTAATTATTCATTTTATGTGTCTCTCTCCCCTCTTGGACTCTGAACTTTTCAAAGACCCTGGGTCTTAGAAACCTTTAAATGTCTAACATCTAGTACCATCATCCCTGGCATGCCATAAATATTAAACATATGGATGAATGAATGATAAATGGAAGGATGGATGGATGAATGGCTAAGTGAAAAACCTCTAGGTTTCCAAAGGGTGAAAGGATCTAGAAACTAAATCATCTTCAAGTCACTTCACATAGTCGGATGTGTGCACGCTGCCGACGACACACACGAGAAGCCCTGGAAGAAGCGCCACCTTGAGCACTGCTAAGACAAGTGGAGCTATAATGAGCTTATAATAGAATTGAAATTTTTCTAGTTGAAACAACAAATCTGTTATCCTGCTTTACAGCAAATGGCTTTCTACAAAGGATACCCACATGCTACTTTATTATTAAAAACCATTCCAATAAAAGATATGCTGAAAAATTATTGCAATTTCTACTAATTAAAAACTAATTAAGTCATTTGCTGAATAATACATGTTCTCTACTTGCATTATCTACGAGCATGCTCTTCACTTACAAATATTTGTCTTCATTTCATTAAAGTAATTAAACGACTTCAAGTACTGTTATTTTTACAAGCATTTTATAGCCAACTCTCAATTTTCCATACCAATGGAGAAGTATAATTGAAATATTTAAAACTGAATAACAGATAACACAGAACCTCCCTGCCGTTCTTCTCCTCCTCCGGTTTAACAAACAACAAAAACAAGCGACTTGAGTTTTAGCTCAGCTCCCTTCTCCCACTCCCACTCTGGGAGCCAGAGCAGAAAAAAACTGCACATAAACAGTAGGATCTATTCACGCGCATAGCTGCCTCCTCCCCACCCCCCACCTCGCCCCTCCCCACTCTCTCTCTTAATGTACAATGTACGTTAGCACAAAATGGAGAGATGAGTGAGCCTGCTTTACCATGAAAGACAGACCATCCCCAAATCAACGACGAAATTAATTGCACTCTGTCTCTCTGACCGCATCACCCAGGCTTTGTCCCAGGCAATTATGACAATTCCTTAAGTTCCTAGAGAAAAAATGCTGCACAAAGCAAAAAATTCTTTACGCTAAGAATGATAATGGAGATTCTGAGTGGAGGTGTCAGTGTGTGGATGACAGTGTGTCTGGCTGCAGCTTTGTCTGATGTTTTAAAGTAAAGGGGAATTATGTAGAAGAAACATTTTCCTTTGCGGGATGGGAGGGAGCACAATTACAAAGGGGCAGAGAGTAAATATACACTGGATGCATCTAATTACATATATGAGAAACGTGACAAGAAAGCATATATTGGAAACGAGTTGACAGTCCACTTTCCGTAACAGGCACTTTGTCAGGGATAAACAGAGCAAAGTTGTTCTGACTCCCTGGTGTCAGTTTTTGCCCTGAATAGAAGAGCTGCCTGTGGGAGGAAAGAGATGGTGCTGGGCAGGGAAAGTACCGCCCAAGGAGGTCAAGAGTCTTGTAGAGGGACAGCCGTGAGCAAGACAGTGGGCAAGACAGGGAGTCAGACGCAGGCAGTGTGCGGCCTGGGGAAAACTGGCTCCTAGAGTCCGGAAGCTGCAGTTCTAATACAAAACAGATTAGACAGATAGACAGATAGACAGGTAGGTAGGCAGATAGACAGATAGATGACAGATAAATGTACGGGCTGCTGCTGCTGCTGCTAAGTCGCTTCAGTCGTGTCCGACTCTGTGCGACCCCATAGACAGCAGCCCACCAGGCTCCCCCGTCCCTGGGATTCTCCAGGCAAGAACATGGGAGTGGGGTGCCATTTCCTTCTCCAATGCATGAAAGTGAAAAGTGAAAGTGAAGTCGCTCAGTCGTGTTCGACCCTCAGCGACCCCGTGGACCGCAGCCCACCAGGCTCCTCCATTCATGGGATTTTCCAGGCAAGAGTACTGGACTGGGGTGCCATTGCCTTCTCCTAATGTACAGGTAGACAGACACAAATAATAATGATATCTGTCACCCGCATGTAGCATACAACAAGAAACTAATAAATTACCCGACTCTGGAGGTCGTCAGACACAGTATTTCGTTTCTCAGATTAGACACAAAACAGGTTGTGTGGCAGGAAGCAGGAGGAGGGAGTTTTTTAATTGTCATTTTGTTTCCTTTTAAGGCCCCTGGAGGTTGGTTCCTTAAATGTGTTTGGATGCCTGAAACAGAATTTCATTCAGACCTCATGTGTTGTATGGCATCTCCTTTATTCTGGACTTTCTCTTGCTTTACATTTTATTGGATTTTAATCGGAGACCATCTGATGAAATGTTCAGCACTTAGACTGGAATGGAACATGCACTCCAGCTGAATGAGAGGGAGGACAGTGAAATCACATAATGGAATATAAAACAGATTTTAAAAGCAATAAAACTGCAGCCAATAGAGTGGTCTCCTCAGGGGCACAGAGAAGCAGGGACATGTAGGAACACACCCTGAGGAGAAAGAGGCCCCGGGACACAGAGGGGCCCAGCCCCCAGCCGCTCACTTTGGACCAGGGTATACCCAGTCCTGCCCGGGACACAGCAGAAATGAGAGGCAGATTCTGAGCTATTTGTGCAAATAACACTGAACAAAGTCATAAAACAGGAACAGCCAGAGCCCTAAAACCCGAGGCAAGCTCTTGACTTCTCCAAAGGTCGTTATTAGAGACCATGGAGGTCAGTTTGGCTGCACCATCTGGAGCATAGCTTACTGACCTTGACTGTGCAACTGAACCACAAGAGGTCTTATTAAAATACAGATTATGATTCACAAGGTCTGGAGGGAGACGGACTCTGCATTTCCAGCGGCCTCAGAAGTGACGCTGATGCTGTGGTTCCCAGGACCACACTGTGCAGGGCAGCATGTGAACCAGTGGTTTTTCTCCTCTACATCAGCATCATGCAAACCAGCCACAGCTCAGATGCCTGAGCCCCACCCTGCACCTCCAGGAATGTCATCTGATAATGTGCAGGCTCATCAAGCTCCCCCATTGATGTGCCTGCCTTGTCTTCCACACACCAGACAAATCCCTGGTGATGTGTAACATGGATTTCTCTACAGAAATGATTAGGAGACAGGAAGGTGAGCAACCAGGCAACTGGTAGAATGGAGGCTGACGTGAGGAGGTGGGGAGGGGCTCCCCTCGAGGATTTAGCGGTGAGTGTGCAGACAATAAGCCATGCCAGGAACCCTCTCTGGGCACCAGGTACATGCATGAGGGCAGACACTCGTACGCAATGGCTACATCTTCCTGAGCAGATTTTTAAAACACTAATCCCATCAGAGGGCCCTATTCATTTCAGCAGCCATCTTTAACTCTGCACTCTCCCCACGTCCTTCCACCCACACCCAGCTACCAAGTCCTGACGGCTCAGCCGCTAAAATCTATCCTCTCACCCATCTCCTCCTCTCCGGGTTCCCTGCTGCCTCCTACTCTCAGCTACTGTCTTCTCTCCCCTGGACCACAGCAACCAATCTTGAGGCTGGTATCCCAACTACCACCCTGCTCCCTGACATTTACTCTCTACTCCGCAGCTGGCCTGAAACTCCTTCAGAAGCATCCCACTGCATCCAGGATAAGATTTTCACCGAAACCTGAAATGCCCCTGATTATCCCTCCATCTCCCTTGAGCCTCACCTTTCTCTCTGTGCTCCAGCCTCACTGGCCTTCTGTGTGTTTCCTAAACACACCAAGCTCTTTCCCACCACACAGTCTTTGGACAGGCTCATTTTTGTTGAATATTCTTTTCCCAACATAGCAAGACCCCACCCTTCCTTTAGGTCTAGGCCTGAGTATTGCCTTCTCAGAGGGAACTTCTGCCCATCTCACCTTAAGTAAGCCCCTCTCTAGACCCTGGGTGTTCCTTTATGGCAGGAGTCACAACTGGCAATTATTTCACTTACTTACTCATGTACTTTTCTCTCCATTTCATTACGTCATTGGTGCTCAAAGGGTGGTCCCTGGAAGAGTCACACCAGCACCACCTGGGAGACTCTGATGGTTGGACCCAGGCTTGGTTTAGCAAGCCCTCCTTGTGGATGGACACATGCTGACATTTGAGGACCAATGCACTGGACTGTAACCACTGCAGGGATAAACTTGTCTGTCATTATGTGCCCAGTACCAAGAACAGCGCTTATAGAAGATATTCGGAAATGTTTTATAATGAATGGACAAATAAGTCTCACTAGGCCAATCTTCCTTCCCTAGTGGCTTATCAGTAAAGAATCTGCCTGCAATGCAGGAGACCTGGGTTCAATCCTTGGGTCGAGAAGATCCTCTGGAGAAGGAAATGGCAACCCACTCGAGTATTCTTGCCTAGAGAATTCCATGGACAGAGGAGTCTGGTGGCTATACTCCATGGGGTCACAAAGAGTCAGACATAACTATGCGACTAAATAGCAACAAAAGGCCAAGTTTCACATTCCAACCACTATTCCATCCTAGAGCCATTAGCATACTTGGAAAAGGGCCACCTGAAAGAGAAATCTCACATAAACTTTTTTTTTCCAGTGAGAAAGTTTCAAGCTGGCATCACAGAGAATGGATTTTAGGGAACAAGACATAAACTGAGACACCAGCTAGGAGCCTGTTGCAGGGCTGTAGCTCAGAGATGCTGATGGCAGGGGGTGTGGACACAGGGAGGAGAACTGCATGACGGATCTTAGAGGCCCAGCCATCAGGACTTGATGACTGCTCATAGTTATAGGGAAAGGGGAAGGTTAGTAAAGCCATGTGGTGAGGGACAGGGAAGCCTGGTGTGCTGCAGTCCATGGGGTTGCAGAGAGTCGGATAACATTGAGCAACTTAACAACAGCAAGTAAAGCCATGACGGGGTGCAGGGAGTGAAACGGGGGTTCACAACCATACTGGGTCCCAAGTAAAAGAAATAGGACAATAAAAGATAAAGAGACTGCTTTACCCAGGAATGATCACACTGGGCCCTTTCCTTGCTCCCCTTAAACTTCTTCCCCTTCTCCAGCTCCCAGAAAACATGTGAAATGTGTGCCATCCCAAGGATGGAATGGCAGATGTGGAAGACATCATTAAGGGGCCCCACATCTTTATTACAAGGCTGAGAGGGCTGCAGCCCACACAGTGGAAGCGGCTTATTCAGGTCACATGGCTGCTGGTGACCAGCAGGACCAACTCCCAGGATCTACCTTCAAGTCCACTGAAATACTTGCTTCAGTGGGCATCCTGTGGGAAAAAAGAGAAAAACCCAGGGTCCAAAAGGTTTGGAAATGCTGCAAGCAACGTTCTCTGCAGGGTGTGAGTTCATACTATGTTAGGACTGTAAAAACACTTCCAGTGGAGAAACCAGTTTAGTTCAGCAAGTCTCCGGCACAGCGGACCATGGTGTCCCATCGTCCTGCGCAGCTTCATAATATCCAGGAGCACCCCAGACCATACACACTAAGACTGAGAGATAGGAAAGAGAAATGTTAATCCCAATCTAAAGGTTACATCTGAATTTTTCATATACTCATAGAAGCCTTGGAGTCTCTGTCATGTTTATCCACACTTTGAGACCTTTAAATAGCAGCCGGCTAGGCTCACTCTGAAGGCACTGAGCTATCCCCAGGGGACATAACATCAGACGCCCGTCTAGGCTGACCCTCGCTCTAGGTGTCCCTGTGCACTCTGGACGGGGGCTTCCCAGGCCTGACCTCTGCACTCTGAAATCCCGCATGACCCAGCTTCCCTCTCCAACTATGAGGCCACAGCATGTATGGAAGGGTACCCTCATGTTCTGGAAGAACCCTCTCATGGCCGAGAGGAGGTGGTGAACAGTGATGAACAACTGGGATGGTCAGGGCAGGGATGAGGAGGGAGGGGGAAGGGGGCCCAGTGCTCAGGGATCCCTGACCCAGAGCCTGGGTAGGCTTGAGGTTGACTCAAGAACCCGGGAAAGAAGAGCTCTCAGGGTAAACACGGTTAGTGCCCCCTCTAATGGGGATGTGCCTGGACAAGACCCTGGGAGCTTGACTGCACTGGGTCGGTCATCCCTGTGAGGTGGGGACAGTGAGGAGGAGAGCCAACACTCTGGAACTCACACAGACAAAAGTCCCAAGGAGAAAGTGTCTCAGGTTTTAGCCACGTGGCTTTGAACAAATTAGTCAATTCCCCTGAGCCTTGGTTTCTGCATATGGAAAACAGACACAGTAACTTCTGTCTTCCAGAATTACTGGGTGGTTTAAATCAGATAATGAATATGGAAATACTGACAGATAACAGAAATGCCACCAAATATAGGTGTGATTATAATAAACATTAAGGGTGTTTACTGACAATGCAGGAGCACTGGGTTAAGTTCTTCACAAACAATAAGTTGTCTGAGCCTCCGAGGAGGCCTTTGAGGCAAATAAAAATGTAGTCTCAGTTTTACAGTCGAAAAACCTGAAGCCCAGGAAAATGAATTTACTTGGCCAGAGGCACATGGAAGGCAGAGGAGTTAGCATGTGAATGCTGACAATCTGAGTACAGAAAACACTCCCAGTCTGCAAACACTGGTGTGGTAATGAGGCAAAGAGACAGACATGTGAATTCCTAGGAGCCAGCTCAGCTCATCCGAAGGGGCTGAAAATGTGGTGACAGTCAACGGCCCCTCCCGGGGTCAGTTTAACAAGCACAATCCTTTGATATCCATGTGTACCCTCTGCCTGAGACAGAGAAAGAACTAGAAATCCTGTCAAGGGATCCATTCGGTCCTTCCTGGGGAGGGCAGGAGAGCCCAGGTGGGTAGCAGTGGCCAGGGAGGTGTGTGCCAGCACCAGGGGTGGCCGTGGTGTGCACTGCACTGATATCCGGGACACAGCCTCCCCCCTTGGCGAGCCCCATGTGCAGAGACAGAGGGTACACTGTGTGCAGGGCCAGCAGGGGCGGCCCTGGCCTCAGCCTCGTCAGGGGGTGAGCAGCCACAGGACTCTCACGGCAGCCCGCCCAGCCTGGCTGATGCAACAGCCCTTGGCCATCCAGAGGCAAAAGCTCCAAGGTGGAGATGAAATCACGGGAGAGAGATTCTCCCACTGGGAATCTGATGAACACACACAGTTACTCCTGAGAGATCTCTGAAGGAAGCCAGTGGGGGTTTCAAGGAAGGAAAGCTTTCAAGGGACAGGGTAGAAGTGACCTTGACATCACCAGCCAGCACCTGACCAGCAGGCAGTCCTCGGAGTTTTGTTGAACAGAACTGCTCCAGTAAAGAAGGGCCTGTCCTTAATATTCCAGGATTCCCTGCCGAGGTAGAAGGAGAGGAGCCCTAGAAGGATGTCACGCGAACCCAGAGATGAATCACAGCCCTGGGCAAAGTCACAAGGGGCAGAGTGGGGGCCTTAAGTGGACTTGAGGCTGGGGTGCAGGGTGCAGGGAACACAAGGGAATATTATGCCCCCATCCCAAGTCCCATCTGGGTCATAAAATTTAGGATAGAAAAGTTTATCTCATGAGTGAAATTACACATTAGTTCAGTAACTTATGGAGCAGGTGCTTAAGCCAAGGAATGTTGACAGAGAAGGACAAAGCTCTCAGTCTTATAGCTCTTGAGTGAAGGAGGCAAGGGAGGGAGAAGGAAGAGAGGGGAGGAAAAGAAAGAAAAGCAGGGGAGAGAGAAGAAGGCAGAAGACAGGAGCTCCTAAATTCAGGTCAAATGCTAGATGAAGAAATTTTATATCCAAGGCCAGCCCATATGTAATGGGACCATTTTATCCTCAGGATTTGAATAAAATCTATTGTTTTAAAACAATACTCTCAAACTTTGGGGAAAACGGCTCTTCATACAGCTTTAACTCTTATAATAAAGGCAAAAATCGAGTTTAAAATTAAATATAAATGATAAACCTCAAAATTTTCAAGTCAAATTTCATTAACTGATAAAGGTCTACTCTGAGCCTCAGGCAAGGGCAGTGGAAGGGATTTGGTTAATTTGTAAGATTAAAGGCATATTGAATAATTGAGGCCACATTAGAGGGAGACTCTAGTTTGAATGACATTCCAAGGTCAGAAGACTGAAGAGCTAAGAGTCCTTATCCAAAAATTGCAAGTTAAACTTTCAGACAGGAAAAATTCAAGCCACTGTGGCCTTGAACTTCAATGACTGATAAACAAGGAGACAATATAAATTGGTAATCTACCTGTTTATACATAGATTTATCTTTCCTTTGGTTAAGGAATCTGACCAGTGGAGTCTTGAATATTTTAAGGTGTTCTGTATAAGGCAATGTGTTATCTTGACAGTTTATTAGCAACAAAGTCAAGAAGGTCAAAACTGAAGACTCCTTCTATAATTTTATTTCTGCTCTGCTTACATCTTAATAAAAGGTGTCTCTTGCAACAGTAAACAGAAACCAATCTGCATTTGCAGGTGCAGAAAAGGTGCTTTCAAATATATTACAAGCAGAAAATGACATAAGCTTATTGGCATCAGCATTACTCAACACTCTTTGGGCCTTGGCAAGATACAAAATGATCTGTTTCCTCTCTTGGCAAAACAGAAAGTGAATAGCAAAGTCTATAGGATACAAACTAAGCCAATTAAGATAATAGTAGTTTTGTTACATTATTAATAATAATAATACCATATAAAGGGCTTAATAGGTATCTAATATTTTTCAGGAGTTCTCCAGTCAGAGCTGCCTTTGTTGAAGGTGTGTGTGTTGAGCACAGGTTGGGGCTGAGTGTCCTGCCTCCTCACACCCTCAGAAAGTGCTTCCTAAGGCTCTCTGGGACACAGAATTTGAATAACCACAGTCAAAGGCTGCCTGATTTTATCCTCAGTGTTGTTATCATGGAAATTGTGGTTGTTGCTACCCTAACCTCCATTCCCCCCCCACCCCGTCTCTTGGTAGCTGCCAAGAGACCCATCCTAGAATTTACATCCTGCCCACTGTGGCTGCATGCATCATGCCATGCCTGGTTCTAGATGTGGAGCATGCAGGGAAAGAATTATTATCCTGACCCCAGGCTACAGTCACTGGGTCAGGCATAGGAACATGACACAATTTGGGCCAGTGAGACTGCACACTAAATTTTCCAGAGATCTGTAAAGAGAGGTATCATCTCTCTTCTGAAAAACCTCCAGACAGTTTCCTTACATCCACACTTCAAATGCGGACAAGGAAGCTCACAGCCTGGAGTAGTGACAGCAATGGGGCATATTCTCAGGAAAGGCAAAGAAGGACAGAGCTGAAAAGAAACAAAATTCCTGATGACTGGTCTGCTGAATCCCACCAAACCTGAGGCCCACCTAGCCCTAGCCTTCCAATTATATACTCTAATAAAGTCTCGCTGTTACTTAAGCCAATTTAACTTAATTTTCTGTTACTTGCAGCTGACCTCACCCTAACTGATACCAGTACTATGTGATATGATGTAGTCGCATGTTCTATCTGTTTTAGAAATAAGAAGGATGAACTTTCGAGATCTCATGTGACTCTAGAGCACACCACTAGTAAGTGATGAAGCCAAGCATCGAGTCCTCTGACTCCAAAGCCAGTGCTCTTTCCATTGCCACATGTTACCTCCATGATGTGGTCCTAGAAACTCCCTTTTCAGATTTATGATTCCCACACTAAGTTTGAATTTAAATATTCTGAGATTATACAATCAAAATGAAAATGTAGAGTGTTGGTTCAAAATAGTTTTACCTTTTCAAGAGTAGCAGTGTTTGTCTGTTAATAACAAAGAGTCACCACTCTCTTATGGCAGCAAACCCATCAAACAGCTTCATTTGCATCACTACCAATAATATCAGATCTGAGGACAACCTGGCAAAAGTACGTGCAGATGACTAGTCATGCTCTTCTTATCAGACAGGCTATGCATGCGTGCTCATTTGTGTCTGACTCTGCAACCCCATGGACTATAGCCCACCAGGCTCCTCTGTCCATGGGATATCACAAGCAAGAATGATGGAGTTGGCTGCCACTTCCTCCTTCAAGGGATCTTCCAGACCCAGGGATCGAACACATTTCCAGCAGCTGCTGCATTGGCAGGTGGATTCTTTACCACGGAGCCGTCTGGAAAGCCCTGGACAGGCTATGAAATACTTTAAAACAAAAGCCCTGGGTCAGTTATTTAATGCAATTTAACAATGTGACAGTAATAGTAAATAGAGCTCTGCCTTTTAGGAATTTGTTATCTAATCAGAGGGAAGACAGTGATCCTTCCCATCTCTGCTTCTCGACTATACTTCTCTCCCACTGCCCTGATGTGATATTAACTCTCTGCACATGCAGGCTAAATAGCTATGGGAGAATCAGCAATCTTTCTATACTCAAGGGAAAGTACACAATATAGCTTAAAGATCAATCAGTTACATGAAAGCAAGTCCAGGCTGGAGGGACAGAGAGAACAGTTACAAAAAACAAAAGTGATTTGTTCTCTCAAGAGCTATGTTGGGTTAACAAAGAGCAAACACAACTTGAACTAGAGGAGAAAAATTCAAATCACCTAGAGATAAAGCAGACATAAATTATGATTTTAAATTAATATTATTTTTGTAAAACTAACTTCAGTCTGATAGAGAGGAGTAGGAACTAGGCAGGTACAGCCACAAAAGCACGATGCTCTTTCTCTCACTTGGAATACTGACTTCTCACCTATCAAAATTTCTACAGAGTGAAAAGGTAAAGAATAACTCTTACAGGACTACTCTGTTGGTCCAGGGTCTAAGACTCCACAGTCCCAATGCAGGGGACTCGGGTTTGTTCCTTAGCTGAGGAACTGGATCCCACCTGCCACAACTAAGAGTCTGCACACCACAACTAAAGATCCTACATGTCACAGTGAAAATGGAGGATCCCATATGCTACAACTGAGATCCAGTGCAGTCAAATAAATAAGAAAGAAAGAAATATAAAATATTTTTAAAAAAGAATTAACACTTAGGAATTCTAGGTTCAAGACAGACCTGAACCTGAAGTCCACTCCCAAACTTAATAACCACATGACTGTATGACTGAGTAAATCACTGAACCTATTTAAAGCTACTTCCAGCTTTACAAAATGTGTTCTCATAAGGACTAATAAACGTAATACATATAACATGTCTAAGATAAAGTGTTCCGTAAACTGAAGATATGAGTATTAGTCGCATGTCAAAGAGTCTTCAAAACTTTGTCCAGATTCCTCATTGCAGATCAAGTCTCCCTTGGCTCCCCCAAATCCTGATCATGTGACCTATAGCAGCTACCAGAGCATGGTTATCATAAGCTCTCCTACAGGCTCTGGCCACAGACTCCAGGGAGTTCTGCAACATGAACTCTACCCCTCTCAGGACCAACCCTTCTTGGCTGGCTTTGCAGACTCTCAACAGAGCTGAAGATCATGCCTCTACATAACTGCCGAGCTTCCTGGGCATCTGGGCACTCCTGTTCAGTCTTGCCAGCTCTAGAAAGATGTGACTTCTGGTTCTGGAAAGGGGTGGATCTTGACTATAGAAGCCATAATCCATGTCATCCTTTCCACACATGGCCTGGGGAACTGAAAAATGAGAATGTTCATGCCTCTTCTGCAAAGATTATGAGTCTCAAGGGTTCCCATGGTGGCCTTGCCTAAATATCACTTCTGTGGTTCCAGGTATGAGCTCACGTGAGATCATGTATCAATTAAGGCAGTCAGGAAAACCACAGAAGAAATGTGAATAGAGAGACTTTAGTTTAAAAAATTGTATAAAGTTACTTATTGGGAAAATGAAAGAATAAAACAACATTAGGGAAACATGGAGGCAGCAAGTACAAGAAATTGCTGCACTCCTACGGCTGGAGGAGCAACGGAAGAGGGTGTAATTATTACAACTTAGAGAAGACAATGGCACCCCACTCCAGTACTCTTGCCTGGAAAATCCCATGGGCAGAGGAGCCTGGTGGGCTGCAGTCCATGGGGTCACGAAGAGTTGGACACAACTGAGTGAATTCACTTTCACTTTTCACTTTCGTGCATTGGAGAAGGAAATGGCAATCCACTCCAGTGTTCTTGCCTGGAGAATCCTAGGGATGGGGGAGCCTGGTGGGCTGCCATCTATGGTGTTTCACAGAATCAGACACGACTGAAGCAACTTAGCAGCAGCAGCAGCAGCAGAGAAGGAAAACAAAACCTCCAGAGGGACAGAGGATGTGGGGTCTCTGGGAGGTGCAATGAGATTGATTCTCCAGGTGCTGCAAAAAACTGCAAACCAAACTCAGCTGCTGTGACAGAAAGGAAGTTCTGCTGCCAGAGTGAAGAAGGTTTACTGGGGACACTCAAAAGTAAACAGATGACTGTGGCTTTGTAGTAGAGCCTGAAGTCAGGCAGGTTGATTCCCCATTCATCTTTCTCAAGATTGCTTTGGTTATTCGAGGTTTTTTGTATTTCCACACAAATTGTGAAATTATTTGTTCTAGCTCTGTGAAAAATACCGTTGGTAGTTTGATAGGGATTGCATTGCATCTGTAGATTGCTTTGGGTAGTATACTCATTTTCACTATATTGATTCTTCTGATCCATGAACATGGTATATTTCTCCATCTATTAGTGTCCTCTTTGATTTCTTTCACCAGGGTTTTATAGTTTTCTATATATAGGTCTTTAGTTTCTTTAGGTAGGTGTATTCCTAAGTATTTTATTCTTCTCATTGCAATGGTGAATGGAATTATTTCCTTAATTTCTCTTTCTATTTTCTCATTATTAGTGTGTAGGAATGCAAGGGATTTCTGTGTGTTGATTTTATATCCTGCAACTTTACTATACTCGTTGATTAGCTTTAGTAATTTTCTGGTGGAGTCTTTAGGGTTTTCTATGTAGAGGATCATGTCATCTGCAAACAGTGAGAGTTTTATTTCTTCTTTTCCAATCTGGATTCCTTTTATTTCTTTTTCTGCTCTGATTGCCGTGGTCAAAACTTCCAAAACTTTGTTGAATAGTAGTGGTGAAAGTGGGCACCCTTGTCTTGTTCTTGACTTTAGGGGACATGCTTTCAATTTTTCACTATTGAGGATAATGTTTGCTGTGGGTTTGTCATATATAGCTTTTATTATGTTGAGGTATGTTCCTTCTATTCCTGCTTTCTAGACAGTTTTTTTTAATCATAAATGGATGTTGAATTTTGTCAAAGGATTTCTCTGCGTCTATTGAGATAATCATATGGCTTTTATTTTTTAATTTGTTAATGTGGTATATTACATTGACTGATTTGCAGATATTGAAGAATCCTTGCATCCCTGGGACATAGCCCGCTTGGTCATGGTGTATGATCTTTTTAATGTGTTGTTGGATTCTGATTGCTAGAATTTTGTTAAGGATTTTTGCATCTATGTTCATCAGTGATATTGGCCTGTAGTTTTCTTTTTGTGTGGCATCTTTGTCAGGTTTTGGTATTAGGGTGATGGTGGCCTCATAGAATGAGTTTGGAAGTTTACCTTCCTATGCAATTTTCTGGAAGAGTTTGAGTAGGGTAGGTGTTAGCTCTTCTCTAAATTTTTGGTAGAATTCAGCTGTGAAGTCGTCTGGACCTGGGCTTTTGTTTGCTGGAAGATTTCTGATTATGGTTTCAATTTCCATGCTTGTGATGGGTCTGTTAAGATTTTCTATTTCTTCCTGGTTCACTTTTGGAAAGTTGTACTTTTCTAAGAATTTGTCCATTTCCTCCAAGTTGTCCATTTTATGGCCATATAATTGCTGATAGTAGTCTCTTATGATCCTTTGTATTTTTGTGTAGTCTGTTGTAATCTCTCCATTTTCATTTCTAATTTTATTGATTTGATTTTTCTCCCTTTGTTTCTTGATGAGTCTGGCTAATGGTTTGTCAATTTTATTTATCCTTTCAAAGAACCAGCTTTTGGCTTTGTTGATTTTTGCTATGGTCTCTTTTGTTTCTTTTGCATTTATTTCTGCCCTAATTTTTAAGATGTGTTTCCTTCTACTAACCCTGGGGTTCTTCATTTCTTCCTTTTCCAGTTGCTTTAGGTGTAAAGTTAGGTTATTTACTTGACTTTTCTTTTGTTTCTTGGGTTATGCCTGTATTGCTATGAACCTTCCCCTTAGCACTGCTTCTACAGTGCCCCACAGGTTTTGAGTTGTTGTGTTTTCATTTTCATTCATTTCTATGCATATTTTGATTTCTTTTTTTATTTCTTCTGTGATTTGTTGGTTATTCAGCAGCGTGTGGTTCAGCCTCCATATGTTGGAATTTTTAATAGTTTTTCTCCTATAATTGAGATCTAATCTTACTGCATTGTGGTCAGTAAAGATGCTTGGAATGATTCCAATTTTGTTGAATTTACCAAGGCTAGCTTTATGGCCCAGGATGTGATCTATCCTGAAGAAGTTTCCGTGTGCACTTGAGAAAAAGGTGAAATTCATTGTTTTTGGGTGAAATGTCCTATAGATGTCAGTTAGGTCTAACTGGTCTATTGTATCTGGAGGAATCAATCTGCCTGACTTCAGGCTCTGCTACAAAGCCACAGTCATCAAGACAGTATGGTACTGGCACAAAGACAGAAATATAGATCAATGGAACAAAATAGAAAGCTCAGAGATAAATCCACGCACCTATGGACACCTTATCTTTGACAAAGGAGGCAAGAATATGCAATGGAGAAAAGAAAGTCTCTTTAACAAGTGGTGCTGGGAAAACTGGTCAACCACTTGTAAAAGAATGAAACTAGAACACTTTCTAACACCATACACAAAAATAAACTCAAAATGGATTAAAGATCTAAACGTAAGACCAGAAACTATAAAAACTCCTAGAGGAAAACATAGGCAAAACACTCTCCGACATAAGTCACAGCAGGATCCTCTATGACCCATCTCCCAGAATATTGGAAATAAAGCAAAAATAAACAAATGGGACCTAATTAAAATTAAAAGCTTCTGCACAACAAAGGAAACTATAAGCAAGGTGAAAAGACAGCCTTCAGAATGGGAGAAAATAACAGCAAATGAAGCAATTAACAAAGAATTAATCTCAAAAATATACGAGCAAACCCTGCAGCTCAGTTCCAGAAAAATAAATGACCCAATCAAAAAATGGGCCAAAGAACTAAACAAACATTTCTCCAAAGAAGACATACAGATGGCTAACAAACACATTAAAAGATGCTCAACATCACTCATTATCAGAGAAATGCAAATCAAAACCACAATGAGGTACCATTTCACACCAGTCAGAATGGCTGCTATCCAAAAGTCTACAAACAGTAAATGCTGCAGAGGGTGTGGAGAAAAGGGAACCCTCTTACACTGTTGGTGGGAATGCAAACTAGTACAGCCACTATGGAAAATAGTGTGGAGATTCCTTTAAAAACTGGAAATAGAACTGTCATATGACCCAGCAATCCCACTGCTGGGCATATACACTGAGGAAACCAGAATTGAAAGACACACATGTACCCCAATGTTCATCGCAGACATGGAAGCAACCTAGATGTCCATCAGCAGACGAATGGATAAGAAAGCTGTGGTACATATACACAATGGAGTATTACTCAGCCACTAAAAAGAATACATTTGAATCAGTTCTAATGAGGTGGATGAAACCAGAGCCTATTATACAGAGTGAAGTCAGCCAGAAAGAAAAACACCAATACAGTATACTAATGCATATATATGGAATTTAGAAAGATGGTAATGATAACCTTGTATGCAAGACAGCAAAAGAGACACAGATGTATAAAACAGTCTTTTGGACTCTGTGGGAGAGGGCAAGGGTAGGATGATTTGGAAGAATGGCATTGAAACATGTATAATATCATATATAAAATGAATTGCCAGTCCAGGTTCGATGCATGATACAGGATGCTCGGGGCTGGTGCACTGGGATGACCCAGAGGGATGGTATGGAGAGGGAGGTGGGAGGGGGGTTCAGGATGGGGAACACGTGTTGATGTATGGCAAAACCAATACAATATCGTAAAGTAATTAGCCTCCAATTAAAATAAATAAATTTATATTTTAAAAAGAGTAAACAGAAAGCAATAAACTCCATCTTCCTCCTCTAGCCTTGCAACCTCCCTTTTAGCACCCGCTCCTGGCAAATTCTAATCAGGAACCAGATAGCTAAGTATAAGTGCAGTTGACAGGTTATCACAAAGCAAAGTGAAGAAGGATGGCTTTGTAGGTGACAGACAACTTAATAATTAGCACAATGCTTCTATCTGCCCCCTTTACCAGAGATGTCCCACACTGTGAAACCCACTGGAAGGTTCAGAGGCAACCAATCTGGCCTTCTCTACTTAAGAGGATCTCCCCCCTTAACTCGAGTAAACAGAGGAATATCCCTTGGGATTTCCCAAGGATATGAAAGGTTTAAACGTCCTTTAACTGCCCACACCAGATTTAACTCGGTTCCTAGATTACAAATCATGTTTCAAAGGAGAGACTAAAAGGAATGACCAAATTCCCAATATCCACAAATACTTAAAGACTGGGACTTCTCTGACAATCCAGTGGTTAGGACTCTGTGCTTCCAATGCAGGGGGCACAGGTTTGATCCCTGGCCAGAGAACAAAAATCCCATGTGCCACATGGCCAAAAAACCAAAACAAACAAACCAGCAAATGCTTAGAGACTGTCTATTATGGTCATTACCATTGCTCCACTGTTCACTTAACATGCTGATAATATTCAAGAATTAAAAGTACTAAACTATTTCAGCAAAACTTTTGAGGTTGGGATTGAGGAAAAAAGACGTCTTCCAAAAGTCTCATCTGGGTTGAGGCTGGGAGCTTATGAGATGGGGATAGTGAATGTATACAGGCTTATTTTATTGGGATAATGAAAGGGAAAATAAAGGGAAGATATAGGGTCTTCATGGAGAAAATAGGCAAGATACTTCAAAATAAATAGTAGAGAAATAAATATATGAGTTTGAATAGCAGAAAACAGAACAGGAAGAAAAGTACAGCTTCCAAATTAACAAATGAAATGAATGTCAACTTTAACAAATCAACACCAAAAAAAAAAAAAGAAAGAAAAGATATTCACTTGGATTATTTAAATAGTTCTACTATTCCACTGTAATCTATCTATTGGCTTTTTGGCTATATATCTTTTGCTTTGTCTTGTTTGTTGGTGGCTGGTCTGGAGATTAGAATATTAATATTTAACCATACTTTCTCAGTCTAATTGGAGCTAATTTTGTTCCACTTCATATTAAAGGTAAAAGCCTTCAAACCATATAGGTCCTTCCACCAAAATTCATGTTATAATGGTCCTTCATATTGCATCTTCATATACTAAAAATCTTACAAGTTTTTGCTTTTTTCAGTCATACATACTTTAAAAACCTCAAGAGAAAAAAAAATAGTTTTTCTATTCAGCCAGAGACTTGCCACTTCCGTTGCTTTGCCGTTAATCCTGAGGACCCTTTCAGCTGAAAAATTTCCTTGGTATTTCTTAAGAAGCAGTTCTGCTCCTGATGAATTCTCTTAGCTTTCCTTCATCTGAGAAAAAAAAAGTCTTTATTTTGCTTTCATTCCTGGAGGAAATTTTCACTGGACATAGAATTTGAGGTTGACAGTTTACTTCTTAAAGTTGTTGTTTCACCCTTTCCTGCCCTCCGTGGTATTTGATGAGAAATTCACAGTTGTTCTAATCACTGTTTCCCTCTACATAATGTCACTTTTCTCTAGCTGCCTTCAAGACTTTATTTTTATTTCATCAGATTGACTATGATGCATCTGGCTACAGCTTTTTTGACTTTGTGCTGTTCAAGTTTCACCAAGCTTCCTGAATCTGTAAACATATGGGTGTATCTTCTCCATACTTAGGAAATTTTGGCCATTATTTATTTAAATGTGCTTTCTGCCTCAGTATCTGTTTCTTCTCATCCTAGGACATGTAAGTTAGACCTTTTGATATTGTTCCATGAGTCTCTGAGGTTCTGTTAACTTTTTCAATCTTTTATTCCTTTGTTTCTCAGATTACCTTCAAATTCATCGACCTGTTTCTATGTCCACTATACTATCGAGTTCACACGGTGAGCTTTTCTATTTTATATTTTTTCACTTCTAAAATTTCCATTAGATCCTTTTTTATAGTTTTATTTCTCTGCAGAAAGCTCCTATTTTTCCATTCATTTTCAATGTGTTTACCTTGACTTCACAGAGCATAGTTACAAAACATGATAAAAGACTTTGATTCCAACATCTGGGCCATTTCAGGGTTGGCATCTACTTATTGTCTTTTCCCTTCAATATTGGTTGCATTTCTCTGGTTCTCTATATATCAAATAACTCGACATTGAGAATATCAGGTACACTCTGGATCCTATTATAATCCTTTGTGTTAGTGAGGACATGAAACAATGGAACTCTCATATACTGCTAGTCAGAATGTAAAATGGTTTAACTACTTTGGAAAACAGTTTGGCAGAGTCTTATAAAGTTAAATGTGTATCTACCATATAACCCACCTATTTTGCTGCTACATATTTACTCAAGAGAAATGAAAGTTATGTCTGTACAAAGACTTCTACATGAATGTTCATAGCAACATTCTTCATAAAGTCCAAAAGCTGGAAACCACCCAAATATTCAGCAACAGGTCACTGGATAGGCAAATTATCATATATCCATACTATAGACTATTTAAAGCAATTGTTACACAAAGTGGGAGAATCAAAATCTTTATGCCATTTGAAAGAAGTGAGGCAAAAAAAGTATATTCTCTATGATTCAATTCGTATAAAATTCTAGAAGATTCAAACTAATTTATATTAGTAAAAAGCAGAAGTGTTTGCCTGAAACCAGAGGTGAAGAGAGGGATGGATTACAAAGAAACACAAGGAAGTTTTGCAGGTGATAGGAATGCTTGTTATCTTGATTGAAGATATGATTTTACAAATGTATAAATATATCAAAATAACCAAATAGAACACCTTAACTATGTTCACTTATATGCTTCAATATCTCAACCAGCCATGTAAATAAAAAGAGGATGCAACTATGTAAATGAATACAAACGAAAAAAGAGAGATAGAACACCAAGCATACCAGTCCTTGTTCAGGGCATGACAGAGTTCTCCCATTAAAGACAAAAGACAAAACTCAGACCTGTTTATTAAACAAAAACAAACAAACAAACAAACAAAAAAGAACCCTAAGCTTACAAGAAATATTTAAAGTGATAATGAAAGCCTAAAAATAAAGCATTATACAAACAGAATCTGGGAAAATATAAATAAAAGATAAATTGAATGAAACATTTTAAAATCGGCAAGGTTATGAAAACATCAAACACATCAAAGAGGTATTTTGCACTATTTACAAAGAAGATACCACAGTCACCAAATACACAGCAGATAAATATGTAAAGCAGAAAGTATAAGAAATGCAAACAGAACTTACTAAATAAACAACAAATATACTAGGAAGATTCAATATACTTTGAGAAAGGGGTAGACCAACTAGACCAAAAATTAGCAAAAATCTAAAGGAACGGAATCATGCATTTAATAAATTGAATAATACAAGTAATAAATGTATTAAATATATGGAGAACCACACGGCTCCAAGTAGAAAATTTTTATCTTATGGCCATACACAAAAAAATGATCCAGTACTTAAATAAACATATATTCAAGAGAATCATTTATAGGCTATGTTTTCCACTCATAATTAGTTAGAAGATAAATTTGGTCAATGAAGTAACTGTCAGGACTTTTCCAAGGCTGAAATACCATCTTAATCCCATTGATCATGAAGTAGGCTAAACTTACAGGCAGAAAATCTCTGACCAAATTCCACCTCTGGCACAGTGACACTGGGAAGTTACACAAACCCTTTGAGAATCCAACTCCATAAGATATCAGTGATCCTACCCACTCTACAAATTTCATGAAAGTAGTTGCTAGTGTCAAGGCAAACTGAAATCATGAAAATTTTAAGGCAGTTTTCAAACTGTAAAGTCCCATAAAAACATAGGGTTTCTACAAGAAAATATGTCTAAGTAGTAATCAACTGGACTCACAAAAATGGGGGGAAATGGGGCTTTAGAAATATGTCCTTCTATATTTGGTCTACCTGGATGTGTATACAGAGGTATTTTAAAGAAATCTAGAAAGGTCATCAGGTTTCCCAGGTGATGCAGTGGTAAAGCATCTGCCTGCCAATGCAAGAGACACGGCTTCAGTCCCTGGGTCGGGAAGATCCCCTGGAGAGGGAAATGGCAACCCACTCCAGTATTCTTGCCTGGAGAATCCCAAGGACAGAGGAGCCCGGCAGGCTACAGACCATGGGGTCACAAAGAGTTGGACATTGGACACGACTGAGCGTGCGCACAGAGAGGCAATCACACTTGGATTAGTAACAGCTGCAGCAACTAACAATGGTAACTTGTTGCCAACTTGCAACTAATGAAGAGGAAAAGTCCCTCAGATAGGAACTACTTAAATATTTGATGACTAATAAATTAAATGTTAATTAAATACTTCAGCGATTTTCCTCCCTGACCAGCATATAATTAACATTTAATTTGTTATAAAATATTTAAAGTTATGAAATATCCTATGGCATCTAAAATGTCTCGATTGTCAGACCATCTTAGGACAATGTGTCAAGGGTACAAGAGGTGAGACTGGCATTTAAACCTCAGGAGACAGAATATAAAAAGTAACTTTTGTGCTTTTCTCACATAAGGAAATTGAGACTAAGATAAGCAGAATCTCATTTTCCAATTTAACTTAGCCAAGGAATTTATAACTAAGTGCTACCAGGGAGTAAAGGATAAACTCCAAATCTAAAACTATAATGTCATGAATGTGGCAAGCACCTCAGTAGTAACTGGAAAACACGATTACAAGTTGGTTAGCACCAAGTTAGTTACGTTACAAGTTGATTAGGACTCTGAACATGAAATACATCTGTAAGAATGAGCTTAAAGAGAAGGCAGATTGGACAGAACAGCTATCCAGTAAAACAAGGAACACTATTAAAGATGTGCCCTTCTCCTAGCTTCCGCCACATGGCTGTCTGAAAGTCTCAGAAATGCATTTCCCCATTGGTTCAAATTTGACCTTGGAAAGTAGATGAGCCTGGGCTTACAGCAAGGGAAGTAGGGTCTGGAAGGGCAAAGAGGGCTGTGACAAGACATCTAGCTGGTAAGGAGAGAGGGATTTGGGGAATGAACATCCACACTGTCAGGCTTTAAACTTGAATGATGCAGAATAGCCACCAGACCAAACCAAGAGAAACAATTTGCCTAACCTTAAAAATGCATTCCAATATACAATAGATGCAGACAAACACTGTTTGATTCCACTTATGAGAAGTACCTAGAATAATCAACTTCAGAGTCGAACAGTACACTGCTAGGTGCCAGGGGCCGTTAGGTAAAGGGGTGGGGGAATGGGGCATTAGTGTTTAATGGAAACAGTTTCAGTTTAGGAAGGTGAAAATTCAGGAGAGGGATGATGGTGAGAGTTGCACAGCAATGTGAATGTACTTAGTGCCCCTGGATTGTATAGTTACATATGGTTAAAATAGTATGCCTTATATTATGTGACTTTTACCACATTAAAAAAAAAAAAACATTTAAAAGAGAGAGAGAGAGAAACAACTTCTCTTGTGTATAAGCAGAGCTATGCAATGAACCAGGCTAAAGGAAATCTCCTAAAAGAAGGCTCCCTGACACATGACTACAGCACCAAACAGAACAGGTCAGTTCCACTTCTAAAGACCAAGACTGGGAACACAGCCTCTCCCCTTCCATCCCTTTATTACCCTTCTTGTAAGCAGGGTCTGCAAGAAGATTGAGGGCAGGAAGAGAAGGAGATGACAGAGGATGAGATGGTTGGATGGCAATACCAATTCAATGGACATGAACTTGGATAAACTCTGAGATAGTGAAGGACAGGGAAGCCTGCTGTGCCACAGTTCAGGCAGTCAAGAAGAGTCAGACACGACTTGGCAACTGAACAACAAGAACTATGCAGCCATGGGAAGGAAGTAGCCATCTCATCGCCATGGGGAAGCCCATCCTGAGGGAAAGCAGCCCATGCTCACGGAGATCAGGATGGAAGAAGCCAGCCCTCTAAGTCATTAGTGAGGCTGAACTAAGCCACTCTGGGGATGCTCAACTCTGGTCTTCTCACACCTCGTTCTTTTTCTGACAGCCCTTCTCCCAACATGCAGCCTTCCTCTTATCACTCTGTTCCATTTTCTCAATACCTCTGCCCTGTTTAACTCATGTTATTTCTCTGCTACCCGATTCACACAGCCAGAACTCTCACTTGGACAAATTCAAGTCTGTTTACACTTTGTCCAGCTCAGTGCAGCAAACATGAAGAATACCTATTATGTACTGGGTGCTAGGCTTTGTGCTGGCAGTAAAGGTCATATGAGCTCCATATAAATATTTCTAAAATCTAGACTGCATTATGATTGCTGTTGTCCCTTCCAGACAGCAGTATTCCTGGGTCATCCTATAATTCTAAATAACTGAGTGTGCAAAATTGCATGAACAACAGTGTCTACATCAGGAACTTTCTCTCCGTGGCCTTGATTCCCACTCCATCCTCCACCCAAGCAAGTTATTTCACTCATTTCCACCTGCAGAGTGAGAGGCAGCCACTCCCAGGAACAGATTCAACCTAGGCAAGAAACATCTGTCAATGTCTGGGACTGAAGATGGCGTCAGTAAACAATCTGATTTTGCAGCTGTTCTCATGAATCTTAGTTTTCTGGTTTGCTTCTCTCTATCTCTTTAGCTTCTACAGAACTACAGGTCCTAACCCCTTCCCTGGAAGGTAGGCTACCTTCATGGCATTGCTTTCCAGGAAATTGTGGCTCCAGGCTCTAGCCTGTCTGCCTGTTTCCTTAGCCACTTGTTGGCCTGGTTCTCATTCCTGGCACTAGCCTCCACGGCCCAGCTTAGTCAATCACCTGCCATATAAGAAGAGCCACCGTCCACACTCCAATGTGTCTATTTGGCCAGGACTCTGAGAAGTATCAGCTCTGAGGGAGGGAAATGCTTGTACATAGTATTGTAGAACACACTGCCCTGTGAATAAGCCAGGGGAAGTGACAAGTCATCTTCCACTGGGAAGGCAATGAAGCAATAAAAGAGAATTAGAAAGCAATAAGGGCATATGCATCTAAAAGGAATATACACAGAGGTTCTTTGATAACACAAAGCTATAAAAGACTAGATTGGAGAATGGTCAACAGAATGAAAGACTGAGAACAAATGAGGTGTTTGAAAACATTATGTTGCTACTGCTGCTGCTGCTAAGTCGCTTCAGTCGTGTCTGACTCCGTGAGACCCCAGACACGGCAACCCACCAGGCTCCTCTGTCCCTGGGATTCTCCAGGCAAGAACAGTAGAGTGGGTTGCCATTTCCTTCTCCAATGCATGAAAGTGAAAAGTGAAAGTGAAGTCGCTCAGTCATGTCTGACTCTTCGGGACCCCATGGACTGCAGCCTACCAGGCTCCTCCGTCCATGGGATTTTCCAGGCAAGAGTACTGGAGTGGGGTGACATTGCCTTCTCCGGAAAACATTATACAAACACACAATTTCACTGTTCATATTAACTAAGTCAGAATGGGGAGTGTCGTAGATTAGAGCTGATTTCAAAGAGGGAAGTCTTATTTCTGTCGCATTTAACTACCTTCAGATGACTTCACAGTGCACAGGTATCTAGCAGTGTTCATGCTCTCATCCATCAGCAACCACCCAAACCCCACACAAAGTCAAGCAGCAGCAGCAGGTTTGGTAATGGCTGAAACTTTGCTTGCAATGTCCAAAGATGTTTCCTTGGTGGAACATCTCTCATCCAGCCCACTGAACTCTGTGATGAGCCCACCACAGTGATAACATATCCCCAGACTGGCAGGGAACATCAGCGTCACACATAATTATCATCTTCAGAGAAAAGAGTCCATTAATGACCTGGGCTGAAACCAGGTCCGAATACTAATGAAAGGGTGGACTTCTAGGACACTAATTAGGCGTGACACTTTCAGGGCAAGCTTGACTTTTCTTCCTAGGATTCCAGTGGATGCCATGCGATGTGAGCAAAATGCAAATAAGAATGAGAAAGGAAAAGAAGAAACAGTGAAGAATTTTTTAAAAAGAAAAAAGCAAGAAAAGGGACCATGAAAAGCAAATGAGGAAGCTTTCAATCCTGGAAACCCCCAAATCCAAAAATTCTAAAAGTAATTCAGGTTCCTGTCACTCAGTTATCAGCTGCCCTCTCCTTGTCATTTGAGATTTAACAAAACTGACCCCATCTCTTTTTTTCTTGTGTTCAGTGGGCAGTCTAATACTTTCCCCTAAGATATCTGACAAGCGCAAAGGTTTATGTTCTCAAGGTTTTTCTAAGTTTAAGTTCACTTGCACTTCTTCAAAGTGTGGTTTTGAGACCAGGGGTATTGGTAACACCTGGACTGCTGCTGCTGCTGCTAAGTTGCTTCAGTCGTGTCCGACTCTGTGCGACCCCATAGATGGCAGCCTACCATGCTCCCACGTCCCTAGGATTCTCCAGGCAAGAACACTGGAGTGGGTTGCCATTTCCTTCTCCAATGCATGAAAGTGAAAAGTGAAAGTGAAGTTGCTCAGTCGTGTCCGACTCTTCGGGACCCCATGGCCTGCAGCCTACCAGGCTCCTCCGTCCATGGGATTTTCCAGGCAAGAGTACTGGAGTGGGGTGCCATTGCCTTCTCCGAACACCTGGACATTTGTTAGTAATTCAGAATCTTGACCAGCTGGATCACAATCTTCAAATTTAACAAGCTCCCCAGTGATCTGCATGTGTATGGGTATTCGAGAAGCTCTGCTATACCCAATGCAGACACTATGGATGTAGAACTCAGTTACTCCTTGATTTTCTCAAAAAGCATAAAGAAAATAACTGACCTTATTACAGATCTGGGGCTATGCAGGGGTCGGCACAACAGACATGCCTATACCTCATACCTCAAATCTCACATCTCAGTTCCCCTCATTTTATTATTCAGACTAACTTGGTTCCCACTCTAACGCAGCCCTGTGCTCACATTGGCATGTGTGAAAACATTAGTCACTCAGTCATGTCCAACTCTTTGTGACCCCATGAACTATATAGCCCACCAGGCCCTTCTGTCCATGAGATTCTCAGGCAAGAATACTAGAGTGGGTTCTCATTCCCTTCTCCAGGGGACCTTCCTGACCCAGGGATTGAACCCAGGTCTCCTGCATTGCAGGTAGCTTCTTTACCATCTGAGCCACCAGGGAAGCCCCATGTTGGCATACGTTTAAAAAAAAAGAAAAAAAAAAACAACCTCCTTGATGTCCTTTGATAAAACAATGGGTTATCTCAACCTTCAGTATCCCCACCCCCAAAAAACTTGCAGCATTATGCAAATTAGCAAAAGAAAGAACAGGAAGGACTTTGAAGTTTTATGCTTTCCTCTTTCTCCCCTTCCAGCCTTTGTGACTAGAAGGAAGCCATACAGATGTATAAACAGATTTTCCTCTGATACGAAATATGTCACCCCTATCCCACTTGAAAGGCAGATACTGTTATAATCCCTTTGGATTTTGAAACACTCTTTTTTTTTCATCCTACAAAGCCCAAATCTCAATTATTCATTGTAAAGCAAGATAAGAATAGCTTAGGTCATTCAAATCCACAGTGTAAACACCATATGTGAACCACGACTTTCATATGTTTTACCAGAATCACAGGCAGAAAATGAGAATTATTCTAACTGGTTTCTCTTCCTTTTATCCACCATCTCTTGTCAAGATCAGCTCTGATCTCAGACTCCAGACATGACTTTGGCCACGCCTTCCTCACCTGGGTCACTGGCTTTACTTGTGGGTTTTCTGGCCACGTTCCTCAGGGACTGTCTATAGTCTCTGATGGGTTCTTACTAAGAAATTCTTGGCTGAAGTAACTGTTGCTTCAGTTTAAAGTTCTTAATTTTGGTGATTTAGGATCAGGTAAGCAGGGGCATGGGGTGTCATCAGAGTTACTTAGAATAGGGAGAAGTGAAAGGGGTTCACCTGCTTCCATGAAGCAGAAGCAAGACAATATTCCAGAAACGGAATACTGGAGTGGGGCATGAGGAGTGGCCTGCATAATGATAATGCATTAGGTTAACCTGTTTTATTAGGCAGATCCACAGCAGCCTCTAGTAGGCACTACTAACCCAACATCAGTCAAGAGAAGCGTTGATAGCTTTGCGTTCAGTTAGCATGATCAATGTTCTGATGCAGACACTATGGATGTAGAACTCAGTTACTCTTTGATTTCCTCAAAAAGCATGAATAAAATAACTGACTTTATTACAGATCTGGGGCTATGCAGGGGTCGGCACAACAGACATGCCTATACCTCATACCTCAAATATCACATCTCAGTTTCCCTCATTTTATTATTCAGACAACAAATATTTTTTTCAGCAGATACTAGTGCCAAGCATTGCATCAGTTCCTGGGAAAGTACAAATAATTGCAACCTCCTGCCTTCAAGGGCTATAGTCACAGGACAAATTTAACTTGAGTATTATAGTTCAGTTTAGTTCAGTTGCCCAGTCATGTCCAACTCTTTGTGACCCCATGAACTGCACCATGCCAGGCCTCTCTGTCCATTACCAACAACTCCCAGAGTTTACTCAAACCTATGTTCATTGAGTCAGTGATGCCATCCAACCATCTCATTCTCTGTCATCCCCTTCTCCTCCCACCTTCAATCTTTCCCAACATCAGGATCTTTTCAAATGACTCAGTTCTTAGCATCAGGTGACCAAAGTATTGGAGTTTCAGCTGCAACATCAGTCCTACCAATGAACACTCAGGACTGATCTTTTGGATGGACTGGTTGGATCTCCCTGAAGTCCAAGGGACTCTCAAGAGTCTTCTCCAACACCACAGTTCAAAAGCATCAATTCTTTGGCACTCAGCTTTCTTTATAGTGCAACTCTCACTGTACATGACTACTGGAAAAACCATAGCCTTGACTAGACAGACTTTGGTGGCAAAGTAATGTCTCTGCTTTTTAATATGCTGTCTAGGTTGGTCAAAACTTTCGAGTATTACAGAGTAAGTCCTAAAATCAATATAAACACAGGGTATATAGAGAGTAAAGGAGTAAGCAGAGATTCCTTTGCCTGTCTTGGGCAATCAAGGAAGGCTTCAGGAGGAGGTACCATCTGAGAAGAGATGTTCCTGTTCTACTGTGGTAGAGACTGCTGTCCTATTTCATCATACTTTTCACCATGAATATGCTTATGTTAGGTTTTCTAATGTAATTTTCAACATAACTCTCCTGGAAGCTTTAACAGAGTTATTAAGACAGAGGAGCCTATAGACACCTCCAGCCCGCAAGACAGAGGTAGAGATCTATGGGAAATTGGTATAATGGTCATATTATTATGTATTAATATGTTATGTTAATTGCTTTTATTTTCTTATTTATTTACTGTCTCTACCACCAATACATAAATTACATAAGGGCAGAAAACAAGCCTCTGTTGTTCAGCTTTCTATACCCCAGGACCTAGCACCTGTCTGATACAAAATAAAAAAGTAATTATATATATATATATGTATGTATGTACTGTATCATATATTTGAAAGTCATTAAAAGAGTAGATTTTAAAAGATCTCATCACAGAAAAAAAATTTACATGTAGTGATGTATGTTAACTATCTTTACTGTGATCATTTCACAATACAAACATAGATCAAGTTATTATGTTATACATCTGAAACTAGTAATACATTACATGTCAATTATATCTCTACAAAAAATAATAATAATTTTCAGAACTATACGTTTTACCTGAGACTAACTTGGAGGAACTGATAATAGTGTTACCCTGGTGTAAGGTCACATTTCCAGTCTTCTTGTATCTTAGGCTGCTATGACAAAACTACCATGGACTGGTTGATTTATAAACAACAGAAATTTATTTCTGACAGTCCAGAGTCTGGCGAGTCTAAGACTGGCATCTGGTGAAGGCCCACTTCCTGGTTCACAAACCATCTTCTCACTGTAACTTCACTGGGCAGAAGAGGCAAGGAGCTCTGTGGCATCTCTTCTTTAAAGGCCCTAATGCCATTTTTGAGGGCTCTGCCCTAATGACCCAACTGCCTCCTGAAGACCCCACCTTCAAATACCATCACCTCAGGGGGTTAGATTGACATGGATTCATGTCAATGTATGGCAAAACCAATACAGTATTGTAAAGTAAAATAAAGTAAAAATAAAAATTTAATTTAAAAAAATATGAATTTTATAGGAACACACACATCTAGTCTCTAATATCTGGTAAATAATAAATGCCCCAAACAACATATCTTGCCATCACCACTGGTCTTTCTACATCACATTGAGGATGAACTGCTTGTAAAGGATTCCAATAGTGTCCAGGGAAACGCGATCAATTGTTGGCCTCGAAAACAGGAAAGTTTTTCATAGTAACAGCAGGATCACAGCTAAATGAATCATTTAAAATAGGACTGATGGGAGGAGAGGGGCCGGGAAGGCACTCCATCCAGTTACAGGGGACAGGCCCTGGGGAAACGGACTCAGCTGCAAATGACCCAGAGGTCCTGATTTCTGTCATTCTCTAATCTCGGGCCATGTAAATACTCACTGATGCTGAGGAAAGAGGAAGAGGAGGAGGAACAAGGGTAAAATTGGAGGCTATCTCAGTTGGCAGAGACTGAAAGAAAGGGTGAAATTTAGCAAGTTAGGGCAGGAATGCAATATCTAGATGGCCCACAAGGTGGTAAAGCCCAGCCGCAACCTGGAGTTCATTCAGGTTCTGCCTGGAGAGACCTAACCACAGATCTAATCAGTGGTCCTCCCAATTCAAATGGTTCAGCCGGTAAAGAATCTACCTGCAAGGCAGGAGACTCAGGAGATGTGGGTTGCATTCCTGGGTTGGGAAGATCCCCTGGAGAAGGAAATGGCAACCCACTCCAGTATTCTTGCCTGGGAAATCCATCCCATGGGCAGAGGAGCCTGGCAGGCTACAGTCCTTGGGGTCGCACATGACTTAGCAACTGAACACACACATACATGTATATATATATATGATCTTCTGCTAAGACAACTTAGTGTATACAATCTGTGGTCCAGAGGCACTGGAGGGATAAAATAGCATCAAATACAATGTTGATTTGATATACATTTAAAGTATATATTTATAAGAAATCCTTTTAGATAAAAGTGATAGTAGCTAACACAGAGAATAACGTTTCAGTCATGGTTCGAAGGGCTTCACATTTGTCAGCTCACTGTATTTTCACAATAACTTTAAATGCTGGACACGACTATGATCGTCATTTTGCACTTGAGAACCAGGTACTGAGATCTGAGTTGTGAAGTCTTGTGAACCATTTCTGCAGTTCAGCCTCTGTAAACACAGATTTGAATAGCTCTTTAAAGGAAACACCGCCTATTTAAGAAACATATGAGGTAGAACTTGAGATTACCCTACTAGAGAGTTCAGAAAATAAAGAAAATTCCTCCAGAAATGGTGAGAATGTTAAATGTTCATTTACTGATGCTGAGCTTGGCACACTTAATTAAGACAATAATACAATGTAGTTCACCTAGAATTAACGGACAATGGAGGAGGCAAACCAGCTCCTATTTCTCCAAGAGGGATGGTAGAAGTCAGGGGAACCTTTCCAGTAGAATATCAGCTCGGTGAGGAAAGCTTCAGAGAGAACTGTCTCATGGACAACCAAGGGCAAATTCAGAGAGGGTCACGAGGGCCTGGGACTCGAAAAAGATATCCTGCCACCCAGCAACTCAGACTGTAATTTGAGAACCTGCTTCAGAGGAATATCAGATTATTGTGAAAGCACATTCCAATAAACTAGAGCTCTTATTTGCCTCGGGATGAATGTTTTTAATTTTGAATGCTGCTCTGAATTGTTTATCATGAAAATGTTTAATAATGCAATGTGCCTGCGATATGGGAATGCACCATCGGGAGGGGCAGGGGCTGAATAAATGACCGGGAAAAGCCTCTCAGCTAAAGACCAGCAGGACCACAATGGCCAGTAAAGGAAAGACTGAAGTAGGAGAGGAGGCGGGAACAGCCGGAGGAAAACCAGAAGAATCAAAGAGAGTGTCACACAGAGAAAAGGAACTGCAGCGCCTTTCTCTTTTAAGTCCCTTATAGAAGGTCATGTGAGGGATATAGTAGGCTTCTGTCTCACCAAGGATCCAAACAAGGAAAGATACACTCTCAGCAGCAAGGGTGGGGGAAAAGAGTGGGTTCAGAAGATGACACCCCTCCCTGAGATCCAGGAAATGTGCCCCAAGACTATAGCCACACAGATGAAGGAAGGAATATCACAGTCAGCAGCACAAGATATGTTGGCTTCTATATGAAATTAATGTTTATTGCATGTTGTTTCCAAATTAAATTTCTCACTCATTCTTTGATTTTTTTAAAAAAATCTCCTTAATTCATGAAGTGTTGAGAGGAAATAAAGCAACACAATCCACGGTCAATGAAATAAGCTGCCTGAGAGTATTTTGGAGAAGGGCTCTGAATCAAATTATGACACATTTATGCTAAATGATGTATAAGATATTCCCCAGAAAATGTCCTAAATGGGGTCTCAATTTCCTGGCAATGGCAACCCACTCCAGTACTCTTGCCTGGAAAATCCCATGGAAGGAGGCATCTGGTGGGCAGCAGTCTATGGGGTCACGAACAGTCGGACACAACTGAGCGACTTCGCTTTCACTTTTCACTTTCATGCATTGGAAAAGGAAATGGTAACCCACTCCAGTATTCTTGCCTGGAGAACCCCAGGGACGGAGGAGCCTGTGGGCAGCCGTCTATGCGGTCGCACAGAGTCGGACACGATTGACGAAACTTAGCAGCAGCAGCCGCAGCAATTTCCTGGCACCACCACAGAAGGAGGTTTTCTTCTCTTCACAGGACTAAACAAATAGCCTATAATTGTTACTTGTTGGAAAGGTGTGGCCTTTCCGAAGAGAGATTGCATATCTGCAATGAGGGAGAGATGCATGTAACATCTGCAGATTCTTGCTAAGAGACACATCATAGAAAATCTCCCTATTCTTTCCTTTGACATATAGGTTTCTATAAATAAATGCAGAGAAGTTAAGATTCTTGTAGGCCAAAGAAGACAAAATAAAAATTGTGCCCGGATGTCATATGAGTGCAGTTGCAGCCCAGGATGAATTAATAAAAGAAATCAGCATCCTTATGCCCTTTGCTAGAAGAGTTGCACATCTTCACCAGGCTACCTGGTAGCAAGGATGAGAAGGCTGGGGGTGGGGATGCTTTGGAAAGAGCATCTCAGCATGACAGTGAGAAACCATGTTAGTTCCCTATGGGAATTAAGCAGCTGTGCTATATGAACCTATGATTCCAGGGACATGTCAGCCTCATTGTCGTAAGGATAGAAGCTTCAGAGGCAAAATCACTACTAATCCCTATGAGGTTTGCAGCAAAGGGTGTGCTATCAGCAACAACAAACCCCAGGAGTTCCTGGCTTGAGTTCTCAAGCCACGCTCACATGAACTGGGGTGTCTTTGTACTTACATTAGCTCTAGAGACTGGTGATGCATGCTTCTCCTATCTTATTTTATAAAGAACTGAATTCTCCCTCAGCTGAAGGGATACCCAGACACAAGGACCAGGCAAGGACACAGCTGTGGCATGAGATTTAAAGTTCCTGAGGACACAGAGGGAGTTCAGGCCAGGAAAGAGTCCCTCAAGAGTTGAGGGTCAACATCCTGACAACCTCAGAGGCAAATGCGACAAACTCCAAAGAGTCAAAACTCCAAAGGCAGAATGTGATTGCTAGATTGGTTTAGAGAGTTGCTCTAGAGATAAGGACATATTTCTAGTCCATGGATAAAGATTTCAGGATCTGCAGGAAAATAGAAGCAGGACATTTCTTGCTTATTTAATCTACAAAGTTTCCTCCTGAACATGACATAACAAGAACAAGAAAAAAAAGTGCAGATCATATCTCTGCTTCTGACCATGATAGAAACTGATATTAAACTAATATTCCCACAGTCATTAACCATCAAAAGGGCAGTGGAACTAGAGATCAAATTGCCAACATCCCTTATATCATTGAAAAAGTAAGAGAGTTCCAGAAAAACATATACTTCTGCTTTATTGACTATGCCAAAGTCTTTGACTGTGTGGATCACAGCAAACTGGAAAACTTTCCAACAGATGGGAATACCAGACCACCTGACCTGCCTCTTGAGAAACCTATATGCAGGTCAGGAAGAAACAGTTAGAATTAGACATGGAAAAACAGACTGGCTACAAATCAGGAAAGGAGTAGATCAAGACTATTATTATCACCCTACTTATTTAACTTACATGCAGAGTACATCATGAGAAATGCTGGACTGGATGAAGCACAAGCTAGAATCAAGATTGCTGGGAGAAATATCAATAACCTCAGATATGCAGATGACACCACCCTTATGGCAGAAAGTGAAGAAGAACTAAAAAGCCTCTTGATGAAAGTGAAAGAAGAGAGTGGAAAAGTTGGCTTAAACTCAACATTCAGAAAAATAAGATCATGGCATCCAGTCCCATCACTTCATGGCAAATAGATGGGAAAACAGTGGCTGACTTTTTTTTTTTTTTTTTTTTTTTGGCTCCAAAATCACTGCAGATGGTGACTGCAGCCATGAAATTAAAAGACACTTACTCCTTGGAAGAAAAGCTATGGCCAATCTAGACAGCATATTAAAAAGCAGAGACATTACTTTGCCAACAAAGGTCCATCTAAAGCTACGGTTTTTCCAGTAGTCATGTATGGATGTGAGAGTTCTACTATAAAGAAAGATGAGTGCAAAAGAACTTATGCTTTTGAACTGTGGTGTTGGAGAAGACTCTTGAGAGTCCCTTGGACAGCAAGGAGATCTAACCAGTCCATTCTAAAGGAGAACAGTCCTGAATATTCATTGGAAGGACTGATGCTAAAGCTGAAACTCCAATACTTTGGTCACTTGATGCGAAGAACTGACTCATTTGAAAAGATCCTGATGCTGGGAAAGATTGAAGGCAGGAGGAGAAGGGGACAACAGACGATGAGATGGTTGGATGGCATCACCGACTCAATGGACATGAGTTTGAGTAAATTCCAGGAGTTGGTGATGGACAGGGAGGCCTGGCATGCTACAGTCCATAGAGTCGCAGAGTTGGACACACTTGAGCAACTGAACTGAACTGAACTGAATTATCCATAAAATTGGATGAATCTATGAAGTAAATTACTGCAGATGGTGACTGCATGAAATTAAAAGATGCTTACTTCTTGGAAGAAAAGTTATGACCAACCTAGATAGCATATTCAAAAGCAGAGACATTACTTTGCCAGTAAAGGTCCATCTAGTCAAGGCTATGGTTTTTCCAGTGGTCATGTATGGATGTGAGAGTTGGACTGTGAAGAAAGCTGAGTGCCGAAGAATTTATGCTTTTGAACTGTGGTGTTTGAGAAGACTCCTGAGAGTCCCTTGGACTGCAAGGAGGTCCAACCAGTCTGTCCTAAAGGAGATCAGTCCTGGGTGTTCAATGGAAGGACTGATATTAAAGCTGAAACTCCAATAATTTGGCCACCTCATGCAAAGAGCTGACTCATTGGAAAAGACCCTGATGCTGGGAGGGATTGGTGGCAGAGGAGAAGGGGATGACAGAGGATGAGATGGCTGGATGGCATCCACAGACTTGATGGACATGAGTTTGAGTAGACTCCAGGAGTTGGTGATGGACAGGGAGGCCTGGAGTGCTGCGATTCATGGGGTCGCAAAGAGTCGGACACGACTGAGTGACTGAACTGAACTCAACTGATGAAGTAGATATTTTCAGATGCTGGACCACAAGAATCATATAAAAGAATTTATGAGGTAAACTGTGTGCTCTCCTTGACTTTCTGCATGACAGCAATTTCTGGGCCATAGTTCAGGGAGGTAAGTTCATGCAGAGAAAATTGTGTTTATTACCTGGAGAAACAGAGCTTGACGATCAGGACCTCAAGGGAATGGAATTTGTGGAAGCTTGTACTAGAAAAAAAATGCTTCACAGAGGAGAATAACAAGAACTCTGAAAACAGATCTTAGCATTTTCAACAAAGATTATGATGCACAAGATGAGAGTAAATGAGGCGTAATAGATAACAGTTACTGGGGATGAAGCCTGGGTATTGATTGAGTGGGTGAGTAGAGGTTGCAGAGGTCACAGACGGTACTGAGACATGGGTATTCCAATATTCAATGCAAAGAAACCTCACCACACACTACAAAAATTCAACCGAGAGTTCAGAAAAGCCAAAAATGAATCACCTTATTCTAACCATACTGTAGAGTCTACTATAAATCTATCATAATACAGCTTACAAATATGCTCTGAAATCATCAAATGATCCTCCATTAAATTAACTGATTGAACAGAACCCAACACTCTATAAAAGAAGACAACAATAGTCAGGCTTTTTAAAAAGTACTTAAAATGTCTTGTACACAATCAAAAATTACCAGACATGAAAAGTAAGAAAATGTGATTCATTAAAAAAAAAAAAAATAGATCCGATGCAGGATACAGGATGCTTGGGGCTGGTGCATGGGGATGACCCAGAGAGATGTTATGGGGAGGGAGGTGGGAGGGGGGTTCATGTTTGGGAACGCATGTACACCCGTGGTGGATTCATGTCAATGTATGGCAAAACCAACACAGTATTGTAAAGTAAAATAAAGTTAAAATAAAAAAGTTTTTAATTAATAATAAAATAAAATACATTATAAAAAAATAGAGACAGATACAGAGATGACAGTTATGTTACAATTAGCAAATAATTACTTTAAATAGCTAATATAAATATGTTTGGGTAAAGAATCTGCCTGCCAATGCAGGAGACGAAAGAGATAAGGGTTCAGTGCCTGGGTAGAGATCCCCTGGGCTAGGAAGTGTCAACCTGCTCCAGTATTCTCACCTGGAAAATTCCAGGGACAGAGGAGCCCCATGGACAGGCTATATAGTCCATGGGGTTGCAAAGAGTCAGACGCAACTGAATACACACACACACACACATATGTTTAAGGATTTATGAGAATAGATGAGATAAGTGGACCCTACACAAAAGAACCAAACAGAAATTACATAACTTAAAGTTGATAAACAGAAACGAAAAATGCTCTAGATGGACGTAGAAGACTGAACACTGAAGAGAAAACTGTCGGTGAATATAAAGACAGGACAATAAAAACCACCCAAACAGAAGCACAGGCATGGGGCTGGGGAGTGGGTGGGGGTGGGGGTAGCAGGAAAAGCGAATGGAACCTCAGTGGCTACTGGGTAATATCAAGGAGTCTGATGTAAATGTGACAATTCCTAGTGGGAAAGGAGAGCAATGTTATAGTAAAATAATAATGATAATAAATAAAACACAACAGCAAAAAATTTGAAGAAATAATGGTTGAAAATTTTCCAAACTTAATGAGAAATATCAACCTACAGGCTAGAGAAGTTCAATATACCACAATCCAAATAAACCAAAGAAAATGACACATAAGCTCACTATAGTCAAGTTTCTGAAAATCAATGACAAAAAGAAGTGCAGTCATATAAAAAAGACTCCAAAATTCTAAGAATTCTCACTGACTTGTCATTAGAAACAGTGCGATCCAGAAACTAATGAAATGACATGTTCACAATGCTGAAAGGAAAAATATGCATGGTAAATCTAGAAATCTATATACAGTGAAAATATTCTTCACAAGTGAAAGCAAAATAAAGAGTTTCAGATAAAGTCTGAGATACCCCATCACCAGCAAACCTGTTCAAGCGGTTTTTCAGGAAGTTCTCTGAACTGAAGGAATATGATAAAAATTATAAATATTCACAAAGACACTAAAGTAGATGTGAATAAATAGAAACTTACCATATATTTCAATAAGAAGATGCAACATCATAAAGATCTTAATTCTGAGTTAACCCACAAATGGAACTGTAGCAAAAATACCAATAGCATTGTTTTCTATAGGTAGACAAATAAATTATAAAGTTCAACTGGAAGAAGAAACAAGAAAAGCCAGCCAGCAACAAGCTGATAGGAGAAAAGCCAAGGAGGAGAGGCTAGCCTATGAGATATTAGAGCATATTACGATCCTTTACAATTAAAATTGTGTAATATTGACGTACAAGTAGACAGAATAGAATGTCTAGAAACAGACCCAGGCACATATGATAATTTGATATATGAAAAAATGGCATCTCAAATCATATGAAAATGACTTTTTAATATTGAGTTAACAAGAGAGACGTTTGGAAAACAAAACTGAGTCTGCCTCACATCACCCGCCAAGATAATCTCCAAACTGACTGGAGATTTAAATGCAAACCATGAAGTCATATACGAACCAAAAGAAAAACTGGTATGAGGAAAAGCTTCCTACGTGACAAGTTTCAGAAGCAAGAAAGAGAAAGATGGCTCTATTTGACTACATAAAATATTTTTTCAAAGGAGAAAAAATGTTTACATTAAAAAAAACAATAAAAATGAAAACAACAAGTGAACACAGTGAAGGAAATGCAACTTATATTAAAAAAATAATAATAACCACCAGTCTCCATAAGTATAAAAGGGCTCTTCAAAAAAAACTGTAGCACAAAAGACGAATAACCTAATAAAATAAAGGGCAGCAGATGGTAACAAATAAATTCACAGATAAAGAAACGTTTCATAAACATATGAAATGATCTTTACCTCACTCTTACTGGGAGAAACACAAATTAAAACAACCTCGATACACTATTTCTTACTTATTTCCCAACAAAATCCATGAGTCTAGTCATAAATCCTTTGCACAAGGCTAGAGGAGAACATTTGTTCTTATTCCTGGGTGGCAGACAGGGAAAATGGCAACCTCCCGTAAAACTATGTTTGCACTTACAGCACCCAAGTTTTCTTAACTTTATCCTGAATTCTATTTTTAGATGGAAACAGTTTGTGAAAGTGTGAAAGTTTTAGTCACTCAGTAGAGTCCAACGTTTTGCAACCCCATGGACTGCGCCCGCCAGTCTCCTCTGTCCATGGAATTCTCCAGGCAAGAGTGCTGGAGTGGGTTGCCATCCTGACCCAGGGATCGAACCCAGATCTCCTGCATTGAAGGCAGGCTCTCTACTGTCTGAGCCACCCGGAAAACACTTCAGAGACTCCTTCTTTTATCATTGGGGTACAGCTGGAGTTGGGCTTCCCAGGAGGCACAGTGGTAAAGAATCTGCCTGCCAAGCCAGAAGACTAAAGAGGTGAGGTTCAATCAGTGGGTATGGAAGATCCTCTGGAGGAGATGGCAACACACTCCAGTATTCTAGCCTGGGAAATCCCATAGGCAGAAGGAGCCTGGTGGGCTACAGTCCATGGGGTTGCAAAAGAGCTGGACACAACTTAGTGACTAAACAACAACATTTGGAGTTGGACTGCTCCATCATCCCCACACTTTCTAGGCGGGAGCAATAGAATCATATTGTGTGACCTGTCTATTGCTACAGGACAATAGGGGAGACACTCGGACTTCTGCTCAGTTACTCATGCCTGGATGGTTTTCAGATGCTAACTGACCAGAGGCAGATACCTGAGCTTATCAAAGGCCAAGACCCGAGAGAGAAGAGTCAAAAGAAATACCCTGGATTTTCACGTTCCTCCCATCTTTCCTGATAACTGTGGAATATAGGTTGTTATGGTGATGGCAGGAGTTTAAGAATGGAGAGGATTATAAAGGTGTTTTACATCAGGGGTCAGGGAACCATGACCTGTGGGTTAAATACAAGCAGTAGCTTGCCCCTCATTTTTGTAAAGAGAGTTTTACTGGAGCACAGCCATGCTCATTTGTTTACACTTCGTTTATGGCTGCTTTTATGGCAGAATTAAGTGGCTGTAACAGAAACCAATCCACAAAGCCTAAAATGTTTATTACCTGGCCCTTCACAGAAAAAGTAGGCCAACCCCTCCTCTAAAGCAGGGATGTGAACTTTATGAAATCCTGGAACAGTTCAGTTCTGCAAGCAGGCCCTGCTGCGCTGCTGCCCCTACTGTCATGTCAGCAAGCAGAGGTCAGGCGGGCCTCTAGGGTTTGAGAGGTCAAAGCAGAGCCACCAGCCAGCAGACTCTCGGGAGGCACCAGCCGACACTGGCTCCCGCCCTCCTAACAAGATATGATCCTGAGGACTGTCAACCTTGGATTCCTGAACACAGGGCCAGTTATATTACCAACCATATAACTCACCGAAATAGACCTTGCAAAGGAATATACCCTCCTCTCCAAGAGACTGGGCTTCCGAGTGTACCCCAGAAGGAGTAAATACATCAGCAAATACACAGGACTTTGGGAATGTGAGAGCCGGGAGGCAGGTGACCCGACACAGAAGCTTCTCCTCCGAGCTTGCTGATTGAGGCAGGAAGGTCTTATTTATTTTCCCCATGTCACACCCTGTACTCTGGCTGAACAGCTCTACACACACACACACACACACACACACACACACACACACACACAGCCCTCTCCCGTAGACACCACTGAGTCCCTCGACTTCCTCTCACACCCATCTCTCAACTGTTGTCTCTTCCACCTGCTGGCCAAGCCTGTCACTGGCCTTCAGTCTCCTGGACACAAAGCCCCCCAGAGGATCTCTCCTATCTCGGTCACTATGCTGCCACACCTGCTCTGCCTACGTGCTAGCTCACGGATCTGCACACAAGGGAGGCAGGAGGGAAGCCTTCAGAGCGGAGTCACTTCCCCAGGTGCTGCGCCAGGGCTCTGGGGGTTCTCGGCCCCAGGTGTGCTGTTCCCCCCACGGCTACCCCTGGCCTCTGCTATCCTTGCCTCTGATAAGGTGGCTGTGTCCACCTACCACAGCCAGCCACTGGTCTGGGGATGCTCAGCTCTGCGAAACTGGCCCAGGTGTGCCCCACTTTCTAACAGACTTAGGCAAGATCTTCAAGGTACCTGAACTCACATGGCACTTTCATTTCATTAGTTCCCGGTCCCTTGGGTGCCTTTTCTCCAGCAACAGCAAAAAGGCCCAGACTTCTGAGTGTGAGCTTCCAGTCACCCCAGCTTCTCCTCTTGTATGTCTTGCCTGTCCTCCCCTATCCTTGACCATCTCCTGGAGTCTGCTCAAACTCATGTTCATTGAGTCAGTGATGCCATCCAACCATCTCATCCTCTGTCGTCCCCTCCTCCTACCTTCAATCTTTCCCAGCATCCAAGTCCTTTCCAGTGAGTCAGTTCTTTGCATCAGGTAGCCAAAGTATTGGAGCTTCAGCTTCAGTCCTTCCAATGAATATTCAGGATTGATTTCATTTAGTATTGACCGATTTGCTCTCCTTTTAGTCCAAGGGACTCTCAAGAGTCTTCTCCAACACCACAGCTCAAAAGCATCAGTTCTTCAGAGCTCAGCCTTCTTTAATGCCCAACGCTCCCGTCTGTACATGACTGCTGGTAAAACCATAGCTTTGACTACATGGACCTTGTCAGCAAAGTGAAATCTTTTTTTTGATATGCTATCTGTGGTCTTTGCAGTAAGCCAGAAGGCCGATTATAACGGCTCTCTGCTGCAGAGAGCACCTCTGGGTTCACTAGCACACGTGGAGCTCAGCAGTGTGTGGCTCAGTCTCTCTCTGCTTGCCTCAGTCAACCCTCATCTGTGCATCGGCCCACACCCCTTGCTATCTCCCTTGGCACCATTACCTGTGTGTCTCCTAGCAATCACAAGACTGAGAAAGCTGCAGGCAGTTTCAAATAAGGAAACCAAGCCCCTGCCAGTGGAAACGTTAGAACCGAGTCCTGCTCCCTTTTCCTGACATGGTTCTTGAGTGGGTCATTACACTTGAGGGTAATTATAAGTTCACCTGCATGATCAAAGAGCAAATTCTCCTCTGGTCCTCTTGGGGCTGAAGTTACTATTTCCTTCCTGTCTCTGATACGTGGCAGGTGATGTGAGGACACAACCATCACTGACGTAGACGGCCTCATCATCGCCGCACTGCCCACCATCCCTCCACTCTGTATCGCCTCCCTCACCGCTTCCCAGGCCAACCACACTGCTGAGACGGGAGAGGACTTTCTTGCTGTTGATGTTCCGACACTCTAACTTGGCCCCTCTAAAGTCCATATGTTGGAGTCCGTATTCTCAATACTTCTATATTTAAAGAAAGGACTTTTAGGAGGTGGAGGTGGTGGTGGTTTAGTTGCTAAGTCATGTCTGACTTGCGACCCCAAGGGCTGGAGCCTTCCAGGCTCTTCTGTCCATGTGATTTCCCAGGCAAGAATGCTGGAGTGGGTCGCCGTTTCCTTCTCCAGGGGAATCTTCCCAACCCAGGGATTGAACCTGGGTCTCCCGCATTGCAGATGGATTCTTTACCAACGGAGCTACCAGGGAAGCCCCATTTTAATTAAGGTTAAATGAGCTCGTAGGGACAATAGGAGCGAGGTCCTAATTTGATAGGAAGAGCCAGCAGAACTCTCTCCCCCTCCCTCCACCAGCTGAGGGCACAGTGAGAAGGCAGCTGCTTGCAATCCTCGAAGAAAGGTCTCACCAGAAACCGGCCCTGCTGGCACCTTGACCTTGGACTTCTAGCCTCCAGAACCGTGAGAAAATTAATTTCTGTAGGTTAAGCCATCCGGGCTGTGGCATTGTGTTACAGCAGCTTGAGCTAATACGGTCCCAAACAAGATGTACTTGCCTTGTCACTTGTTATGTTTCTGGCCCTCCATCCTCATTTCCCTACAGTCCTTCCTATAGGACATTTAGAGATGCCACTGGAACCAAAGCCTTTGACTGTGCAGGTCACAATAAACTGTGGAAAATTCTGAAAGAGATGGGAATACCAGACCACCTAACCTGCCTCTTGAGAAATCTGTATACAGGTCAGGAAGCAACAGTTAGAATCGGACATGGAACAACAGACTGGTTCCAAATAGGAAAAGGAGGACGTCAAGGCTGTATATTGTCACCCTGCTTATGTAACTTCTATGCAGAGTACATCATGAGAAACGCTGGGCTGGAAGAAGCACAAGCTGGAATCAAGATTGCCAGGAGAAATATCAATAACCTCAGATATGCAGTTGACACCACCCTCATGGCAGAAAGTGAAGAGGAACTAAAAACCCTCTTGATGAAAGTGAAAGAGGAGAGTGAAAAAGTTGGCTTAAAGCTCAACATTCAGAAAATTAAGATCATGGCATCTTGTCCCATCACTTTATGGCAAATAGATGGAGAAACAGTGGAAACAGTGGCTGACTTTAATTTGGGGGGCTCCCAAATCACTGCAGATAGTGATTGCAGCCATGAAATTAAAAGACACTTAATCCTTGGAAAGAAAGTTATGAACAACCTAGACAGCATATTAAAAAGCAGAGACATTACTTTGTCAACAAAGGTCCATCTAGTCAAGGCTATGGTTTTTCCAGTGGTCATGTATGGATGTGACAGTTTGATTATAAAGAAAGCTGAATGCATAGAATTGATGCTTTTGAACTGTGGTATTGGAGAAGACTCTTGAGAGTCCCTTGGACTGCAAGGAGATCCAATCAGTCCATCCTAAAGGAGATCAGTCCTGGGTGTTCATTGGAAGGACTGATGTTGCAGCTGAAACTCCAATACTTTGGCCACCTCATGCAAAGAGCTGACTCATTTGAAAAGACCCTGATGCTGGGAAAGATTGAGGGCAGGAGGAGAAGGGGACAACAGAGGATGGCATCATCTGAGATGGTTGGATGGCAACACCAACTCAATGGACATGAGTTTGGGTGAACTCCAGGACTTGGTGATGGACAGGGAGGCCTGGCTTGCTGCAGTTCTCAGGGTTGCAAAGGGTTGGGCATGGCTGAGTGACTGAACTGAACTGAACTGGAAGCAAAGCCAGAGGCACTAGGGAGAAACATCAAATGTTGTATCTTCAGCTGTCCACCATACCCTACCTGCTCAGCCCTGAACAGAGACTCAGCTGGCAGCACCCTGATGCCTCTTGAAGATTTTCCTCAAAAGGCCCATTTAGTCATCATCCAGAAACGGCCCCAGTCCTTGTACTGAACTGCTAACAATCCTATGGAAGATACTATTACACTCTATCGAAGCCTCATTTCCACAGGGATGTCTTTTCTCATTTAAAGGTCTCTTTCCCTCTATGTCTCTGTGTTTTTCATTCTGTCTTTCAGTGCCTCCTTATTTTTAAAAAATTTTTTCTTTATTCTCTCTCTACCTTATTCTTGAGGTCTGTCTTTTTCTCTTACTCCTTATCATTCCCCTTTCTGCTATTTTTCTCTTTCATCCTTAATATTGAAGTATGCTTTTTAATTATTTTTAACTTAATGAATAAGATCTGTTCTCAAGTATTAATTTTATATGTAAATTAGTCAAATGATGTGTCTCTTCTTGAGACATATAAAAACAAGTAAATGAAAACCAAATTAACAGAACTTTTCTAATCCTTGACTATTCTTTTTCATAGGCTGCATTACTAACCAACATTTGTTGTTACCACAAGGGGGCAGTGCAATCAAGCCGATCATTTAACCCAAGCAGTTACAGTGCCAAGAGTCAGAGGAGGTTACCAGCGGCTTTCTCCTAAAGAAAGGGAGGTCCAGAATGCATCAATCGCTTGCTCTCATCACTTGGGAAGAATTATGACAGGCAAAGAGTATGAAAAGATCCAACAGCCTTCCTGACTAATCAATTTTCATATCGATGAATTGAACTATATACAGATACAAGACCTTAAAGCTCATCTGACTCAAAAGTCTGTTTTGCTGAAAATAAGAACTAGGGAATGGTGGTGCAATCAAGAACGACTTCAAGTCTTTGAACATGGTTGACCAGAAACACCTGATAATTTGGTTATAAAGATGCTGATTTTGTGGTAGGGACTGCCCAAAGGGAAATGTCTAACTCTCATCTCTAGGTTTGTGCCCAGTGCTCAGAAATAAGAACAGATGCAATTTGAGAGGGCAGAGGAGCCACATGCATGGAGAGCCTCATGTTCGTGGTCTCCATCCTGGTGATGACGTAGGCTTCTGTGAGGCAGCCCTTCTGTTTCCCTCTCCTCCCAAGTTGGGATCCAATATGAGCCTGCCCTAAATCTCATTTGCAAACACAAAAATTCAATCCAAATTAGAATCAATAAATGTGATATCTGCCCCATAACATGTCGGTGTTCTCTGATAAATTTTATTACAAACACATACACACACAAAAAGGGAATCTATTGGCTACTATAAGTAAAAAGTCTGCTGCTGCTAAGTCGCTTCAGTCGTGTCCGACTCTGTGCGACCCCATAGACGGCAGCCCACCAGGCTCCGCCGTCCCTGGGATTCTCCAGGCAAGAACACTGGAGGGGGCTGCCATGTCCTTCTCCAGTGCATGAAAGTGAAAAGTGAAAGTGAGGTTGTTCAGTCATGTCTGACTCTTCGCGACCCCATGGACTGGAGCCTACCAGGCTCCTCCGTCCATGGGATTTTCCAGGCAAGAGGACTGGAGTGGGATGCCATCACCTTCTCCGAAAAAGTCTAGAGAAGTGCTAAGCAACAGAAGTAGATTGTAACACGTACATTTTTTAAATTTTTAAAGAGACACATTTTAAAAATTAAAAGATCCAAGTGAAATTCATTTTAATAGTATACTTTAGGAATCCAATACACCTATAACTATTCTACTTTCTATGTAATCAGAAAATTAAAATTATTGAAACATTTTCTTTACTTTGTTATTACACTGAATGTTGGCTTCCCTTGTGGCCATTAACTGTTGCTCATACTTTTTTTTCACACAATGTCTTCAACATCTCCATCTTCAACATCTTGAAACATCCAGGGTGTTTCAGATTGGACTAGCCATATTTCAAGTACTCACTAGCCACAGGTGCTAGAGGCTACCATGTTAGCACAGGCCTAGAGCTAGACCTTCGGGCACGGCCACACTCAGGCATTCCATAGTGTGCTCTGGGCTCTCTCTCAGTTTTGCTTTTCTCTCCATGTTGGGCTCATCCTCTCCAAAAAGAGATACCTTCCTTTGGCCAGGCAAGATGGCCCAAGAGCGTTTCAACTCTGTATGTTCTGTACTGTGTATGTAGCTCATGGCATCAGAGGAAAGGACAGTTCTGTTCTGATAGCATTGACTGGTCTTGCTGACAGCTCATAATCCGTGAACCAGTCACTGAGGCCAGCAGAACAGAACCAACTCCAACCCGCCTTCTTATTCTGCAGCTTTGGCAAACAGAGCTGCTCAAGCGTAGTCATGCCCCTCTCTTGAGCTGCACGATGAGTCTGGGGACTGATCAGACCCACATGAATCACAGAGAATCGAGGAAGATGGGTCCCCAAACGAAGGGAGGTGGCACAAATCACATATATCCATTTAACCACCACTGTGGGCTTAAACCTTGGACCCAGTGACACAGCAAGTGGAACCAGGGAAGTTGGTATTAACAGCTGCCTCGACTACCAGTTCCTCTTTCTCTACCTGCACCATAATCATCGAGTCGGGAGGATGGATTCCCACTCCTGATCTGCAGGTCCTTTCATGCAGCTTCTCAATACCTGCGGCTGGATCTCTCCCCTGCCAACCTGCCTGGGGTTCCTCTGAGAACCTAAACAAATGTGTTCCTCCATGCAGCTCCTGAGCCTTGGATTTAATTCTGACCGTTTGTCTGTCCTATCTCCCTGTGCACTGGTGCCCCAGTTTGGAGCTCACCTTTGCTTTGGTGCTTAGAACCAGCACTTTCAGGCTCAGCTTTTTCTGGCAAGTCTTGCTGCCCCTGACAGACAACCTCAGTTCTCATGGCTCTCTCCTGGCACTGAGCAGTAGCGGCAGTGAAAATAATACCAAGACAGACTGTAGAGAATAGAATAAGAGCAAGGGCTCTGGAGCCAAACTGAAGCTGGGGTTCAAACCCCAGCTCTGGCGCTTAGTGAACCTATGATGTTGAGCGAGTTGTGTAGCCTTTCTATGCCTCAATTCTCTCATCTTCAAACCGTGGATAAAATGGACCTGTTTATGGGCGTGGATCTCCCTTCAGAAGGAAGCCTGGCAGAGGGTCCCAGCTGAGCTCAATTTTCCCAGGGTAACACTACCACAAAGTGTTCACTGGTGGTGTTAATCCCGCTGGTATATGCACACAATAGGTCTTTTGTGTCGTTACCATTTACTGCTTATATTACACTCCACTGGAGTGTAAGTCCCTAAGGAGGTCTTAGGACAACCGCATTATGCATAATTTACACAAGTTGTCGCATAGGCGTTATTTAAGCCACATAACAAACCAGTTGCATAGGCAAGGGAGGTCTTATGACCCACAGAAAGGTTACTGAGCTGTAGGTCGCCTGATTCCAAGGCCAGGGCACCGCATTACGCCCTACGCCTTTTTCGCCACACGGTGGCAGCACAGAGCACAGTGTGGGCGCTGGACAATGTCTATTAACTCGCTTAGAATTCTGAGATGTACAACAATTAAGCAAGAATGTGGTGTGCGGCGGCACAGTGAAACTGGTTTTCATGGGAGGTTGATGGGATTCGTGTTATTAATTACACCTCAGACCTCGCAGAAAGCCAAGTGTGGAATTTTAAAGAGATGCAGTTCCTACAGTTTGCAGCAAGTGTCATCCGAGAGCTACTGAACACCCCAGGCCACCCATGCCTGAGACTTAAAAGTTTAAAGAGAGAGAACTGGTGTCGTGAGTGTCATTTAATACAGGACACCGGTACGTATCAACCGGACTGAGCAATACTAGAGAAGAAAGAAAAAACATTGTACCATCGCAGACGCCAGCTTTCAAGGAGGTTAGGTATAACCTATCCTACATTGCCCCCTTCCCAATTTTCAATCAGGAAGCGTCTCCCAGGTGGCGCTAGTTGTAAAGAACCTGCCTGCCAGTGCAGGTATAAGAGACACAGTTCGATCCCTGGGTCAGGAAGATCCCCTGGAGGAGGAAATGGCAACCCACTCCAGTATTCTTGCTTGGAAAATCCCATGGACAGAGTAGCCTGAGGGTCGCACAAAGTCCGACATTACTGAAGCGACTTAGCACGCATGCACATCGCTCCCCCTCGCCAACCCCAAAATCAATCAGGAAGTGTTTCTAGGACAAAGCAGTGTGCTAAGTGCTGGGGAGTTGCAGGAGTGTCTCTTAAAGCGGGATCCTCTTTTCTAACTCCATTTTCCTGACTCTAGTTCAATTTCCCAGCATTTCTTATCTGAATCGTTGAAATAACCCCTAACTCATTTCTAAAGCTTAGTTTCTCCACCATTTTGTCTTTCTATAATATAGGTCTTATCACTTCTTTTTCTGCTTTTGAATCTTACAGTGCTCCAATTCATTAAGAATAAAGACCCAAAACTCTGCAAGGCTTATAAACCTCTTGAACTCTGGCCCCAAGCTATTTGACCGAATTTCTGGTCTTTTTCAACCACCCATACACAGCACTACCTTCCATTTCTCAAAATTAATAAGTACTTCTAGGACCTCTGGCCCAGTTCATTTGATTATTTTGCTTTTGGTGCCTGGAATATGCTTTCCTCCCTCAGTGAAGGCCTGGGATGCTCATTGCTCAGGTCCCAGTCCTAAAAAGTCACTTCATTGTGCCATATATTATTGCTAATGGGGTAACTTGCTGTAAACCTTCTGGATAATAACTTGGCCAAAAAAAGAAAATCAAGAGGCTGAAAATGAATATCTTTTACCCAATTATTTGCCATATCTGTGTGTTCTGAGGGAAACAAACTCAAAAAATTATTAAGAGGGAATTATCTGGCAGTCCAGTAGTTAGGATTTCACACTCACACTGTTGAGGTTCCATGTTCGATCCCTGGTCAGGGAACTAAAATCCGATGCAGAAAGAAAAAAAAATTATCCACAGAAAAATACATTACCATATTACTTACAACTATAAAAAATATAAGTAACCGAAATGTCCTGCTTTTGGAGAATGTTAAAGACAGTAGCTTTTAAAATTTTTTGACTATTGTATATATATATTCACACACCAAACATACATTTGCATGTTTATATACAGATATATATAATCTGAAACAAAAGCTTCATGAGACAATACTTGTCTTTACTACATACAATACATTCAATTTCATTTTTAAAGTATTGACTGCAACTCACCTAACCTATTAGTGAGTTGTGAGCTACAATCTGAGAAACACTAGATTAAAAATGTGATAACACCATAATAGATAACACTATAACACTATTTAGCTACATAAATATTTCTTAAAAACCACTGAATAAGAATAGATTAATATGTGATTAAAAAACAAGTTACCAGTTATCCATACAGCCTGATTTTAATATTTTTTAAGCATGTGTGCTTTGGGATGGTTCTCTGGGGCCATAGATAAGAGATAGAGTACTTTATTGCATCCACAACTTACCTAATATTTCTTTGCCATAGTTTCTTGCAGGAAGCAGAACAGAAGAGCCTATGATTTACAGTCCTGGAGTCCTGTGTGGAGTCGAATTAACTGTAACTAGATTCTCTTTTTCAGTAAACATTTATTAGCCATAAACATTATGGGCTGAGTACTCAAAAGCAAAGGTGCTGCCAATCTACCATAGGGGTGGCAGACACTGGAAGAAATGAAAGTGCTGGTGCTGCAGAAGGACTGAGATGCGCAACGGAGGCCCAAAAGAGAGGGTCCTCATCTCTGCTGAGAGGCGATTCCTGAGCTGAGGTTAAGGATGAGTTTGCCCCCATGGAGCAGGGAAGAAAAGAAGAACATTCAAGATAGAAGAATGGAGCAGTGCAGGGCAGAACAGGAAAGGGTGACTCTGCAGGGTGAATTGTGAGGTTTGAGGCATCTTGGTATGACAGGAGCATAAGGTAAGGTAGGGGTTGCAGTGAGGAGTGAGGTTGAAGAGCTGAGCAAGGGCAAGGGCACAGAGGACCTGTGTGCCGTGCCAAGGGCCCAGACACTCTGGGTCCCTGGATCTTAACAAGGATGCACAGTTTCATCACCTGTGTAGCTTTAAAAGCTGCAGATGTCTGACTCGTCCCCAGTAATACTGGGGTAATTCATTGGTCCTTCATGAGATCTACCATCTTTCACTTTTTCTTCAATCTCTTTCTGTAGGCAATGAGAGGCTATTTAAGGAGTGTAATAAGCAGAGGTGTTATATCACATTTCCAACCAGCAACAGTGTAGAGAGTGGATTGGAAGTGGACAGATTGAAGGCTGGAAGCCCAGCTAAAGAGAACATCATGAGAGTCCAAGTGCATAAGTGGGAAAACAGAGGCTAAAGGAAAGGCAGCTGGGAGAAAGAGGAGGAGAAGGATCTTGGAATGCCAGGTTCCCAGCCTAGGCCTCTATGGAGGCCGTGGAGCTGGCAAAGGGCAGGCTGGGGCTGGGAGGAATAGCTCCCTCACAGTCTCCTGAAGCCCTCCTAAATAAACAGGTGAGTGAAACCAGGTATTTACTATGCTATCAGAATTATAGGAAAAATCTTCCACTTTCCCTTCTCCCTCTTGCCTACTCTCCAATAGATTGCCACACCCAAGCTTCTTCCTGAAGCCACTAGTGTCTGGGGGTAGAGAAGGGAGACAGGAGGCAGAGAGAAATCAGGATGACAGCCTTTTCTAACACCTTGGGGAAAATAATACTTACCTCATGGATTCAAAGTGAGAATAAATAAGAAAATGTATGGACTGTGTCTGGCACATGGTAAACTCTTGATAAGTCATTTCCTTTTTCTGGACAGGAGTGACTAAGGCTCCAGTCCTCCTCTTGTCTGATGAAATTTCTACCTAGCTCTGTTTTCCTCTCTTAAACATATTTATAAATATTCTAGCGCAAGACTATATGACGAGTTTTCACTTTCTTTTTCAGGCAGAAACGGAGGAACTTTTTTCATCATATGGAATAATTAAAGTCAGAGCTAGGTGAAGGATTTTCCCCTTTGGGCTGTATTTCATCAACTGAGAAGAAATTCTCTTTCCTGATAATCCTCCCTGAAATGTAACATTCTTTTCACCTATATACTCAATGAAAAAAAAAAAAGTGCTAACAACACATCGGAAGATTCCTTGTACCCATCTAAAAGTTAATTCCTCTTCAGTGCTTTGCAAGTAACCCAACACACTGCACTTCAAAAAAAAAAAAAAAAAGGCTGCAGAGGCCTCTATTAAAGCTGTTCTTTTTATAAAAGTGCAGTCACAAATCAATGCATTGTTAATGAAGAGTTTTCCTCCATAGGCCTCTGGAGATGTGGAGACTCAAGACTTGCTCATGACTTCTCACTGGGGCAGAGGGGCTGGGAGTTTACACAATGGGGGCTTTCAGTTCAACTTATTTCAGAAGAACATAGCCCAAAAAGTCAGATATCCACATCAGCCGTGTCTCCTCCTTTCCAAGTGTGAAGCCCAGATTTTTTAAGAACTGGGGAGAGGGGTGTGCTGATCTAAATCATTCAAATTTTTCTCTTAATTTAAAAATGATCACAAAGGCACATTTCTCCTTCTTCTGGAAGCATCAATATCACAAAGCACTATACATAAGAAAACCCAGCAATTAAGAGCCCAGTTGCCTACCATTTGAATCTTGGTCCCAGCGCTGCTACTAAGTACCCTGGGGCTACTTAATTCATGCAGCTACTAGAAATGGTTTGTTCTTGTGAGAGAGATCCTAAATATTGGACCACAGGCCAACTAACTCCCACAGACTTGCACAGTTAACTTGAACAAGGTTTAACTTTCTAAATACTTCACTGCCAACTTACACGATTTAGGAGATAAACAAATCAGTACTTCCTGCTTCTCCTGAAGATTCCAGAGATTTGACCACCCTGGGCCTTGGGGTCTCCTGGCAAGTCTCGGTGGGGGTTGAGTAGCTCCTAAACTGTGGCCACAGAGCCAGTCTCCAGGCTGGCTGAGGTCTCTGGCCACTATCACCCATCTGGTCCAGTTCTCTCATTGCCTTAAACTCTCTGGGCATTTGCAGTTGTCATGTCAACACTAAAGGGATCACGGCTTGGAAAAGCACAGCCTCTACCAATATCATCATAAAGGAACGGCTCTGTGAAGTTGGAGGGGTGGACATGGCCTCACCACTTGATGACTTGGAAAAGGGGAATGAAGAAGATGGCGCATGATGAGCTGGTTGTGCATGAGACTTAGATCTTCTGAAGTCTCTCCACTGGAACTTTTCTCCCCTTCCTTATAAAATTCAAATAAATGACTCACAAAGTTAAAAACATCAACAGCTCCAATTTGTTGACTACGCCATTTTACATGCATTATCTAATCAAATCCTCAAAACCATGATGATCCTCATTTTAAAGATGAATATCAGGCTAGAAAGACTAAATAATTTTACCCAAATTCAGTTAGAAAGTGATGAAACTCAAGAGTCCAGGGTAATCAATACAAAAGGTTAGCAATTTCTACCAAATTCACCCAGTGCTTTTGTTAGGTAGTTAGAATAGGAAAAAGGAGTCCATAATGCCGGTGGCTAAAGGACAAAGAAAGGAAAAAGCCCACAAAAATAGAACAAAGGAAGGTCCGAGGACCAGCGTGAGAACCTCAGGCAAAATGAACAGCCTCCTGGCTAGCCCAGTTTACATAGGGAAGGCTCAGGGGGAGGGGAAAAACACATATAGAAAGAGGAGACAAAATTGAACTGAGGGCCTCTCTTCTCTCCTCATCTTTTGGGTCGGCCTGCCCTCGTGCCTTGCAGATGTATTTTCCTTTGCTTGCCAAATAAAACTGAGCTGTAACATCAGTCCATCTATCACTTTGAATTTTCACTGCAGTGAGACAGAACCAGGGAAACTACACACTCCCCCAACACCTTTAAGGACATTTTGTCCCCCCTCAAAACTTCTCTAAGAGAATTTCCTCAAATCATCTTCCTCTCATAACAGCTCTGTGGAGAGCAAAGGTGGTGAGGGGATCAATATATTATGTAAAATGCAAGTACACTAGGAGACCAATGGAAAAAAAAAAAAAGTAAAAGGCTGTGGAACTCCCTAATGAATATGAGTTTAAAAGGAAGACTCAAAAACTTGACTCTATAGAGAAAAATAATTTCCAGGTCAGAGATGGAAATCTCCAACCATTAAAAACACTTGGACAAAGAATGATTAAAAGGAATTCAGAGTTCTGTCTATGCCATGTCAAATTTGAGGCAATGCCAAGACTTTTAACATTTATCAGCTATCTTAATGGAGGAACAGTCTATGAAAATGCATGAGCCATACTGTGGGCTCTACAACTTACTGGCTTTGTGACCTTGAGCAAATTACTTAATCCAAAGCCTTGGTTTCCTCATCTGTATGATTAGAATAACACTAAACATGTAAGTGTGTTGTGATGATTAAATAGGATGTACACAAAGTGATTAGCATGCTGCCTGACATTTACAGTTGGTGCTCTATAAATGCTGATGTTTCCCCACCCTCCCTTTTAATTCTTCTCAGTGATCTAAAATTGATGGTAACCAGAATATAGACCTACTATTTTCTAATAAAACGTGGGAAACTAGGAAACAAGCATTTATTTAGTCAGACTGCCGAGTCTTTTCCTTTCTCTTAAAACAAAAAGAATGTCAAAGGGCTAGTTTATACGCACCAGCACTCAAATAGCACCTCTGGCAGAGTTGGAACACTGAGTAGGTATTCCAGGTAAAAGTAGGTAAAAGACCTATCACCTGGAAATTTAAACTTTTGAACTACTACTGCTGCTGCTAAGTCACTTCAGCCATGTCTGACTGTGTGACCCCATAGACGGCTACTACTAATAATGGCTAATATTGAGTGTTTGCACTTCACTGGGGGCTCAAACAGTAAAGAATGTGCCTGCAATGCAGGAGACCTAGGTTTGATCCCTGGGTTGGGAATAACACCTCGAGAAGGGAACAGCTACCCACTCCAGTATTCCTGCATGGAAAATCCCATGGACAGAGGAGCCTGGAGGGCTACAGTCCATGGAGTCATGAAGAGTCAGACATGGCTGAAGTGATTCAGCACACACCTTTAAGACTGTGAAGGCTGATGAAATAATGGGTGTAAAGTGAATAGCGTAGTGTCCAGCTATAGTAAATACTCAATGAGTGTGTGTGTGTGTTCAGTCAGTTCAGTCACTCAGTCGTGTCTGACTCTTTGCCACCCATGAATTGCAGCTCGCCAGGCCTCCCTGTCCATCACCAACTCCTGGAGTTCACTCAGACTCACGTCCATCGAGTCAGGGATGCCATCCAGCCATCTCATCCTCTGTCGTCCCCTTCTCCTCCTGCCCCCAATCCCTCCCAGCATCAGACTCTTTTCCAATGAGTCAACTCTTTGCATGAGGTGGCCAAAGTACTGGAGTTTCAGCTTTAGCATCGTTCCTTCCAAAGAAATCCCAGGGCTGATCTCCTCTAGAATGGACTGGTTGGATCTCCTTGCAGTCCAAGGGACTCTCAAGAGTCTTCTCCAACACCACAGTTCAAAAGCATCAATTCTTCGGCACTCAGCTTTCTTCACATCCATACATGACCACAGGAAAAACCATAGCCTTGACTAGACGGACCTCTGTTGGCAAAGTAATGTCTCTGCTTAGTTTGAGTTAATTAGGGATCTTCCCAACCCAAGGATAGAACCCATGTCTCTAATGTCTCCTGCATTGGCAGGTGGGTTCTTTACCACTAGCGCCACCTGGAGTAGCTGCTGTTATCTCTATTTTGTAGAAGAATTTGAGCCTTCAAGAATTTTTTAACTTGTCCTATTAAATGGACAACTACAACGCATCCATGTACTTATACACAGACGTAAAATTTGTTCAAGCCCAAAATAGAAATCTCTAAATCTGATGAACATAGGGAGCACTGATGGATGGTATAGAAATGTAGCTTCAATGGAATTTTTTTAGTCTAAATTATCTAGTTATCCAACCTGCCAAAATTAGATATCAACTGAACTCACAGTGTTAAATACACAGCAGGCACTCACACTTATTGCTTTAATACTTTCGTCTCTATCATTAACGTCTTTTGATTAAGTCAGAATTTTGTACCCTGCCTTTACTTAAAATAGGGATGAATACCTATTCACAAGGGAGCTGTGAGGAAAAGCTATAAATAACTATATACACAAAATTTACAAGTCTGCATTGCATTCAGCTCTCCATATTTTACTGTAAGATTGATTATTATTTTACTAAACACAAGTTGGATGGCTATCTGAAAGAGGGCCCTTAGAAGGCAAAACAACTAGGACCCCAGATCTCTCCTCCAGACATGGGTTCCTGGCAGATTACTGACGAGTTTGGCCAAACTGCTTAACCTATCATAGCCTCAGCTTCTGGAGTTGTAAAATATAAGTGATGGTTATCTTTTACATAGGACTGTGATAAGGTGAAATGAATTAATGTGTCCATGCATTTTAAAAAGTGCCAGCCATGTAGAAAACACAAAACAAGTAATAGCTATTATTATTTTTATGCAAAGCACCTCATAGCTAATTTACATGGGTTTCTTCCTAATCAACATATTTATTATGTTATCTCTACAGCTTTTGCAAAGAATACTGCATCCCCAGTATAACAGCAAATACCACCCAGGAAAGTGATACAGTCATTCACTCCCTGGGAGAAGGACTCTGATGCACCATTACTTAAGGAATTTACTGATACTTGACTACTATTTTTAACACCTGAGATTAAGAGACCAATCCTATATGTCTGGTTTCATCAAGTTAGCATATCCTTCAAGTACTTTCTCTGAGCAAAGCAATGTGCTAAGTGTTGTGACCACAACCAAGGTCTAGAAGAGATCCTCTTCTAGAGAAGACAGAAGAGATCCTCCTGTCTGCTTAAAATTGTGTGTGTGTGTGTACATACACACATACATATATATACTCATATAATTATGATGCTAACTGTAACTATTTGCTTATAGGTCTGGTTCCTCCTGTAATACGAGCTCCTCAAGGACAGCTGGGGTCACTGATTTTCTCTTTTACCTCCAACACCCAGAACAGTGTTTAGCACTCAATAAGGGATCAAAACTGATTCTGGCATAACTCAAGTTGTAGTCTAGCAGAGGAGTTCAATCTTGTATGCAAATACATGAATATATGCATACAAAAACAGGAATGTAATAGAGACTATAATTCCTTCATGGGTAATAAATGCTATATGGACAGTGAGAAGTAGTAGTCACTTTTCACTAGACTAAAAAAGTTTTTTATGGAACGCAGAGTATTTGTACTTGTGGTTCGGGAAGATTTGGGTGGGGATAATTGGAAGATGGGGGCTTCCCAGGTGGCACTAGTAGTAAAGAACCTGCCTGTCAATGCAGGAGACTAAGACATGGGTTCGATCCCTGGGTCAGGAAGATCCCCTGGAGGAGGGCATGGCAGCCCACTCCAGTATTGTTGCCTGGAGCATCCCATGGACAGAGGAGTCTGGCAGACAACAGTGCATGAGGTAACAGAGTCAGACACGACTGGAGTGACTTAGCATGTAGGCAGGGGGACGATGTAGGAAAAAAGGGAGTAGGGAAAAAAAAGGAGGGAAAAAAAGAACAAGCTAATTCAAGAAAAGATGGAGACCTGGAGCAAAATTTGCCTGTAGAAGACTAGCAGACATCGAGAGCGGAAAGATAGTGAACCACTAGCGGAACAAATGGGATGAATCACGCCGAGGAGTAAGAATTTTATTTAGTACACAACTGAGAATCCTTAAAGCTACCAAACAGTAGAGTACTATAAGATGTGTTTGAAAGTGAAAGTGGAGTCGCTCAGTCATATCTGACTCTGCGATCCCGGGGAATGTAAGCCACCAGGCTCCTCCATCCATGGGATTCTCCAGGCAAGAATACTGGAGGGGGTTGGCATTTCCTTCTCCAGGGGATCTTCCCAACCCAGGGATCAAACCCGGGTCTCCCACATTGCAGGCAGATGCTTTAACCTCTGAACCACCAGGGAAGCCCATAAGATGTGTTTAACTGCTGATTATTTTAAAAAGTAAAGTTCTAGGATTTCTGGTTCCAGCCAAGATGGAGTAGCCCCATTACAAGTCCTATGGTAAGATACATTTTCCCTCTTACAATGAAAAAAGCCTGGACATACAGGCACAGCAACACTGTAAAGTGGGGAGACAACTCATAGGACCTGAGTCGGGAAGCTGAGCCTACATTCACACCTAGCACCAAGGTGAAACAAGATGATACAAAACAGGTTACTTGACACTCCAATTCCCCCTCCCTGCCCCCCCCACCCCCCAGTTTCAGCAGGCCCAACGGGGAAGGGTAGTCTCCACCCCACCCACCATCAGTGAGCAGCAGGCCCAGCAGGGAAGGGCAGTGCCCACCCCACCCACCATCAGTGAGGCAGAGTGAGGAGCACTCCTACTCCCTCCTCCACTGCTGGACACAGGGCAGAGCTGAGTTTCGTTTGCCACCCTGAGGCAACAAGTGGAGTGAGTCAGCACTCTGCCTCCTCCTTCCTGGGTGCCAGCTGGCCCAGCAGGAGCTGAGCTTACACTCCCACTTGAGGTTCGTGCCCTGCTTTCAGCAAGAGGGTGAAAGTGGGCTGAGGGGGAGCATCCTTCTACCCCATCCATCTGCAGAGAGACCCTGTCAACACTCCACTTTCACTGATGTGGGGCCCAGCAGATAATACACACACTCATCTGGCTCTGGTGCCGCACCTCAACAAAGAGAACGCCTGCTAAAAAATAAAATACCAAAAAAAGGTTCTAGAATCTCATAATATCCAGAATCGTTCAAGGAAAAAAATCACACACTACCCCAAGAACCAGGAAAATCACAACTTGAATGAGAAAAGATGATCAATAAATGCCAACGTCAAGATGAATCAGAGGTTGGAATTATCTGACAAGATTTTTTAACACATTCGTAATAAAAATATTTCAATAATTCTTCAATAAGCAATTATGAAGTCTCTTGAAACTAACTGAAAAACTAGAAAATCTTGTAAAAAAAAAAAAGGAATGAAGTTATAATACATGCTACAATGTGGATGAACGTAAAACATATTAAGTAAATTAAGTCAGTCACACATATCCAGAGTTGGCAAATCTGTTGAGACAGAAAGTAAATCAGTGGTTGCCTGGGGCTGAAGGTGGTGCAGAATAAGTGACTCAGTGGCTACAGGTTCTTTTGGGAGTGATGAAAACCATACTAAAATTAGATTTTGGTGATGTTTGTGCAGTTCTGCAAACATACTAAAAACTACTGAATTGTATACTTTAGATAAGTGAACTTTGTTGCATAAATTATATCTCAACATAATATAGATTGAAATTTAAATTAATAATTAAATTTTCTTTTAAAAAGGAATCAAATGTAAGTTATTAAACTAAAAAATAAAATACAGTAACTGAAACACTTGTTGGCTGGGCTCGACAGAAGAGTGGAAACAATACAGGACAGACATCAGTAAACCTGAAGGCAGCTCAGGAGGATTTACTCTAAACAACAGAGAGAAAACAGACTGAAAAAATGAAGAGGGCCTCCGGAACCTGTGAAACAAAAGATTCATCATCAGAGTCTCAGAAAGATCTGAGAGAAACAGTGGGGCTCAAAGAGTATTTTAGGAAGTAACGGCTGAATACTTTCCAGATTTTTCACAGGTAGAAAGAAAAGAACTGTCAACCATGAATTCTATACCCAATGAGGAATGAAAGGGAAATAAAGGCATTTTTTTTGGACAAAACAAAACTAACAGAATTTGTTGCTTGCAGACCTACCCTTACAAATTGGCTGACGGGAGTTCTTTAAACAGAAAAAAGAATGGTTTTTTTAAAAGGAATATTGGACCAAGAGGAAAAAAGAAAGAAAAATGAAAAAGCACATACAGGAGTATATACAATGAACTTCTCATGAGTTTTTAAAATTGTGTTTGATGATTGAAATGAAAATCATACACTCTCTTATGATCAAGAAAAAGATATTTAAAAGTGGGGACAGAAAAGGGATATATGTGGAATCAGTGTTCACACTTCACTGGAAGTGGTAAAATGCTGATACAAGTAGACTGTGATGTTATATACGCTTATTGTAATTCCTAGAATAAACACTGTAAAAATTATACAAAGTGATATACTCAAAAACACTAAAATATAGAGAAGAAATCCTAAAAATTATTCAAGTAATCCACAAGAAGTTAAGAAAAGAGAAGCAAACAATAGGAAATTGAGAAAAAAGGAGGGAAAAAATAGCAGCTTTAATCCCTAAATATATCAACAATTACCTTAAATGTAAATGGTGTAAATACCCCAATTAAAAGACAGGTATTTGCAGATACAAAAATATGATCCAACCAATGTGCTATCTGTAAGAAACCTCCTTCAAATACAATACCAGTATAAGAGTTGCTGATCAGTCACTAAGTCATGTCCGACTTTGTGACCCCAATGAGTGTAGCACACCAGGCTCCTCTTTCTTTCACCATCTCCCAGAGTTTTCTCAAATTCATGTCCATTGATTCAGTGTCAAACTTCTAATGATAAAGAATGGAGCTGGGCTTGCCTGGTGGCTTGGTGGTAAAGAATCTGTCTGCCAATGCAGGAGGCACGGGTTCAATCCCTGGTCCAAGAAGATCCCATATGCCCCAGAGCAATGAAGCCAGTGCATCCCAACTGTTGAGGCTGTGCTCTAGAGGCTGGGAGCCACAACTACTGAAGCCTGTGCAGCCCAGAGCCCGTGCTCTGCAACAAGAGAAGCCACAGCTACAAGAAGCCTGCACGCCCAAAACACAGAGTAGCCCCGACACTCCAAAATTAGAGGAAAGCCCATGCAGCAGCAAAGATCTAGCACAGCCGGGGTGGGGGGCGGGGGGAAAAGTGGAGCTAAGTAATTTTTGGAATACTATATGCTCATTAAAATTTAACAGAATGGAAAAATGCTTATAACATCAAGAGTACATTAAATACAAAATCATGCATCATTAGCATATAAGAACAACTTTTTTATATGAATAAACTTTTATTGAATTTTAGATAATTAGAAAGAATAAAGAAATGCAAGATAAATGCTTTTGAAACAACATCTGACAGTATTATCTTTTTTGTCATTGGTATTTTCACTTTTCTTTATAAAAAGTATAGACATTCATTTATTTAAATTTTTACAAAGTCAAGAACCATCAAATGGAAAATATAAGTAATGCTGAAGTAAATTCAGCTTTTCATCAATATTGGGATGGTTGCAGTGGCCAGGTTCAGAGCTTAGCCCTCCTGGAAAAATAATGTATGCAGCAGCTGTTGGTTTCCATTATTCAAATAAGTCTGAAAACCAGGAGGCCACTTCCTGTGACGACTGTTCTTGCAGGAGAAGAGGGCAAAAAGCATAGTGGGATGACAGAATGAAAGACAAAAACGGGGAAAGAAAAGATGGCCTGATCGAATCACAGGGTCAGAATCATAAAAAATTTAGGAAACAAATCTGGGACGAAACCTTTCATGTGTTGCTTAGAGTGTGATTAAGGCGAGACTGTCACCAACACAAGCACGGCCAGAGTTACAGAGCACGCAGAGTGTGGAGAGTCTGTGGATCACCTGGTGGGCTCCCAGGCTAGGTAACTGACCACAGAGGGTCTCTTTACAGTGGTGTAAAACGCACTTGGGCAAAACTGCAACCCTGAGCTGTGACAAGTACAGGGCAGAGCCTCCCAGGAGCATATCTGAAGACATTCCTTTTGTCTGGGTCTTATCTCTTTTGCAAATCTAATCATTATAGAAACAAAAAGCAAACCACCACAAAGCAACTCCTGCCTCCCTTTAACAACCTAGAAACCTCGACTTGTCAAACAAGGAAAAAGTTACTTCCCACAGTACAAAGGCCTGGGGTGCTGCCCTCATTAAGAGCGGCCAGGTGTGACAGCAAGGGAGACCTGGACAGCCCTGCTCTGACAGGCTGCCAGGAATTCCTTTCCACACGCCTGCATGACCTAGGTCTTTTATGAAGGGCCTCCTGCCAGGTTCAGGCCACATATTCTCGATGAACATGGTGTTAACAGTAGTCTTTACCTTCCTAACCCAAAGCCTCTCACTTATTTTCTTTAAAAAAAAAAAGTTTTCTTTTTAAAAATATTTTCCCAGGAAATAAGGAACAGTAATTGTCATGGACCTACAAAAGACCCCAGAAAAACACAGACAGGCAATAATCTGTCAATATAGCAGTACTCCAAATATGAAATTCATGGTCCAGGAAGAGATAAATAAATAAATATGACAGGGCTTCTCCAAGAAGTTTCTAGTTTTCACCCATTCCTTACTGACTTTTGTTGGTGTAAAAAGTTTTGATTCTATGATACAACAGCGAGCCCTATGAAGACCAACACTCGCCATTTATGCCATTTGGCCCCTACAGCGGGAGGGGATGGGGAGAGGCCAGACGATGTACAGGGGTGCTCAGTATGTTTTCTAAAGACACCTACCTTTTGAAATAATTTCATTATTTAAACTCCATGTGGCACTTTATTCTCTTGAAAAATTATTACGTTAGGCGTGAATTAAAAAAACAAGCCCGTCTGGACTGCAGATGGGTTTTCAGTGCTACTCTGCTTTTACACCTCCTTCCTTGGCTTGGCACATCTGTGAGATCCAGCTTTCTGAATGGAATCCTGAGACCACTCGGGTGGGGGAATATGTCTTCATGCCGGAACATTCCAGCTCGGTTTACAAATCTTAGTGGCCAGGTCACAGCACGGCCTCCTTCTCTGTGCTTTTTACTAGGATCATTGTCAGGAAATTGTCCTTCCCAGCGCTCTGCCACCCCACCCACCCCCGGGAATGAGGGCATCCTTAGCTTCTTGTCTGCATATTCCCTCCGCCGACGTCCTATACCAGGGACCCGGCCCGACTCTGGGCTGGCACCATGACAGGCACAGCGCCGATGCGCTCCAGGGCGGCTTGGCTGACGGTGTAGGAGTGTGTGTGCAGTGACGGTACAGGCGGAGGCCGGGCCTTCCTGCCTACGGAACCGTTGCTCCTGGATGCGGCCTGCGGTGACGACCCTCTGTTGGCTGTCACTACCAGAGTCTTATGTGGGGCTGGGGCCAGATGGCTGCCGTTGGCATAGATGGCTGGCACGCTGGCGTTGCCCGAGTGGAGGGAAAAGGACTGGCGCAAGTCACCGAAGTGGCCGAACGACTCCGTGTTTCTGTGCACTTTGGGGTTGCTGCTCCAGTAGCGGCTGTTGTAGGTATTGGAAGAGGTCAGTGTGTTGTTCTCCGAGGAGGATATCTCCGTGTGAAATGCTTTGGCAGAAGAAGAACATTTGGGTGGAAGATCATCCTCTCTGAAAATGAACAAAAGTAAAGGTGTTGTCAGAATTTACCTGATGTCCACCCTACCCTTCTGCCCAGGACTTTCTTCTCATATTTAGGCTAAGATGTCTGTGAAATTCACCCCCTCAGGACAGACCACACTGTGCTCAGGAAAGCAAGCAAGGCAACCACCAGGCCTCGGTGCTGACGTTCATTCCCTTTAAGACAATGCTTAAGAAAAATTCTCCCTTAGCATCTCAGTCTCCAAGAGAAAACAAAGTACTATCAAATCTTCCAAAGACTATGTCTTCCAATGTAGTTGAAATATATATATATATATATATATATATATATATGTGTGTGTGTGTGTGTGTGTGTGTGTGTATACACATTGTGTTCTAAATAGGAAAATAGTTCATGAAGAAATCCACTGAGCTAGCTGCTATAAAATAGCGAAGAAACCGTCCTATGGATGTAGCAACTTCAAAAAACTACTAGGGCTGGCTTGTGCGCATTTTGGGGTATTTGAGAAATCGCTGTGGTGTGCTGATGAGAGGTTTTTCCCATTAGTCTTACACTGGGACGAAATCTGTGCAAACCCTTAAGACTTATAAGAGCCTAAGACACGTTCTTACGTTAATCTAAGATGCTAACTAATTCACCTAACATTTCTTGAGCACCAGGCATTTTATTAGATGTTTCATATGAAAAAAAAGACAGCTCTTCTACCCAAAACAAGGGCCTAAGTCAACTGTGAGAATGTGGCGCCTGGATTAGTCTTGGACCTGATCGGAGAATGTATTGAAGAGATGCATGAAGAGGGACCCCAAGTATGGTCCAGGAAGAGGGTGGGAGCCAAAGGGAAAGGCTCGAGGCACGAGGGAAAACAGAACAGACTGGAGCTGTGCATGTCATTTTTAATAAGGATATTGACGTGATGCCGTCTAAGCCTGAGCCTGAACCCCCTTATTCCCACAATACACCAAGGGTCACCTTTCTCTCAAATTATTTGACACTCTTTCCTTGCGATGTTCACATTCTCGACTCAATTGTTTTCAACCAAGTCATATTGGTTTGTTCTATCCGTACAGGTGGTATTCTTCCTTGTTTACGATCTCATCATTTATAAACATATTAAACACACGTTCTAAAGTAATTTTTCTACTATGGCAGCCACCTGACCCCACCCACCCTGAAGCTATGGGAGGAAATGAAGAGATTCTTCACTTGTGACCTCCTCAGTGGGCACACGCCAGACTAGCCGCTGCTCCCCATCCATGATCCAGTAAATAAAGCTGAGCAGTCAATGAGAACGCGTGATGTAACTTACAAGAAACGATCATTTGGCTACTTTAAACTGTCTTGGTTAAAGTCGTAAGATTAGCAAAGAAACCTTAGCTACCAAATAGAAATAGAATAGAAACACAGACACTGGGTATGCCAATGTCAGGATAAATTATCTGACACACAAACCTTATTTCATTAGGAATTTCTTCTTCCTCCTCCTCTTTATTTTTGCTTCTCCAGTAAAAGAATGCCCCTAAAATTAGTGCAATGCAAAAAATGATAATAACTGCACCAGTGCCAATGGCTCCAGCTATTAGTCCAATGCTCCTGGGCTGGGCTGCAAAATATATTTAAGGTATATTTAAAGAAAAAAGGAGAGAGAGAGAGAAATAGAATATGCTCATACAACTTCATAAATAGTTAAGACTACGCAAGAATCTTCTTAAAATGCACATAATTGCCTACAGTATTGCACCCATCTAAAGTTAAATCTTGCCTAACTTTCTGTATCCCCAGTGGCTAGGACTAAAACAACAGGCTCACAAACATTTATTGAATGAATGAACAGTCAGACAACTCACAGCTGCAGGAGAGTCACCGCCACAGCAGAGCAGGAAAAAGACCGTACCTGACTGCTTCTCTGTGTGCGTGCATGCTAAGTCGCTTCAGCTGTGTCCAGCTCTCTGCAATCTATGGACTGTGGCCTGCCAGACTACTCTGTCCATACGATTTCCCAGGCAAGAATACCGGAGTGGACTGCCATGCCCTCCTCCAAGGGACCTTGCCGACCCAAGGATTGAACCCAGGTCCCCTGCACTACAGGTGGATTCTTAAGCCACCCGGGAAGCTGATTAACTGCCTAACCTGCCCACAGTGAACTCAGCAAGCAGCGAGATAATTTATCACCTCCTCTTAGATTATTCCCTTTTGCAGCTGGAATTCAAATAACCCGGGATTCTCAACTAGAGAAAAAACGTCTGCACTACTTAGGTATGACCTGGGCACCCAACATTTTAGCAGACATAAGGGATTAGAAGAAAATACAAAAAGGTCTTGCCATGACCAGAAGGTCACTCCAAATTTTTATGTCTCCAGCGCTACACAATCAGAACTGATTTGATTCTAATGATCAAATCACCTACACCTGAGGAGAAGACAGTTTCATAAAGAACAAGTCTTATTGCTGAGGCTGAAAAGTACACTAATATATTTCGGTAACATTTTCAATAATGATAAAAATCAAAACAATTTCTATTTTCTCTTCAAATGACCTAAGTCCCATTAAGCGAAACTCTTCATTCCCTGGTTTAATGAAGATCTTGGCATTTCAGAACCAGAGTGGACATCAGAACTTCACATACTTACGAGAAATGACCTGGAGATCCAAAAGACAGGTGCTGGTCCCAATGGCGTTAGAAGCCACACACTGGTACAAGCCTGACGACAGGGCGCTGATGTTCCGGATAGTGACTGTTCCCTGGACCTGGTCTGTCACAAAAATAAGTCAGGTGAGGATTTCAGAAAGAAAATAGGAAATCAAAAAAATCAGCAGAAGGCTATAAAAAGAAATGAACAGTGAAGAACTATCAATATCATTTTTCTGGAGAGAGTTTTTGGTTTATGAATGTTAAAGACTATATCATAAAATAAAGGTAAAGACCTGCTGGTACAGAAAAAAGTGAAATTAGTTGCTCAGTCATGTCCGACTCTTGGGACTCCATGGACTGTTGCCCACCAGGCTCCTCTGTCCATGGGATTCTCCAGGCAAAAATAATGGAGTGAGCTGTCATGCCTTCCTTCAGGGGATCTTCCAAATCCAGGGATAGAGCCTAGGTTTCCCACATTGCAGGCAGATTCTTTAATAGCTGAGCCACCAGGAAGAGCTACAGAGGACTGTCCAAAATAAGGGCAATCTCACAGCCTAATCTGCAGATTAATGTGAGGTCCTAAAGGTGAGCAGCCTTCCTTGAGGAAATGTTGACTAATGCCTGTTTTAGAGAATCTATGATCATAAACACTGAATTTTAATTCTGGAAGAAATGCTGTAATACAAAAATGAAGTTAAACCCATTATACTAATATTTGCTTCATCCTTAATGAGGAAAATATCCACTCTGTGCTCCAAGGTGTAGACTGTTACTCCCTTTCAATAATGATTATAACCATGCCTAAGTCCAGCTCCTCCACAAAGTGGACACCAAGACAAGCAAGAGGTTTACTGGAGGCAATGGCAGTAAAGGAAGCAGAGAGGAACCTGCAGAAAGAAGGGAGAGGCTCTGACTGCAGTGCAGGTCTGACCACCACGAAGGGGAGAGGGAAGAAAGGAGGGGGCGTTTCAGACTGCAGCACAATGCTGCTGAAGTTTCCAGCAGGCTGATGGGGAGTCCTGGAGACAAAGTCCCCTGTTTCAGGCATCTCGCTCCTTGCAGGAACAGGCCTGTATTAGCAGCCCCGCTGAGAATGGTGGCTGGCTGGAAGCAGTCCAGGCAAAGCCTGCCTGGGTGGGAATTAGTGGTGGATGCCGGAGGAAGCCGCTGAGGCTGTCAGTCAGTCATGCTCCCCACAGCAGATCTGAGCCAGGCATTTTCAAGGTGATCACAATCATATTACAAAGAACTATTTCAGTGCTTCACATTCCAGTCATTTATCAACATTAGGACAATTTATTTATTCCTTATAAACAAAATGTAAATGACTTGATAAAAACCGAAGTTAATAGTTATCACTATGTGCCAAGTACTGGCCAAGCTTTTATACGTTATTATCCTCATTGTTACAATCACTCTTAGAGGTATTATTATTATTAATCCCATTGAACAGATAAGGAAACTGAGGCTTCAGAAGAGTAATAAGATTACGCAACTGGGCACCAGGAATTACAGCTGGATGGAGGGCTGTCTTACCTCTTAGTTCAGGGCTTCACTGCCTCCCTTAGGCAGAACATAACCATCAGTCACCTCAGCTCCTCTAAACAGCAGCACATCAGGAAAGGCTCCTGACGGCTCGGTTTCTGGCGCAAAGTCCACACTCCTCGGGCAAAACCTGGGGCTCTCACTACCCTGTGCTGACAACCCTGACGTGAAACTAAGATTGAATCACCTAGTTCCTGCTGGCAATCTTCATAGATCAAAGGCAGAAGCAGGGTCATTTAAGAAATAAATATTTATTGAGCACCTTTCTGTGTACCAGGTAATTTCTGAGGATGGGATACAATGATGAACCAGACAAACGCAGCCCTGTACTTTAATGAGACAAGTAGGCAAGAAATCATAATAAGTGGGGTAAGTGCCATAACCAGAGGATATAGGATGCTGGGGAGCACAGAAGAGGGACATCTGATGAGGATGAGCAAACTCTCAAAGATCCCCAGACAGCAACCGCCCTCAGGGTTATCTCACTGCATTCTAACATAATACAATGGGTAGTGTTAACAAGGACTCTGAATCATCAACACACTCGGAAATTAACATCAGTATACAGGCCAGGAAAAGCAGGGCTTCTTTTGTTTTGTTTCTGCTATTGCTTTTCAGTGGAAGAATGTAAATGATCCAACCCATACTATATGGATATTCTTACTAAATGGATATCTTACTTAGACATTTGAACTGTACTGTACACACCCAAGTCAATATACCTGGTAGTTATTTGGTTCACACTTACATGTTACTTCCTTTTCCTTAAGAACACACAGTTCTGATGGCTACCAATGTCTGGGCCTTTCAGCGAACTCACTCAGAGAGTTGGGCGGGTCTGGAGGGAAACTGTTTTCTCCTCCTCTGTGTTCTATTTGATTTCCCAGGCTCTCACAAACGTCTCTCCCATGTGTTCCCCAGCACCCTGTATTCTCTAGTGCTGGAACTTACCCCATTTATTATAATTTCTTACCTACTTGTCTCATTAAGATAATGGACTGGCTTTTTCTTGTTTATCATGGTATCACCATCCTCAGAAATTACCCAGCACACGGAAAGGTATGCAACAAAGAAATAAATGGGCTATCTTCGCTTGAGTGTCTACTGTGTACCACATGCACTATACTAAGAGTTTTACATGTCTCTTTAGTTTTACAAACCTTAAGTTTTATATTCTGTACTTTTCAAAGGTGGCAAAGCTCAGAGAAGCTATGCAATTGGTCCAAGATCGCACAGGACACAAGCAGCAGCACACAAAATCAGGTCTGTCTGTGTCCAAAGCTCATGATCACCACACCCCCACTTGCCTTTCTAGTAAGGTACTTAATACCATAATATTCTCTGGGGTACATCTGTAGGATATTTTCTAACCTTGCAATCAATGTCCCAGTGCTGTTAGTCTTAAACTAAGCCATCTGTGTAAATCCATCTTCAATACATTAGCAAATGTCATCATTCAAGAAAACCATAATCTTTGGACCACTAACTCCCCCCCCAATTCCACACACTGTATTACTGTCTTCATAAATCCTGAAAGTCTAGAAATTTGATCAGCTCACACCAAGCCACTGATTGTGTTGACATTTCCATAGAAAGAATTAGAAAAAAATTAACAGCTGATCTAATAAGCAGCCTTCTGGCATGTGGAAAAGGTAAACTGTAAAGATTCATGCTGAAAAGTTATTTTTAAAAGGTGAAGTCACTGTTTTTCCCTTTACCTCTAAAGACACCATAAGTGGAGTGATTTAAGACAGTGGTTTTCCATGAGGTGGACACACCATGCTGGAGTTAACTTGGAACAGAATCAGGGGATGAGACAGATTCATCAGTAAGACAGGAAGCAGAAGAGGGCTGTTTCTATGCAGTCAGGGCAACGCAGACATGGGGCACCTCTGCCGCCAGCCCCAGATGCTCCACGCCACAGTGCAGGGCCCTTTCTGAAATGAGAGGTGTCAATCCCCTAATGGGTCACTTCACTTGGCCTGCTCTGGCACAGACTAACTTGCTGAAATGAAGCTGTAGAATAAATATCCTTTTGATGTTCTTTCTTTTAAAGAACAGGGGAAGTTTAACAGGGTGGAACTACAATTTGGAAAGCAACAAACTGCATCACACTGCGCTCGGTTTTAGTTCACAGCAAGTATCCCACATGAGATGCTGACCTCCACCAGAAAGCCCTACGGAATTTAGAGAGAAATAAGTACAAGCGCACGTTTCCACTTCCATCCTTTCTCCTTAGTTCCAGAATCACTTCTCTGCCGCCTAGTCAATGGTAAACTGGCTGAGAGTGTGTGTTCTAGACTCAGGGTGGAGCCTGTCATGTCACTGGCTAGCTAGGTGGTCATGAATCTGCCTCCTCTTCCGTAGGCTACCGTGAGGACTAGGTGAGAAAATGCACAGCGCCTGGGAAGGCTTCTATGTAGGAATCGCCTCTTGGCATGGCTTGAGAAATTTATATCCTTTTCTGATTTATGAGGAAAATCAGCCAAGAAATTGGGAAAATGCTAAATGTCTCAAAATTCCAATAAATATTAATACTCAGGATTTGAGGTTGAGAGATCAGACTTAACAAAATCAAATTATTCAATGTTATATGATTTATGCATTTTAAAAATAATATGTGACCATAATAATTAACAGTGAGTCATTTCTTATATTAAAATTCAGAATTATTCTACATAAAAAACAATGAATACATGGTTTATTGTTATTTGAACATATGACATATATTATGACATACTATGTATTTTAATAATATGTAAAAAATTATTTCAATTAGATGCAAATGTTTGATAATAAAAAGTAATAAAAATAGGAATATTAACACAAAATAAAACCTATTTAAAAATTCAAAGATAATATGACAAATACTTAATATTTAAACTCTGTCATTCTAAAAGAAAATTTAAAAACATGATACAGCGTTAAGTATCCAACAGCCTTGATCTTTGTTTCATGCCAAATTTTTCAGACATAGAAAATTTCATTTCCTTTTTGTGTTGATGTTGGTTGAATTAAGATGGAGATGGAAAAGGGAAACGGAGAAAAATTACACAGTAGGGTTGTGGATCTGTCAGTTATGTCTTCTTTTTTTCAACCTATCCTGGGCCTCTGTTGTTTATAAGTTGTTAAATTTCACTGCTTCTCTATGCTTAATATGCACTTTTGTGTTATTTTACCTGTTACTGGCTATTTAAATGGTTTCTTTGCTGTTCATCTAAAGCACCAGGCACACTCCTGCCTCAGGGACTCCATTCACCTGGCTGTTCCTTCTGCCTAGAATGCTCTCCAGCCCCCATATTCTCATGCCCAATTCCTTTAACATCTTCCAGTCTTTGCTAGAATATCATCTTCTCTAGGAGGCTTACTCTAAGAATCTTTTTCAAATTTCAGCTCCTCATGCCTCATGGCACCCAGCCCCATCACTTCATGGCAAATAGAACGGGAAAAAGTAGAAGCAGTGACAGCTTTTATATTCTTGGGTTCCAAAATCAGGGCAGACGGTGGCTGCAGCCCTGAAATTAAAAGACATTTGCTCCTTGGAAGGAAAGCTATGACAAACCTAGACAGTGTATTAAAAAGCAGAGATAACACTTTGCTGACAAAGGTCCATATAGTCAAACCTATGGTTTTTCCAGTAGTCATGTACAGATATGAGAGGTGGACCATAAAGAAGGCTGAGCACCAAAGAATTGATGCTTTTGAACTGTGGTGCTGGAGAAGTCTTGAGACTCCCCTGGACTGCACAGAGATTAAACCAGTCAAATCTAAAGGAAATCAACCCTGAATATTCATTGGACGGACTGATGCTGAAGCTCCAATACTTTGGATACCTAATGAGAAGAACCAACTCATTGGAAAAGATCCTGATGCTGGGAAAGACTGAAGGCAAAAGAGGAAGCAGGTGGCAGAGGATGAGATGGTTGGATGGCATCACTGACTCAGTGGACATGAATCTGAGCAAACTCCAAGAGGCAGTAAAGGGCAGGGAAGCCTGGCGTGCTGCAGTCCGTGAGGTGGCAAAGAATCAGACAAGACTTAGTGATTGAACAACGACAACATACAAAAGTATAAATAAAATCAAAAGCTTGGTTTAGGCAGGATTGATTAAAAACATAAAGATGAAAAGGACCAAGAGAATTAGGGATGAAAGGGGGAACAGAAATGCATAGAGTTTTAAAATTCATGAGGGAATAATAATAATAATGATAATATAAATGCTAGTATTTATTAAGTGCTTATACATGCCAGATGTTGTGCTAAACATTTTACATGTGCTATCATTTAATCTTTATTTCACCCCGTGAGGCAGTTACTATCATTGTCTCCATTTTACACAGAAGAAGACCAAAGCTGTCACATAGCCAGCAGTTCCTGGAGCTGTGATTCCACACCACATTCTCTTGACTCCAAAACCTGCACTCTTACATACACACTTGGGTTTTCATGTAGAGAATACAACTTGATGCTACTATGCATAAGCATAGACAAAAGAGACATTTTCTAGAAAAATAAAGATATAGAAAATCTTATTAAACCTACTACATTAGAGAAACAAAATCAGTAGCCAAAGAGCTATCAAAAAAAAAACAACAACAACAACAGAACAGCAAGGCAAAGCTTTGACAAGCGAATTCTACAAAATCATCAGAGAACCTATGTTTTCTTATCCATGCTGTTTCAGAGCATGGAAAAATGAGGAAGGGCTACCCAATTCAATTTATGAGGGTTTACTATACTGCAAGGAGACCCAGCCAGTCCGTTCTGAAGGAGATCAGCCCTGGGAGTTCTTTGGAAGGAATGATGCTGAAGCTGAAGCTCCAGTACTGTGGCCACCTCATGCGAAGAGTTGACTCATTGGAAAAGACTCTGATGCTGGGAGGAACTGGGGGCAGGAGGAGAAGGGGACGACAGAGGATGAGATGGCTGGATGGCATCCCTGACTCGATGGACGTGAGTCTGAGTGAACTCCAGGAGTTGCTGATGGACAGGGAGGCCTGGCGTGCTGCGATTCATGGGGTCGCAAAGAGTCGGACACGACTGAGCGACTGAACTGAACTGAACTACACTCTGACTAGAACTCAAGCAAGGATAATAGAAGACAGAAAAATATGGGCCATTCTCACTTATGATCACAGATGATCAACTTTTATTAAACTTGATGAGATGTTCTATTAAACAGATGAGAAAGTTCTATTAAAATATAAGCATACCAAATATTAGTAATTTATTTAAAAATAATGACAAATAGAATTTATTCCAGAAGAAGAGGATGGTTTAAAGTCTGGAAATATATTAATGCAATTCACTTATTGATACTGGGGCTGTATAATTCTTTATTGTGGAGGCTGACCTGTGCCTCACAATGCTCAGCAGCATCCCTGGCCTCTACCCACTGGCTGCTAGTAGCGTCTTCCTCCCAGCTGTGACAACTCAAAGTGTCTCCAGACATCGCCAAGTGAAACTGTCCCTGGATCAGAACCACTGATGCAGAGGCTGATGAACCGTCTCAATGGGACCTGGGCCAACTGTACAGGCCTAATGGAACAAGGGCCAAACTGCTGTATTTTGCTTCAAATAATATCCATCAAATATAGTTTTCACCCCTTTTAGAATTCAAAGTATTTATATGCCAAAAGGACAATACTAAATCCACTTTGTAATTCCTCTGTATAAAAACAAACTGCATCTCCAAAGGATGCTGGTTCTAAATTTATTCAGTCTTTAGCATCCACATATGAACTATATGAAAACAACTTTTTGGTAACTTTTATTGTGACATAACTTTTAGTTTATAGAAAATTGAAAGAATACTACCAGGAGTTCTTGTGTATCATATATCATCTACTCAGATTTTACAGTTATTTATATTTTGCCCTATTTGGTTATTATTTCCTCGGTACTTAACAGAAATATCTTCCTGGACCACGTAAGAGCAAGTAGACAACATTGCATCTTTTTATCACTAAGTACTTAGTATTTCCTAAGGACAAAGACATTACATAATCACAGGACAAGTATCAAAGTCAAGAAATTAAATCTTGCTACAACAGTATTATTCAGTTTAAACTCAGATTTTGTCCATTGCCCAGTAACGTCCTTTACAGCTGTTTCTTCCCGTCCAGTTTGTAATCTAGGATTCTGTATTACACTTAGTTGTTTTAACTCTTTGGTCTCTCTTTATTAACTCTGCATTTTGTACTGGGGGTACAGCCAGTTAACAATGTTGTGATAGTTTCAGGGGAACAGCAAAGGGGCTCAGCCATAAATATACATGTACCCATTCTCCCCCAAACTCCCCTCCCATCCAGGCTGCCACATAATATTGAGCAGAGCCCCCTGTGCTACAAAGTAGGTCCTTGTTGGTTACCCATTTACATACAGCGGTGTGCACCCGTCCATCCCAAACTCACCAGCTATCCCTTCCCCCATCCCCCTTGCCCCGCCTAGCAACCATTAAGTTTGTTCTCTGACTCCTCAGTCTCTTTCAATCTAGGACAGTTTGCCTGTATCTTCATCCCTTGCTGGATATTTCCTCGTGATTGGACTCAGGTGATGTGTTTTGACAGAAAGGCTGAAGCAATGACGCTGTGTCCTTCTCACACCATAAGACATAAGGCATACAACAGCAGCTTGTCACAACACTGGTTGTGTGGTTACAGTGGTGTCCACCAGGCCTCTCTACTATAAAGTTACTATTTACTCTTTGTGATTAGTAAGTTATTTGTGGGAAAATACTTTGGAACTAGTAAACATGTTTCTCATCAAACGACAGCTCCTATTTCGACACCGGGGATGATTTTCTGTCATTCCTTCTACTGACATTGGTAGGCATTCTAATGTAAGAAAATGCTCTCCTTTCTCCCCCATTTATTTATGTCTATCAGCAGGGGTTGTGCGGTAGTTTGAGCATTGGCATTGCCTTTCTTTGGGATTGGAATGAAAACTGACCTTTTCCAGTCCTGTGGCCACTGCTGAGTTTTCCAGATTTGCTGGCATATGGAGTGCAGCACTTTCACAGCACCATCTTTCAGGATTTGAAATAGTTCAACTGGAATTCCATCACCTCCACTAGCTTTGTTCGTAGTGATGCTTTCTAAGGCCCACTTGACTTCACATTCCAGGATGTCTGGCTCTAGGTGAGTGATCACACCATCGTGATTATCCGAGTCGTGAAGATCTTTTTTGTACAGTTCATCTGTGTATTCTTGCCACCTCTTCTTTATATCTTTGGCTTCTGTTAGGTCCATACCATTCCTGTCCTTTATCGAGCCCATCTTTGCATGAAATGTTCCCTTGGTATCTCTAATTTTCTTGAAGAGATCTCTAGTCTTTCCCATTCTGTTCTTTTCCTCTATTTCTTTGCTTTGATCACTGAAGAAGGCTTTCTTATCTCTTCTTGCTATTCTTTGGAACTCTGCATTCAGATGCTTGTATCTTTCCTTTTCTCCTTTGCCTTTCGCCTCTCTTCTTTTCACAGCTATCTGTAAGGCCGATTCAGGGATTCTCACTGTATTCAGTGGATTACATTATTATTTCAGTGTTCACACTGTCCCAGATTTGTCCTAGTAGGATCTCCTTTAAACAAGCCTCTATACATGGTCAGTTCTAATCCCCAAATATTATGCTCTGTCACTACTCAGACTTCTGGGGTGCCCTCTTCTGGAGTCAGTTACTCTTTTCTCAGGAATGCATATTGAATTTATATTAAGCAAATGTATACACATTAGTAAAATAAATCTTCTAAAAGAATTCTAAGCTATTTTGGGATTATATGCTATTTTGTCTACTGCATTAATGCAGATATTAAGAGGTGAATTTAATTAAAAATCAGACTCATTTAATGTGTATTATTATAATAGATGAAGTTATCCAAAGTTAAGTCTGATAACCAATCCAGAGTTGGAATTACAAGACACATGCTGTCATCTTTGGCATTCATGTTCACTTTTACAGCTCAAGTACCAAAGAATATGCAAGTTGCAAAGAAGATATCAAGAAATTTGACTAATGTCTATTTATTCAGAAACAAGTAGGTATGGAAGGCTCTTTCTACAGATACTCACAAGTTACATACAACCATTTTTAAACTTTCATTTAATTCCAAACTCAGCTCAATATTTCAAAGAAATGTTATAAATCATTGAATCTTAATGCTGATACAGAGGTGTTGGAGATGATATTGTTAAATCCCTTTATTTTACAAAAAGACAACACACACACAAAAAGGATAACACAGGGCCAATGAAGTGAACTGTCATAGAAATAGTTACTGGAAAATCTAGGACTTGAATATAGTTTTCAGGATATAAAGACAAGAGCTATTCTAAACATACCACTTACAACATTAAGATTAACAGATCAGTCCACACACACACACGCACACAGAAAGCTATTTAGCCTCACAGTATGGTTGAAACATCCAGCAATAAACAGTCAGTAGGGAACAGCAGCACTGCAGTCATCATTGTTAGAATAACCCAGAAGTTGTTATGGTGAAAAAGGCTTTTTAAAATAATACTGGGATAGGTTAATTAAAAAGTGATAGGAAGATCCATTAATAATTTCTATGGGGATTCTTAAAGGAAACTGAAAAGCTCTTAAGAGGCTGGTGATCCTGGTTCTTTAATGTCCAGCTTCCATAGAACTTGGGACTTTTCTTCCCATGACAAGTATACACCATCAATATGATTCAGACTTTTCAAGCATAACTAAGGTTGTTTGGGACCTCTCCATTGTCAGCTTCTTAAGTTAAGATGTGTAAATATTCCCTGAGAATGCTAGAAGAGAAATGATCTGTATTAGAGGTGATGTAACACACAAGATAGAAAAATTTATTTCCTTGAAATAGAAATTATATGTATAATTCTAGAATTTCCCTCATTTCATAAATTTTCCTCAGTTTTCAAGGGTGTCTCCTTTAATATCAAATCTAAGCAGCTGGATTCACATGCAGAAAGCCCTTGATGATACTCATGCCTCCTCCATCTTTACCTGTCTGCTGTGATCAACTCCTGGATCTCCCATGATCTGAGGCCTTTCGCTGCTCTCTTTCCCATCTTCCTCCTCTAATTAGACTTGAGGCTGAAAAGGACGATTAACCCTCTCATGACTATGTGGATGTTTCTCATACTAAAACAGGCAATCGTTTCTTAAGTAGAAGTAGATTCTCAGTTATAAACTTCAAGGATTATTTTACAGTTAGCAATTCAAAGAAACTACCAATTAGCTATTTTAAATCTTCACTACAAAGAAACAGAATTTCCATATATAGTTACCACTGGATAAGATACATTTCATAAAGTCAGCAATGAGAAGATGAAAGAAAATATTTTTATACTCTTTAAAGCTGAAAACACAAAACAATCCTGATATATTTTCAGCAGTTACAAATACAGTGTGTTCTTTTTCAAAATCTATCAAAGTTAATTACCTTGTGAATCACCTGCGAATTGAAATTTTCCATGATAATGAATTAAATGGACAAAGCAACACCATACATACCCTGCGTGGCTGTTGGAGGTAGTTTGAGGGTATTGTCTAACTTCTCCCAAAGGTAAGTTGGTCGAGGAATGCCTTCCTCTGAGCTACAGAGCAGGATGACATCGCTGCCGATATCCTGTGACCCTTGGATTTGGCAGTGTGGGGCAGAAGGGGGAACTGTAATAGGAAGAGTAAGTAACAGAGGACACATTTACCATGAGCCAGAGGATGACAGCAGAGACATCAACACTCAGCACACTGGAGCCTCAGATAGCACTGTTGGGGAACATATACCAGAAGACCACCTCGTGAGCAAAGCCAGTGAACAGTGTGTACTTATTCACAGGACTTGGTCACGAGTGCAGGGCCAACAACTTCAGCTGGCAGGGAGCAAATATGTAAAAAGGGCAACACCTTCTGATTATATTTTCAAGATACCTTATGGTTTTCGTTTCACTGTTTTTTTCCTCCAAAGATCTGTTCTCAAATAATTTTTTAAATCCTTCTGTCAACGTATTGCTTTTAAAAGCATTACTGAATTCACACAAGTTCACAGCGGCATTATTCACAATAGCTAAAAGGTAGAAATAACCCAAGTGTCTATAGATGAATGGATGAACAAAATATAGTTTGGACATACAATGGATAAGGAAATTCTGACACAGGCTACAACATGGATGAAGCCGGAGAATATAATGTTAAGTGAAAAATTCAGTTATAAAAAGAAAAATAATGTATGACTCCACTTATATGCAATCCCTAGGGTACTCAAATTCACAGAAAAAACAGAACAGTGATTTCCAGCAGCTGAGGGGACAGAAAAATGTCATTTAATGGGTAGAGTTTTATCTTTGCAAGTTGAAGAAAGTTCCAAACACCACTGAATTGCTCTCTTAAAAACTGGCTAAGATGGTAAATTTTTGTTATATTTTAACCATAATTAAACTTTTTTAATTGATGAAAGAGCCCATTTGTAAATAAGATATTTCAAGGAACAGTACCCACTTACCCTGCCAGCTACTCTTGGCTAAAACCACCTTAACATTGATCTTAACTCTAGTTAAGAACACAGTTAACTCTACTAACAAAACCAGACACACTAACGTTATACCAACTTCTGTTCTATAGTAAGGGGAGCTAGAATGAGGCTCAAGTATATCTACTACTTGATAGTAACACATGGACATTTCATTATCATTAAGATAAGGACACAAAAGATGTGAAACACAAACTTTTCCAAGAAAGAACACTAAAGGGAGAAGGTGGTAGTTCACAGTAAAAAAGCAAGCAAATAAAAATATAAACTAAGCCCATGGCTTGGACTCTCATATTAGGTAATGCGTGCTGCTGCTGCTGCTAAGTCGCTTCAGTCGTGTCCGACTCTGTGGGACCCCATAGACGGCAGCCCACCAGGCTCCCCCGTCTCCGGGATTCTCCAGGCAAGAACACTGGAGTGGGTTGCCATTGCCTTCTCCAATGCATGAAAGTGAAAAGTGAAAGTGAAATCGCTCAGTCATGTCCTACTCTTAGCAACCCCACGGACTGCAGCCCACCAGGCTCCTCTGCCCATAGGATTTTCCAGGCAAGAGTTCTGGAGTGGGGTGCCATTGCCTTCTCCAGGGTAATGCGTGCAGTAGAGTTTAAGTGGGTGGTGCACTTGTAATGCTAGTGACTTCAATAAATGTGTTCAACCCTGAAAAAAATGAATGAATGAGTAGAAAATGAATGCTCTATACAGAGGAACCAGGAGAGAAAATGGGTGGGGGAGGAGAAAACACTGAAAGGGTATAGGCAGAAAGACTGAAAAATCTCAGGGGATCTTAACTGCTGTAATGGGATAAACCAACCTCAATTTACTGACTTACCACTGCCACTGTGACACTACGAGAGGAAACCCAAAACAATTACTTGAAGGTGGCATTAACTTTATATGAATTAAGCATTTTTTTTCCTTCTTTAAAAATGAAAAATAAACAAACCTGAATCATGTGGGAAGCTCATTATCTACACTATATATGTGAATAACAAAATAATGTTAGATCCTAACAGTACTCTGTATTTAGTATACAAGAGTGTTTTAAAGTCTGTGTAAGTTTAATCTATTTGAGCGAATGGTAGTTTGAAGACTGTGAGAACAAGGCACCGGAACTACAGCATTTTCTCGTCTGAAGAAGGACAACGGCAAGAACCACCACCACCGGTATCCCCGAGTGACTCAGCCATGGACGGCAAAGGGGGAGCGTGAGCTAGGGAATCCCGGAATCGACTCTGAGACCTGAGTAGGATGGAGGACAGTCTGGAGCATCCGCCTTCTCTAAGTACTTCTGTCTCCTCAAGTGAGCTCAGTGTAGCCACTTCCACCACAAATACCCATTTATGAGGCAGCACTTTATCTCAGAGGCAGCAGAACTGAGAAATAAAACATGTTTAGGATGAACTTAATTTAGCATGAGACAGTCTACCTGCATGGTATAATGGAAAGAATACTGGTTTAAGCAAAGAGATCTACATTTTAATCTGAGCTTTATTGTCATTCATGGTCTACACAACCTTGATGTTGGTGGCTGTTGGTGGTTTAGTTAATAAGTCGTGTTCAACTCTTGCAACTCCATGGACGGCCATGCTCCTCTGTTCATGGGATTTACCAAACAAGAATACTGGAGTGAGTAGCCATGTCCTTCTCCAGGGGATCTTCCCGACCCAAGGATCAAACCCGGGTCTCCTGCGTTGCAGGCAGATTCCTTACTGACTGAGACACCAGGGAAGCCCACATAACCTTGGAAAAGGCTCCAAATCTATTTGGTCTCAGTTAAAACTGAGTTGATCATATAATTTATCATTCAAACGATTTTTTTTTGAGTGAATAATAGGTTGAAAGTAACTATTTTTTTAAAGTAAAAGGAAGTATTATTAAAATTCTGCCAGAACAAGAGTTAAAGCTTAGAAGGACAGTCGTGGGCCTATTTAGCATCACATAAATAGGAAGCAGTGGCAAATTTATTCTCATGTGTGCGAAGCTCCCTGCTCCCTACACATTATCAAACATTCATGATTTAATTTGCATCCAACAATGTCTTATCCTATGGTAAAGAACTCGCCTGCCAATGCAGGAGATGCAAGAGACACGGGTTCAAACCCTGGGTTGGGAATATCAAATGGAGGAGGGCATGGTAACCAACTCCAGTATTTTTGCCTGAAGAATCCCATGGGTAGAGAAGCCTGGTGCCACAGTCCACAGGGTCGCAAAGAGTTGGACACGACTGAAGTGACTGGGCACACACATAAAAGCTTAGGAAAAGTGAGGGGCTACTTTTGATGGTATTTTTACTGCCTTTCTCCACCTTCAGGAAAAGTCATTTGAGAACCACCTGAAATGGAGTAATGGGTGCAGAGACTGTATGAAGAAGCACAGAGAAGCAAAGTCCAGATATGGCTACAAAGAGAGAGGACAGGAAAAAGACACAGCAGTCAAAGTGTGCAGAAGAAATGGCAGAAGTAAATGTGCTTAGGAGTAAATTTGTAAGTAAAGCCAAAGTACCTGGAACATGTCCTGTCACTCACCTAAAACTGTGAGACCAGTGACCCCAATATTCCTGCCACCTCTATCTGGAAGGTTGTTAACCAAACACTGGTAGGTGCCTGTATCTGACAGCTGAGTGTTGTTAATGAAGATGGAGACATTGGTGGCTGGCATGGTGCCTGTAAATCCTACACGGCCATGGAACCGGGGGGCACCATCAAATATCTGTCCACCTTGATAGAGAATGACCTGCAAAGGAAAGCAAAAGAAATCATCTGGCCAATGCATCTCCTTTTAGACACATAACAGTAACTATACAGTAAAAAGCAGACTATACCAAACACTGGAAAATTTTATTTCTAATCTTAGAGTTGTCACCAACTTTTTACTACAGCACCTATCTGTAGATATCCAGGGCTTTTAAATTCCTGCATACCAAACTGGAACAACACTGTGTCCTTACCTAACTCATCAGAATATATAAAGTGCATTTTATGATACCTTACTATTGGTCCATAAATACTTTTTACCAGTTCAAAAAATTAATTGCAAAATAAAAAGTTAAACTGGCACTGACAGTCTCATGCTTACTAGGTCACCAAATGATAATATCAAGTTATAGACTGAAGATAAATGAATGGCAAAAAAGGGAAGAAGAGTTACAATCCATGACTGCTTTTCTTATGTCAATTTATTTATTAAAGTCAACTATTCATGAGAGAGGACTCAGAATGAAGTTGCAAAAAGCTCTTTAGGCTGACAGTCAGGTACCTGGTTTTATCCAAGCTCTCTCTACCTGTAAATATTTGGGTGTAGTCAAGTCTTTCCTTGCCTCTATCACTGACTCCTCAAATGATGAGGATGAACAAAATGATCTCAGTCTAATTATGAAAGGCCCATGGACTAAAGAACGAGAAGAAGTTACTGTTAAACACATCTATTTAAATTTCCTATCAGAAAACTTGGCTTATCAAACATTTTTAGGCAGTAAAAATCCTACTGAAGCAGAAAAACTTCATAACAGAAATAAGTTAACTTTGGGAAGGAAAGGTATAGTCGTGGTCACAATTCACTAATTTTCTGAGCATTATTTTCTTAGTGGGTATCACATGTAATGGGGTCTTTTACCTATAACTGATATAGCTTATGAGGTAGTAGCTTCTATTTGAACTTCCTGGAAGATGACTAGTGTGCCTGGCTTTATTTTAAAAATACTTCTGCAATTAACCAAATAAATCAAGTACTATTAATACTATCTAAAGTTACTTCCTTAATACTGTTCTCCACCTATGTCAGTGCTGGTCCCTTTCTGTCACAATATACCTTTCTTTTACTGTCTCAGTATTTCCTATCAACAATGTCTTCTGATAAGATTTCAGACTCCTACATATTCCTCAGAAGGATCCTCTTGACATGTGCTAATTTTTTTTAAGTCTTTCACAAAGAGGATAGCTTCTTTTGATAGCTGGCTAATAATGTAGGAACAGGACTTAAAACAGCACAGGCATACTGAAAGTATCGCCTTATTCTAGAGATCAAATATGTATGCAAGACACTTTCCTACCCACCTCTTATAAAAGGATTAAAATTTCAGTGGCAGCACAGGACGTAACAGAAGTACCTGCTCAGGCTGGTTTGCATTGGAGAGAGGAATGACCATCCAAATGACGTTGAGGTTAATGAGGGCGGCGCTGGTGGTGAAAGTGCAGGGCAGGACTGCTGTCTGACCCCGGGCGACTTGAATACTCCCGGGGCTCTCAGAGACTTCCAGGGAAGCTGCAACACCTAAAGAAGGAGGACAGGAGGTCATGTGATAGACCAAATCCCTTCAGAGAAAGTTTGTGTTTTACACTGTCAGTAACGTAGACAGACTGACATGACATCTACTGACCATTCACTAAGTCAAAGTAATAAAAACTGTTCACCCTTCTACCTCTTAGAAACTACAAATAAACAATTGTAGAGGCTACTTATTTATTTTATAAGACACTACCTTGTATTCACCAGATTCGAACACAAACTGGGAGAGATTAACCGAAAGCATTTGAGCAAAGTTTTAGTGGTGATGAGGGATGAGACATAGACTGAAACCATTTTAAAGCCTCATTGCACAACAGAACACTGTGAATTCAACAAAGTATGTCCAGGATCCATACCCTGAAAACTCTAAAATGCAATGAAAGAAACAAGAAAAGACTAAATAAAAGGACAGATATGCAGCCCTCATGAGTTGGAAGAGTCAGTATTGTTAAGACACCAATCCTACCCTAACTGGTCTACAGATAGAGAGGAAAACCAATAAAATTGAAGCAGACTTCCTGTAGATACTAATTATAAAACATATGAAAAGGCAAAGAAGTAGAACAGCCAAAAGAATACCAAAAAAAAAAAACGAATTTGGAGAAGTTACACTATCTGATTTAAAAATTTGCTATAAATTGGCCATAGCAATCAAGACAGTGCAGTACTGGCATAAGAACAGAGCCGCAGACAAATGGCACAGGACTGACAGTTCTGAAATAAACCCTGTATTTATGATCAAACGCTTTCAACAGAGGCAGAAGACAATTATAGGAGGGGAAAATAGTCTTTTCAACAAATCACACTGGAACAGTTCAAAATTAATATGCAAAAAGTTTAATTCAGACCTTACCTCACCACATACACAAAAATCAATTCAAAAAATATATCATAAGCCTGAATGTAAGCATTAAAGCTATAAAACTTCTAGACATAAACACAGGAGAAAATTTTTGTGGCCTCGGGTTAGTCAAAGAGGTCTTCGATGTGCCACCAGGACCATAAATTGTAAAAGAAAACAATAAACTAGACTTCATTAAAATTTTTTAAAAGTTTGTACTTCAAAAGACTTAATTAAGAAGATGAAAAATCAAAGTATAGACTGGGAAAAATATCTGTAACTTACATACCTGATAAAGGATTTGTATATAGAATATATAAAGAGCTATTACAACTCAATAAGAAGAAGACAAACAACCTAATAGTAAAATGGGCAAAAATCTGAGTAAATATTTTAATAAAGGTAATTAGTAAGCACATGGAAAGATGCTCAGCATTATTACTCGCTAGGAAATTGCAAATCAAAACCATAATAAGGTACCATCACACAGCCACTGGAATGGCTATAATCCAGACAATATGAAGCGCCGATGAGAATACAGAGAAACTGGAATCCTCCTCATTTACTGCAGGAGGGAATGTAAAATGGTACAATAACTTCAGAAAATAGTTTCAGCTCCTTAAAAACAATTAACATAGACATGGAATAAACTTACCATACAACCCAGGAATTTCATTCCTAGGAATCTACGCAAGTAAAATGAAAATATACGTCCATGCAAAGACTATGAATGCTTATAACAGCATTACTGATCTCATACTTGTGAATGGGAAAAATATAAATATCCATTAGCTGATGAATAAACAAAATGTGGTATAGCCATACAATGAAATACTATGCATAAATAAAAAGCAACGAGCTACTGATAGATGTTACAACATGGATGAGCCTCTCAAAAACATTTTGCTAAGTAAAAGGACCCCGGATTCAAAAGCCTCAGTTCAGTTCAGTTCAGTTCAGTTCAGTTCAGTCGCTCAGTCATGCCCAACTCTTAATACATACTGTATTATTCCACTAATACGAAAAGTCCAGAAAAGGCAAATCTGTAGCAAGAAGAGGCAAACCCGTGGCTTAGCTACATGGGATTAGAGAGAAAGGAAAAGAGACTGATGCAAATAGGTTCAATGGAACTTTCCAGGGCAATGGAGAACTAAAACCGATTTATTCTGATGCCCGTGTAACCCTACAAATCTACTAAAAATAACTTAATTTTATACACAAAATGGGTAGTAAAAATTATACCCCAGCATCATTATTAAAATTCAAAAAAAGAAAACAGTAACTTACCAGAGCTAACTCCTGGCAAGTCAAAATCAACTGTTATCTCTTCTGAAAAGAATGCCCACCCTCTGGGACTATGGAACTGTATGGGAACTACAGGAGGTTAAGTCAAAGCAATCCAACAATGAAGTTATTCTAACTATGAAAAATACATTAAGTCCATGGTAGTATCTCAAACTGTTTTATTTTGAAATGATATTATCTCAGTTCTCCCAAAAAAGTAATAAAATAACATACTGTTACAATTACAATTAGTATAAAAAAATAAATGTTCATAGCACCTTTCTTCTTAAAACTTCCTGTTCTTCACATATAGTCTGATGAAACTCTGGGGAGTTAAATTTGCAGGATAAAATGTTTCATAAAATGAGCCATCTGTGGTAGAATATAAAGCACTTTATAATATCAGGAAAAGCCTTTAAGTTAAATAACATTAGGGAAAGTCTCTTAATTTTAAAAAGGAAAGTTGAAAGAACCTAAGAGGCAAACAGCGAAGGTTATTTGATCACAGAACAGGCAATGGCAGGAAAAAGCCACCTCCTGGGTAGAAATATGTAAAGGGAGGGTATTTGTTCCAATGATTATTATAAATGTAGTGGAGATGTTTTTAAAGGTAAATGTGGGTGCTTCCCTGGTGGCTCAGTGGCTAAGAATCGGTTTGCCAATACAGAAGACACAAGTTCAGTCCCTAGTCCAGAAAGATCCCTCATGCCACAGAGCAACAAAGCTCGTGCGCCACAACTGCTGAGCGTGTGCTCTAGAGCCTGAGAGCTGCGACCACTGAGCCCACACGCCTAAGCCCACGCTCCACAGCAGGAGAGGCCACCGCCACGAGGAGCCCACACACAACAGCCAGAGCAGCCTCCACTTGCCACAGCTGCAGGAAAGCCATGCAGCGGTGAAGACCCAGCACAGCCAAAACTGAATACACAAATAAGATTTAAAAAGTAACTGTGGACACCAAGCTGGCACAAAACCTCCATCACTTCATTCTGGAGATGTTACTCCAAAGAAGCACAGGGGATGTGCCCCACCCCCTTTAACTGAACAGGATAACGTACACCCTCCACCCTTAAATCACTAATTTCAAGCTGAACTTACACAATCATAATTTTAAAAAGAAAAAAGGCGGGGGGGCCAGTGAAAGGTAGAGAATGAAACATAGAGATGTAGGTGGGAAAACTACCAAAATACGGCAGGATTCCAGTAAAGGAAGAGGAGATTCGCAGGACCGGGGTTGGGATGAGAAGCAGGAGCAAGTCTGCTGGCAGAGGGCAGACTCCGGGGTAGCAAAAGCTGTGCAAGACTGACTTCCATTTACCTTGTTTTTTTTAATTTTCTTTTTTTTTTTACTGAAGTACAGGTGAATTACAATGCTGTATACTTCTCTTTTTTACATAAGATTAACTATGAAATCTCAGGCACTGAGATAACTGCAGAAGAAATATTCTAGATAAGCTGCTTTCAAAACTCGTAAAAGCATAGGTTTGAAGCTGGATAAGGCCTAGTTTGAAATCTGACTCTTTCATCTGCTTTGCTGTGGGGCCTCAAATAAGTCACTTATTCTCTGCTAATACTGCTTATTTGTAAAATAAGGCTAATACTTTCATCATCAGAAGTGTAATGAAGGCAGTATCTGATGCTGATGTTGGATGGTAACCGCTCCCTCAGTCACTACTTTAGCTGATGACACAGAAAGCAAGTCCACATTGCTGTTATTCAGTCACTAATTTGTGTCCAACTCTTTTTGACCCCATGGATTGCAGCACGCCAAGCTTCCCTGTCCTTCACTATCTCCCAGAGTTTGTTCAAACCCATATCCATTGAATCAGTGATGTCATCCAACCATCTCATCCTCTGTCGCCCCCTTCTCCTCCTGCCCTCAATCGTTCCCAGTATCAGGGTCTTCTCTAATGAGTTAGCTCTTTGCATCAGGCGGCCAAAGTACTGGAACTTAGGCTTCAGCATCAGTCCTTCCAATGACTATTCAATTAAGCACTAAAGTGAAGAAGAACTAAAGAGCCTCTTGATGAAAGTAAAAGGGGAAAATGAAAAAGTTGGCTTAAAGCTCAACATTGAGAAAACTAAGATCATGGCATCCAGTCCCATCACTTCATGGCAAATAGATGGGGAAACAGTGGCTGACTTTATTTGGGGGGGCTCCAAAATCACTGCAGATGGTGATTGCAGCCATGAAATTAAAAGATGCTTGCTCCTTGGAAGGAAAGTTATGACCAACCTGGATAGCATATTAAAAAGCAGAGACATTACTTTGCCAACAAAGGTCCATCTAGTCAAGGCTATGGTTTTTCCAGTAGTCATGTATGGATATGAGAGTTGGACTATAAAGAAAGCTGAGTGCAGAAGAATTGATGCTTTTGAACTGTGGTGTTGGAGAAGACTCTTGAGAGTCCCTTGGACTGCAAGGAGATCCAACCAGTCCATTCTGAAGATATACCCTGGGATTTCTTTGGAAGGAATGATGTTGAAGCTGAAACTCCAATACATTTTGGCCACCTCATGCAAAGAGCTGACTCATTTGAAAAGACCCTGATGCTGGGAAAGACTGAAGGTAGGAGAAGGGAATGACAGAGGATGAGATGGTTGGATGGCATCACCAACTCGATGGACATGGGTTTGGCTGGACTCCGGGAGTTGGTGATGGACAGGGAGGCCTGGCGTGCTACAGTTCATGGGGTGGCAAAGAGTCAGACACGACTGAGCGACTGAACTGGAACTGGATATATAAACACATACATGTGCCTACACATACAAACACTCTCGCTCTCATTTAATATTATAAAGTATTTTATGGCTTCCCAGGTAGCTCAGCTGGTAAAGAATCCTGCAATGTGGGGGACCTGGGTTCGATCCCTGGATTGGGAAGATCCCCTGGAGATCTTATATATTTCATAGCTCATATATAAGATATTGAGGCCCAGAGAGAATAACAACCAGTTCTAGGTCACATAGAAAATGGCCAGCCTTAGATTCAAATCCAGACACTTTATCTACAGAGAATGTATACTTAACTACCACACTTGACTAATTAACCACCACATAGCACATAGAGATCAGTCCATAAATGTTTATTATTATTATCACTACTCTATTACAGAATCACAAAATTTTAAATTAGTATGGATTTTTGAATAAAGTCATCCAGTGAAAACTCCCTCATCTGCTTCCAAACCTACAAGTCAGCTTCGACCTGCCTAGTCCTCTTTTTCCTCTCTCCTCTTAGAGAAGCTCATTTAAGGCGAACCCTGCCCCCTCATCTGAGCATAATTAATATTCCATCCTCCTGGCCCTCTTAGTAACCTTATCACAGACTGTCCCCTCTTGTGTAACCTCAACCTCCCCCCTCCACACTTAAGACTTTCTGACAACACTTAAACATACTCAAGTATTTCTGCTTAGTGCAAAATTCCTCCCTCCCTCCAGCCCCTGGTTTCCTCCAGGGGCTGCCCTCTCTCTGATACCTCACCACTCATCTATTTGAAAGAGTGGCCTATACCCACTCTCTCCAGACTCGTCTACCATTCAGTCTTAATCCACTCTGGCCAACATGACTTCTTAACAACAGTTCTCCCTAGGTTTCCCAGAGATCTCCTGATGGCTCCAAAACTCTTGAATTCATTCTTGGACTTTCAGGAGCATCTAACAGTGATGACCATTTCCCTCTCCTTGAAACACAGTCTTCCTGTAGCTTTGGTGATACAATTTATTTCTGGTTTTCTTTCCATATCTGAATACTTATCATATCTCCAAGTAGCTATCTCAAAGGTACCTCAAGTCAACTTGTCCAAGATCAAATTCTTGATCTTCACTTCCAAGCCTGCATCCCCTATATACCTATCTGGCTCCTTTCTAGAGTTCCCTGTGCTAGCAAAGGGCTCAACTAGCAACAAATTGGACAAGTCAGAAATTTATAAATCTTCATTGATTCTTTCTACTCTCTTACCATCACCCAAACCCAACCCATGATCAAATCTGATCCATTTTACCAATTAAATTTCTCTTGACTTCTTCAGTCAGAGCATTTGCCCTGTCTTCTGCCTTTCCTCTGATTTGCTCTGCTCCACACCCAACGCTTTACTTAATAACCTCCTACTCATGCCAGCAAATTTGGAAAACTCAGTAGTGGCCACAGGACTGGAAAAGGTCAGTTTTCATTCCAATCCCAAAGAAAGGGAATGCCAAGGAATGCTCAAACTACCACACAATTGCACTCATCTCACACGCTAGTATAAGTAATGCGTAAAATTCCCCAAGCCAGGCTTGAGCAATACGTGAACCGTGAACTTCCTGAAGTTCAAGCTGGTTTTAGAAAAGGCAGAGGAACCAGAGATCAAATTGCCAACACCCACTGGATCATCGAAAAAGTAAGAGAGTTCCAGAAAAACATCTATTTCTGCTTTATTGACTATGCCAAAGCCTTTGACTGTGTAGATCACAGTGAACTGTGGAAAATCCTGAAAGAGATGGGAATACCAGACCACCTGACCTGCCTCTTGAGAAATCTGTATGCAAGTCAGGAAGCAACAGTTAGAACTGGACATGGAACAACAGACTGGTTCCGAATAGGAAAAGGAGTACGTCAAGGCTGTATATCGTCACCCTGCTTATTTAACTTATATGCAGAATACATCATGAGAAACGCTGGGCTGGAAGAAGCACAATCTGGAATCAAGATTGCCAGGAGAAGTATCAATAACCTCAGATATGCAGATGACACCACCCTTATGGCAGAAACTGAAGAAAACTAAAGAGCCTCTTGATGAAAGTGAAAGAGCAGAGTGAAAAAGTTGGCTGAAAACTCAACATTCAGAAAACAAAGATCATGGCATCTGGTTCCACCACTTCATGGAAAATAGACTGGATAACAGTGAAAACAGTGTCAGACTTCATTTTTGGGGGGCTCCAAAATCACTGCAGATGGTGATTGCAGCCAGGAAATTAAAAGACACGTACTCCTTGGAAGGAAAGTTATGACCAACCTAGAAAGCATATTAAAAAGCAGAGACATTACTTTGTCAACAAAGGTCTGTCTAGTCAAGGCTATGGTTTTTCCAGTAGTCATGTATGGATGTGAGAATTGGACTATCAAGAAAACCGAGCACTGAAGAATTGATGCTTTTGAACTGTGGTGCTGGAGAAGACTCTTGAGAGTCCCTTGGACTGCAAGGAGATCCAACCAGTCCATCCTAAAGGAGATCAGTCCTAGGTGTTCACTGGTAGGACTGATGTTGAAGCTGAAACTCCAATACTTTGGCCACATGATGTGAAGAGCTGACTCATTTGAAAAGACCCTGATGCTGGGAAAGATTGAGGGCAGAAGGAGAAGGGGACGACAGGGGATGAGATGGTTGGATGGCATCACCAACTCAATAGACATGAGTTTGGGTGAACTCCGGGAGTTGCTGATAGACAGGGAGGCCTGGCGTGCTGCGGTTCACGGTTTGCAAAGAGTCAGACACGACTGAGCAGCTGAACTGAACTCATTCTTCCTATTAACTCAAGTGTTATCTTCTAACAGAAAAGCCTTTCCTAACCCCTCATGGAAAGATCAGGGTCTTGTAAAGCAGTGTTCTTTCATTTTGAACATATTCAACTTGTAATCATATTTTCATCAGTGTAATTAAGACAATTTCATTAGAATACTGTGAGGTACATGAATAACTCCAATACAGTAAGCCCACAATAAAAACTCAGTAAGTCAGTTTGCACATGAAAATACTATGGTCCAAAGAGACAATCCTGCCAAAGGTCTTAAAACTAGGACCTATTTCTTCTGACTTTTGATGGAGTATATTTTCTACCATTTCAAACTCTTTCCCAGAGCATATCTCCAAAAGCCAAATGATATTATTACTCGTAGTACGATTAAGGTGATGGGGCACTTATTTACCAAGATCAAAACTGAGCAATTAAAACCTCAGTTTATTTGTAAACATTAACGTACCTGCTCTACTGTCAGTCTCACATACACAGAGCGTAACATAAATAGTCTGCTATGTTCTTGAGCTATTAGAATTCTCTATGAACAGAATTTGGCAAGTCATCCAACACTTTAAATGTCAGATATAAGATACAAGACATCAAAACAACTTTTAAGACTGACTATACTGAAGGATTTGCACAAAGATGGCTGAAAACTGGCAATGTAACTTTTAGGACTACATAGGGAATAAATTGCTCTGGTGTGAAAGTCAGTAAAGAAACTTTGTGGAGAGCTGTGGTGTGCCGTCAGTCCCATTCCACTCCCACCCAGCAAAAGGGCCTACCTTCCCTGAATCTGTCACGGCAAAGCACATCTGAGTGGATGAGAAGTGAACGCACATAAAAGCTGGTGCAGGGTTGCCTTAGATTCTGTCTGAAAGGGCTGTCTAATGAGACTTCCGGCAGAAGGAAGCTGGAGGCTGACCTCTGAACTACTGGGTGGATCACAAGCATTCTGAGAACTACACATATATATCTGTATATAAATTGAGATTTTCTTGCTTTATTTTTAAACTCAGAGTGATCAGAAAAAAATGTGTAACCTACTTAAATTTTCATCTAAAAAAAGTGGATCTTGAATAAATTTAAACAGACTCTTGGAAAACAATAAGTTGCTTTGTGATTGTGTCTCAAGATTCCTATTTAACATACTGAATAAAAATGAAAATTTCTTCAAAAATGTAAAGAAGGAAGGAAATGAATGTGTTTCAAAATTTAAATAATTAATTTTTTCTATTTTATTATTTTTTAAATGAAATACTTTCTTTTAGAGTGTATTTCCGTGTTTGAAACTCTAGGCAAGAATTTAAACTTTAATGCTAAATAACTGAATTAAAAATTCATTTAAAATATCTTACAATTTGCAATGTTTACATGTAAAATGCATAATTTAAGAGTTGAATTGGCAGCATTTTGCAGACTTGAATCTTTTCTTAGTACTTTCGCCCAAGAAAAATTAAGGTAACTCATGAATTCTGAATAACTCTTAGCAATTAAACAAGAAAGACATAAAGCACATGGCCCTATTTCCTCCCAAGAGTTGAAACCATAAATAACAGTTGTCTATACTCTTTCTTTAGAGCTCTATTTCCCAAGATTTAAAGCAGAAAGATTCACATTTTCTCAGACCAAGAGGCACATGTTAGAGGGAAAAAAAACTGGCAGCAAAGAATCCTTAGAAATCTGAAGAAGGATCATCCACACGACACAACCAAGAGAACAAAGGAATTTGACAGTGATGGGCTGGACTCAAAGAACACAAGGCCTCCCCTACAGCTCCATGAGAGCCAGAACACCCAAAGTTCAGAAGCAGCATTGGCACAAGCATTCCAACTGAGATGTTGAAACAGTGTTTGCCGATGTCTATGGAGCATGTTTTCATGTTTCAGGATCAGCCTAACTCCCAGAACACTGCTCTGGGAATACGGTTAGCAAAGCATCAAAGGATTTTATGGTACCTGGGGGGACCTATGCTGTCCTTTCACACAAAATGTCAGTATCAGCAGTCACATAAAGTGTATTGGCTTATATGATTCCCACATGATTTCTTAAGTGCTATTTCATGGATACAAAAGTTATAAAATTCTCTTAGTCTGTTCAAATTCAGGTTTTTAGTTCCATCAAACTGAAATAAATTTCAAAGAAACAAAAATTTTATGCTATACTCATTTCCTGGAAGAAATTATGGAATAACACAAGTCTCTAACATCGTAGGGATTTTTAAAGAAATCATTTTCTCTTCGTATGTCAAGCAATTTTTAATCAGATGAAATAATGTATCTTTACAACTGTTATTATTATATAATGTTAAAGTGAAAGTCTTACTTGCTCAGTCGTGTCCAATTCTCTGCAACCCCATAGACTGTAGTCTACCAGGTTCCTCTGTCCACAGAATTCTCCAGGCAAGAATACTGGAGTGGGTTGCCATTTCCTACTCCAGAGGATCTTCCTGACCCAAGGCTTGAACCCAGGTCTCCTGCATTGTAAGCAGATTCTTTACTTTCTGAGCCACCAGATGTTCATTATATGATATTAACTGCAATCTTAACTAGAAAACAATATGTTAACTGACATTAAATTAGGTGTTGGCCATCAACACAGCACTAAACTAAATGAAGAGTAAATATTTGGTTAATCTGATCAATGTAGATGGCTCTATTATGCACAGGTCATCTACATTCATCAATTTACAGGATCACTGCCAAGCCTCTACTTCATTTTATGCCATATTAAACAATATGCATACTTTATTGTTGGTATACAAAGGCAGGCTACCATAAAATTACACATCTTCATCTTCTGACTGTACACATGTCCCATGGTATTACAGTGTTATAATTCCATGGTATTATGGTGTCCCTTTAAAGGTCACAGCAGTGCCTTCTCACTGACTCCTCCTTTATAACAACAAGCATTCCTCAAGAAACATGCCAAGGGCAAACAGCATGCCAGGGGCCCCAAATAATGAAACGATTTCCTTAGAGCAGGCCCAGAGGTGAGACAGAGGGAGGCCAAGGCCTGGTACTGAATCAGTGCTCACACTCTACATTAATTAGCATGCCCCTCTGTGACTCTGCAAGCAATCAAAAGTATATACACATGCCTATTTGGCCCCTTCATGACAAGGCATATCTATTACACGGGTGACTTCTACTCTGCAATAACTCCTAGAACGTGATGTGACCTTATCGGAATCTTCTACAGCAAATTTCCCACTACAATCACTCTCTTCTGATTTTACACCTGGCTTAGGGCACAGATGTTCGACTCCATTTAGGAATTCCCTTACAGGACTGACTGCAGACTAGCAAAGTTACAGATGATTTACACAGATATTCTGTTCGGCTTATATTCTATGACCCACTCAGCATTTTTAAGTACTTTCAATTACAACTAAATAATATAAAACTCTAGATTACCAACTTATGTTTAAAAACTCTAGGTGTTAGTAATATTGGGCTTCTATTTCTCACAGCAGTTGATTAGTACTGCCTCTTCAGACAAATTATGAGCTCTCCCCATTGCCACAGTCCCCATCACTCCCTACTGTTTACAGTATGGTCCACTTTACTCAGTCAGGATACCCACCTGTCTGCTATGAACATCTGGGTTTGCAAATCCTTTTGTAAAATTGAGTAATGTGATTAAAATTATATGTATAAAGAAGCAAGCCACAAAGATAGACCCGGTTTTGCAATGTCATGATGAACGTGATAATATGATTGCTACTACAATCAAAACCGCCTTCAGAGAAGGCAGAATGAAGCAATTCCTTAAACACAGATTACCATGGTTTGTAACACAGGATCTCATTCATATTCTGGATACAAGTGATTGTGCCAGGAATCAGCACCTACAGACCAGACAGCTGTTTATGAGGTAACTGTCATAAGATCCTTGTCAAAAGATGTACCAAATACAACAGTGCCTGGAAAATCCAATAGGACCTTTCTCCTGTTGGACAGATTGAGAAAGCAGCAGCATGTGAAGAGAAGAGAACTAGATCACCAAAAGAGGGACAGAGAGGTACATTAAATAATAAGTGAGTCAAAATCACGAAGAACATAATAGTCTTGTGTATGCACCTAACAACAGAGCTTCAGAGTTCATGAAGCAAAAACCGATAGATCCAAATCAGAGATTAGAACACTCTTCTGTCATTAACAAGTACATAAAATAAGTATATAAAAAAATCAATTAAAAAAGTAACAAACCAGTAAAAATACAGAACAACTAAACAACCTGCCTCCTGAGAAATCTGTATGAAGGTCAAGAAGCAACAGTTAGAACTGGACATGGAAAAATAGACTGGTTCCAAATTGGAAAAGGAGTACATCAAGGCAGTATATTGTTACCCTGCTTATTTAACTTAGAAGCAAAACACATCATGTGAAATGCCGGGCTGGGTGAAGTACAAGCTGGAATCAAGATTGCCGGGAGAAATATCAATAACCTCAGAAATGCAGCTGACACCACACTTATGGCAGAAAGCAAACAAGAACTAAAGAGCCTCTTGATGAAAGTGAAAGGAGAGAGTTAAAAAGTTGGCTTAAAGCTTAACATTCAGAAAACTAAGATCATGGCATCTGGTCCCATCACTTCATGGCAAATACATGGAGAAACAATGGAAACAGTGAGAGACTTTATTTTGGGACCTCCAAAATCACTGCAGATGGTGACTGCAGCCATGAAATTAAAAGATGCTTGCTCCTTGGAAGAAAAGTTATGACCAACCTAGATAGCATATTGAAAAGCAGAGACATTACTTTGCCAACAAAGGTCCGTCTAGTCAAGGCTATGGTTTTTCCAGTGGTCATGTATGGATGTGAGAGTTGGACTGTGAAGAAAGCTTAGCACTGAAGAATTTATGCTTTTGAACTGTGGTGGTGGAGAAGACTCTTGAGAGCCCCTTGGACTCCAAGGAGATCCAACCAGTCCATCCTAAAGGGAATTAGTTCTAAATATTCATTGGAAGGACTGATGCTAAAGCTGAAATTCCAGTACTTTGGCCACCTGATGCGAAGAACTGACTCCTTGGAAAAGACCCTGATGCTGGAAAAGACTGAAGGCAGGAAGAGAAGGTGACGACAGAGGATGAGAAGGTGGATGGCATCACCAACTCGATGGACATGAATTTGAGTAGGCTCTCGGAGCTGGTGATGGACAGGGAGGCCTGGTGCGCTGCAGTCCATGGGGTCGCAAAGAGTTGGACACAACTGAGCAACTGAACTGCCTAAACACTACCAATGAACTTAACATAACTGAGATTTTAAGACACACTACCCAACATCATGAAATACATAGTATTTTCAAGTGCACATGTAACATTCACCAAGACAGGTCATATTCTGAGCTATAAAACTTTAACAAATGTAAAATAATTAAAAATCACACCAAGAATATGAATTAAATTGGAACACAATAACAGAAAGAAATCCAGAAAATCATCAAATGTTTATAAAAATCCATTTCTAAATAATTCATGGGTCAAAGGTCAAATTTCAAGGAAAATCAGAAAATTTTTTGAATTGCATAAAAATTAAAATATAAAATATAAAATTTTATGGGAGGCTATGAAGCACTATTTTGAGGAAAGTTAATAGCATCTCAATGATCACAGTATAAAAGGAGAAAGGTTTATAATCAACAACCTCAGCATCTACCTTGAGAAACTAAGAAAAGTCAGAAGCAAGTCAAAAGAAGGAAAGTATTAAAGTAATATAGAATTCAGAGCTTCCCTGGTGGTTCAGTGGTAAAGAATGCATCTGCCAATACAGGAGACACAGGTTTGATCCCTGGTCCAGGAAGACCCCACATGGCCTGGAGCAACTAAGCTTGTGCACCAAGGCTACTGAGCCTGTGCTCTAGAGCCTGGGACCTGCGATCCCTGGTCCAGGAAGACCCCACATGGCATGGAGCAACTAAGCTTGTGCAGCACAGCTGCTGAGCCTGTGCTCTAGAGCCCGGGAACTACAACTATGGAGCCCATGTGCTGTGACTGCTGAGGCCCAGCCACCCTAGAGCCCATGCTTTGCAATTCGAGAAGCCACCACAATGAGAAGCTGTGTACTGCAACAAAGAGCAGCCCCCACTCTCTGCAACTACAGAAAAGCCCGTGCACCACGACCAAGAACCAGCACAGCCAAAATAAATAATTAATAGAACTGCTTTCTTAAAAGATACTATGAAATTTAAAAAATGAAGACAGGAAAATTATTAATGAAGTAAATCACTAAAATCACAAGCTGGTTCTCTGAGAAGTCAATAATTGATAAATCTTCAGCCAGACTGATTAAGACTAGAAAAGAGAAGATATATATTACCATTATGAAAGAAGGGACATAACTACAGATCCTAGAGACATTGAGAGAATAACAAAGGGATATTATAAATAACTTTATGCTAATATACATTTGGAAATACAGATGAACAAATCCCTTGAAAGACAGAAACTACCAAAGCTCTCTATAAAACATATGACCTGACTACCCCTCAGTTCAGTTCAGTTCAGTCACTCAGTCGTGTCCGACTCTTTGAGACCCCATGAATCGCAGCACGCCAGGCCTCCCTGTCCATCACCAACTCCCTGTCCATCACCAACTCCCGGAGTTCACTCAGACTCACGTCCATCGAGTCAGGGATGCCATCCAGCCATCTCATCCTTTGTCGTCCCCTTCTCCTCCTGCCCCCAATCCCTCCTAGCATCAGAGTCTTTTCCAATGAGTGAACTCTTTGCATGAGGTGGCCAAAGTACTGGAGTTTCAGCTTTAGCATCATTCCTTCCAAAGAAATTCCAGAGCTGATCTCCTTCAGAATGGACTGGCTGGATCTCCTTGCAGTCCAAGGGACTCTCAAGAGTCTTCTCCAACACCACAGTTCATTTAAAACAATGAGTTAATTTCCATTTAAGAATCCACTGACCAAGATAATACCAGGTCCAAATGGCTTCAAGTGTGAACTCTGCCAAATGAAAAAATAATGCTAATTCTATATATAAATTCTTCCAGGAAAAAAAAGGGAACACTCCCCAACTCATTTATGAGGCGGAAACTGCCCTGATACTAAAATCCAACAAAGACAACATATGCTAAGAAAATTACACACTAACATCCCTTCTAAATATAGGCATAAAGCCTTTAACAAATTATTAGCAAATTGAATCCAGCAATATATAGAAAAATAATTAATCATGACAAGTGATATTTACCCCTTTAAATGCAAGATTCATTCAGTATTTGAAATCAACATAATTTATCAAGCCAATATACTAAAAAATATAAATATGTGTATGTGTGCATGTAGTCTTTTCAATGAGTACAGAAAAATGACAAAAATATTTACCTATTATAAAAACTCTCTTCAAACAAGGAAGAGTATAAACTTCCAAAAATTGGTAACAAACATCTATAAAAAAAAAGAGAGAGAACATTATATTTAATGACAAAAGACTACTTTCACTTAATGGCTAAACTTGCTTTCCTCCTATGATCAGAAACAAGGCAAGGACATCTGCTCTCACCATATCCTTTCGACACAGAGGTCCTAGCCTTTGCAATAAGGCAAGGATAAGAAACAAAAGGCATATGGATTGGAAAGGAAAAGAAAAATTATACCAATTATTTGTAGATAACTCAATCATCTTCATTAAAAATTCTAATGAACCTGCTAAAAGGTAGCAAATTCTAACTAATAAATTAGTTAACCAAGGCTGCAGAAGTCAAAGTCAGTATTCAAATACCAACTGTATTTCTATGTGATAACAGTGAGTATTTGGAATTAAAATTTAAAATAATATCACTTTTACAATAGCACCAAAAAGATGAAACACTTGGGAATAACTTTAACAAACTATCTATATGACCTATACAATGAAAATTATCAAACATTCCTGAGAAAAATTTAAGGACCCTGAATAAAAGGACTAGCCATGGCCATTAATTTTAATAATGTTAAGATGTCAGGTCTCTCCAAATTCATTTATTGATTTAATACAATCCTAGTCAAAATTCCAGTGAACTGCTTTGTAGAAACAAACTGCTCCTAAAATGTATGTGTAAAAGTGAAGATTAAAACAGCCAAATTCTGAAAAAGAAAGAAGTCCGAGAACTTGCAGTATGTGATTTTTAAAATATACTGTAAGCTACAGCATTTAAGAATAGGACCAGCTGAGCTAGTTCAAATACTAATGATGATGCTGTTAAAGTGCTGCACTCAATATGTCAGCAAATTTGGAAGACTCAGCAGTGGCCAAAGGACTGGAAAAGGTCAGTTTTCATTCCAATCCCAAAGAAGGGCAATGCCAAAGAATGAAACTACTGTACCGTTTGCACTCATTTCACATGCCAATAAGCTTATGCTCAAAATTCTTCAAGCAAGGCTTCAGTAGTACATAAACTGAGAACTTCCAGATGTACAAACTCAGTTTAGAAAAGACAAAGGAACCAGAAATCAAATTGCCAATATTTGTTGGATCATGGAGAAAGTAAGGGAGTTCCAGAAAAACATTTACTTCTGTTTCATTGACTATGCTAAAGCTTTTGACTGAGTGGATCACAACAAACTGTGGAAAATCCTTAGAGATGGAAGGATTAGACCACCTCACCTGTCTCCTGAGAAACCTGTATGCGGGTCAAGAAGCAACAGTTAGAACCTTACAAGCAACAACTGACTCATTCAAAACTTGGAAGGGAGTATGACAAGGCTGTATATTGTCACCTTGCTTATTTAACTTTATGCAGAGTACCTCATGTGAAATCCCAGTCTGGATAAATCATAAGCAGGAATCAAGACTGTTGGGAGAAATATCAACAACCTCAGGTATGCAGATACCACTCTAATGGCAGAATGTGAAGAGGAATTAAAGAGCTCTTGATGAGGGTGAAAGAGAAGAGTGAAAAAGCTGGCTTAAAACTCAACATTCAAAAAACTAAGATCATGACATCCAGTCTTACTACTTCATGGCAAATAGAAGGGGAAAAAGGGGAAGCAATGACAGATTTTATTTTCTTGGGCTCCAAAATCACTGCAGACAGTGACTGCAGCCACGAAATCAAAAGACACTTGCTCCTTGGAAGGAAAATTATGACAAACCTAGACAGTGTATGGGAGAAGGCAATGGCACCCCACTCCAGTACTCTTGCCTGGAAAATCCCATGGACAGAGGAGCCTAGTAGGCTGCAGTCCATGGGGTCTCGAAGAGTCGGACATGACTGAGTGACTTCACTTTCACTTTTTACTTTCATGCATTGGAGAAGGAAATGGCAATCCACTCCAGTGTTCTTGCCTGGAGAATCCCGGGGATGGGGGAGCCTGATAGGCTGCCGTCTATGGGGTCGCACAGAGTCAGACACGACTGAAGTGACTTAGCAGCAGCAGCAGACAGTGTATTAAAAAGCAGAGACATGAGTTTGCCAACAAAGATTCATTTGGTCAAAGCTATGGTTTTTCCAGTAGTCATGTAAGGATGTGAGAGCTGGACCATAAAGAAGGCTGACTACCGAAGAACTGATGCTTTTGAATTGCAGTGCTGGAGAAGACTCCTGAGAGTCCCTTGGACAGCAAAGAGATCCAACCAGTCAATCCTAAAAGAAATCAACCCTGACTATTCATTGGAAGGACTGATACTGAAGCTACAATACTTTGGCCACCTGATGTGAAGAGCTGATTCACTGGAAAAGACTCTGATGCTGGGAAAGACTGAAGGCAAAAGGGGAAGGAGGCAAAAGAGGTATAATAAGGTTAGACAGTATCACTAACTCAATGGAGATGAATTTCAGCAAACTCCAGGGGATGGTGGAGGACAGAGGAGCCTGGCATACTACAGTTAGTATTTAACCATAGTACCCAAAAATTCTAATCCTAGGTATTTCTCCAAGAGATGTAAAAACATACATCCACACAAAAAAAATCTTGTATACAAATGTTCATAACATTTTTACTCACAAAAAACTGGGAAAAACTCAAATGCACAGCAACTCGAGAATGAAAAAAATAATTGTGGCATAGACATACATTGGAAAATAGCTCATTAACAGAAAGGAACCAACTTCTGACACATACAACACGGATAAATATCAAAGGCATTAAGCTAAGCAAAAGAACACAGAAACAAAAACTATATACAGTATGCAGTCACATTTTTTAAAAAATTTGTTATTGTGGTAAAAGGAAAGCCATGGGGGCAGAAAATGGGCTTGAGCTTGGGCAGAGAGGAAAGGGCATTCAGAAGACTACATGGGGGCCTACCTTCTTTGGGTGTTCAGTTCAGTCACTCAGTCATGTCCAACTCTTTGCAACCCCATGGACTGCAGCACACCAGGCCTCCCTGTCCATCAGCAACTCCTGGAGCTTACTCAAACTCATGTCCATTGAGTCAGTGATGCCATCCAACCATCTCATCCTCTGTCATCCCCTTCTCCTCCCGCCTTCAATCTTTCCCAGTATCAGGATCTTTTCCAAGGAGTCAGTTCTTCACATTAGGTGGCCAAAGTGTTGGACCTTCAGCTTCAGCATCAGTCCTTCCAATGAATATTCAGGACTGATCTCCTTTAGGATTGACTGACTGGATCTCCTTGCAGTGAAGAGATTCAAGGTTAATCTGATTTTCAGTTCACACAATCATTGAGACATCCAGAAAAACAAGCTCAGGGCTAAATTTCTTGGAAAACACCCAAAACTGTGTTCTAAAACTGGCTTGATAAGAAAACTGCTGTATCTGTCCCTGTCACCAAACCCCAAATGTCAGAACCCTACTGCAACTAATACTAACGCCAGGTCTCCAGCAGGCACTCAACCCTACACCACCACCTCCCCCAGAGCCACACTCTCTGCTGCAGCCTACGCTCAGCACAGAGCCCGTTTCACACATGGTTCTCTTCCAACTCACAGTTTCACCTCAGTGCCTCCAACTGGAGAATGACATCTAAGCAGCGGAAGAGGCTACAAATTTGAGTTCTACTTCTGACCCAGGGAAGATGGAGCCATAATGTGGACATTTCTCCAAATGCAGAAATGATGCTCAGTATATAATGACCAGACATGAATAGGACATATGTTGATAACAACAGGCTTTAAATGAAAACACTGAAAGTTCTCTTTATTCTCCCCTACTTCTTCTAAGCCTTTCTTTGTTAATTAAGCACTCTGTATTTCCTCACCTGAGAAGCTTTTGCAAGCTGGAAAGCTGGAACTAGCAAAGACAAATAGACTTCTTATCTCTAGGGAAAGCCTGTGTTCACTGAGGAAACTGTCCGGAGGAAGAGGAGGCAGGAAGGGCTCTCTCTGAGCTTAGAGAGGAGAAATGGGGCTAGCAGGAAGGGCATGGATGCCGGCCAACTTCCCAGAGAAGAGGGCTTCCAAGCTCTGTTACCTCAGACCACAGTGCCTCAAAAAAGACGGCTGCCCCCGGACTCTGGGCCTCTGGCACCACAAGATGCCCTGTGTTCTGCCACAAGATGCCCTGTGTTCTGCACAGCACAGAGATGCAGAGCAATACTTTAGCCAACCCTGCAGCTCAAACATGGGGAACATCAGTAGTTACGCCACAGGGGACCAGAGGGGTCCCTCTGCCAGTGTTTTCGCTCTATACAAGCCCTTGCAGTGTGGAGGAGGGAGCCCCAATAATAACTGATATTAAACTTACTGCCAGATTAATAAGAAGAGAGCTTCAAATTTAAATTTAACTTAAATAGATGAATAGCATTTCTTGCACACCTCTACAGGTCCTAGGAGTATGATTTAAAAGTAAATCTGAATGCCCCAAGGATTATATGATAGGCTTTTTTTTTTTTTAATCTCCATGCTTTCAAATTTCAGAAATCACTATTTACAAAGAGGGCAGGGCATAGGGAGAGAAAACTGACAGTCTATGAGCTATTTTTTCAGTGTTTTCAGTTTTCAGTGTTTCAGGATTATCTTTTACTAATAGGGGCAACCTTTTGCCAAATCTGAACATGTAGGTCACTGGCCTTTTCCAGGCAGTGGAAAGTAAAAATGTTTTTACCATTTAGCTTTCTAAAGAACTTCTAAAATGTAGGCTTTTAACCCAGACAATGACTAGGGTGGGAAGAATGTACTTTTATTTTCTGGTGTAGTTTTATTGTGTTCTCTAAAGAAATTACAGAGCTCTTTAGTTTATATTTTTACAGGCCTTTCTGACATTGTGATACTGTAGCTAAACACCAGTATCAATCTGGTTAGCAGATTGAAGATTTATATTGGGAATACTAACTAGAGTTTCCAGATGGCAAAAGGCCAGATAAATGGCCTTTACTGTTAAATACAACCATGTCCTCTCAGCTTTACCATGTGGTTGAATATGGTCCCACTTGGCTATAAAGAGCAAACTCCATTTGTTTAATGAAGCATTCATATGATAAAAGAGGCTAAACCAAAAGTCAAATTATTTATGAACAAATAAAGCCATCTGAAGCCATCAGGAAGGGTGTTATATTCTGAAACCAATTAAATTCTTTTTTAAAAACGACTCAACTGAAATATTATTCTTGTTCACCAATAACACTGCCTCTTTCCAAACTAAACACTACTTTTTAAAAAATTTTCTTGATTTGCAGAATATGTTTGCGTCAGTGACAGCTTATCTAACTAGTTTAAAGCATTCTTTAGTGTGTACAACATAAAAGATAAGAAATTTAAAATGTGGAAGAAGATCAGCAAAACAAACAGGCAACCTACGGAATGGAAAAAATATTTATAAATCATATATCTGATAAGGGGTTAACATCCAAAATATTAAAAGAACTCATGTAATTCAACACCAAAAAGTAAATAAACAGTCCAACTGAAAAGGGGGCAGAGGACCTTTCCAAAAATGATATACAGATGGCCAACAGGTATATGAAAAACCTCACCTTTCATCCACCACCAGGGAAATGCAAATCAAAACCACAATGAGATATCACCTCACACCTGTAAGATTGGCTATGTGAAAATGTCTAGAAATAAAAATTGTTGGCAAGGATGTGGAGACAACAGAATCCATGTCTGTACTGTTTGTGGGGATACGTTGATAAACTGGTACAGTCACTATGAAAAACAATATAGAGCCTCCTCAAAAAGTTGAAAAATAGAACTACCATATGATCCAACAATAATGTTTCTCAGTATTTACCCGAAGAAGACGAAAACACTAATTTGAAAAGATTTCTGTACCCCCATGCTCGTTTCAGCATTACTTACAATAGCTAAGTCATGGAAACAACCAAAGGCCAACAGATGGATGAACAGATAATGAAAATGTGATATACATGTACAATGGAATATTACTCAGCCATAGAGAATGAAATCTCCATGGAAACATTATGCTAAGTAGAATCAGACAGAAAATGATAAATATTATATTATCTTACTTATATGTGGAATAGAAAATAAAAAAAACAGAAACACCAAGGTCAAGAATATAAGAACAGATTATTAACTGTCTAAGGCAAGAGGGTGGTCCAAATAAGGGGTCTAAAGGTACAAATTTCTACTTCTAAAGTCATGAGGATACAATGCACAGCATGATGACTAGAGTTAATAAACTTTACTGCATATTTCAAATTTCAAATAAATTAGCTAGGAGAACAAATCTTAAAAGTTGTGACCATAAGAAGAACAAACTTTATGTCTGGTGACAGATGTCAACTGGACATACTGTGGCGATCATTTTGCAGTGTGCTCTTGTGTGCGCTCAGTCACTCAGTTATGCCCAACTCTCTGTGCCCCTACGGAGGGTGTAGCCCACCAGGCTCCTCTCTGTCCATGGGATTTTCCAGGCAAGAATGTTGGAATGGGTTGCCATTTCCTTCTCCAGGGGATGTTCCCATCCCAGGGGTCAAACACAGGTCTCTTGCATTGGCAGGCAGATTCTTTAGCACTGAGCCACTTGGGAAGCCCCTTCATTTTGCAGTATACAAATATCAAATCACTATGTTGTACACTTTAATACAATGTTTATATCAATTGTACTGCAACTAAAAAAATGTGAAAATAGGGAATTTTGTTATCTATCCTAATAGAAACTTAGAATCTAAGAATGCAGACAGAGGCAATATGACATCAGAATTACATCCTGACACAATACTCTCCATGACCTTCAGACCCTGCTGAATATGGCCTTTGCCTGTTTTTCTAACCAGTCTCACAGCCCTTTCTCCCTCATGGACTTTTCTCAGGTCCAGGAATACAGTGCCTTACCTGGATTTATATGTTCTCTTCCCATAGCTTGAAATACTCACACGCACACCCCATAATGATCCTTCTAATTTCTAGCTATCATTCAGATTGAAATTGTCCCTGGCCTCCAGAACTGTTATATTTCCCTTGAAATGACTTCACAGCACTCTGCTGCTGCTGCTGTTCCTGAGTCGCTTCAGTCGTATCCGACTCTGTGCGACCCCATAGACGGCAGCCTATACTTCCTGAAAACTGTCAGAAGACTTCCTCAACAGATTCTGAGTAGAAACTATATGCCCAGGTCCAGTATGTTCAATAATGCAGCAAATGTTCAATGTGTGTTTGATAATATTCACCAAGAATTTATATGCCAAATACTCTAAGTACTTTTATAAGCCTAGCAACAAACAAGACTGGGAAGTGACAGGATTAGTAATTATATTTTAAACATAAGATGCCAAGGTCCAAAGATGCTAAAAAATACTAAAAAAAATTCCCAGACAGAACTGTTGATTCAAATCAGTGTCTAGTCTGACTCCAGGGCCTTTCCTAACCACTACTTCATAAAGCCTCCTAGTAACAATGGAAAGAACACAGGACTTAGAATTCAGGGACAGCTACTTACTAGCTGTGTAACTTTGGACATGTTAAACCCTTTGAGTCTTATGTTTTCTTGCATTTTTAAGAAAAGGGACAAAAATATCAGCCTCACAAGGTCACTTGGATGAAGTGTACCTTAAGGACCTGGCTTAAAGGAATCCCTTAATGCATAATAATTGAATCTGATCTCAGGAAGATAACCAAAAGTAGTATTAAGTAATAAAAAAAGAAGAAAGTATATATTCACCTAGAATCACAATTGTCCAAATGGCATGAAACTTTCCAAAAAAATAAACAGTGGAAACAATGTCAGACTTTATTTTGGGGGGGGCTCCAAAATCACTGCAGATGGTGACTGCAGCCATGAAATTAAAAGACGCTTACTCCTTGGAAGAAAAGTTACAACCAAGCTAGATAGCATATTTAAAAGCAGAGACATTACTTTGCCAACAAAGGTCCATCTAGTCAAGGCTATGGTTTTTCCAGTGGTCATGTATGGATGTGAGAGGTGGACTGTGAAGAAAGCTGAACGCCGAAGAACTGTGGTGTTGGAGAAGACTCTTGAGAGTCCCTTGGACTGCAAGGAGATCCAACCAGTCCATTCTGAAGGAGATCAACCCTGGGATTTCTTTGGAAGGAATGATGCTAAAGCTGAAACTCCAGTACTTTGGCCACCTCATGAGAAGAGTTGACTCATTGGAAAAGACTCTGATGCTGGAAAGGATTGGGGGCAGGAGGAGAAGGGGATGACCGAGGATGAGATGGCTGGATGGCATCACTGACTCGATGGATGCGAGTCTGAGTGAACTCTGGGAGATGGTGATGGACAGGGAGGCCTGGCGTGCTGCGATTCATGGGGTTGCAAAGAGTCGGACATGACTGAGCGACTGAACTGAACTGAACTTATTTTTGACATATACCTACAGCTCTGACATTTTAATTATTAAGAGCTATACAAAGTTAGGCTAGATGTCATGATCTTAGTTTTTTTTTATATACAAAGTTATGCTTAAGCATATAATTAAGAGAAAAATGCTTTTGGTAAATGGATTACTACATATTCATATCCTCCACGACCCAAGTAAAAAGGTAAAAGACTGAATACATTCACATGACAAAGCAGGAGTGAAGCTCAAAAATTTAAATATGAAGTAAAAATATCAAAGAAACAGTAGAAAACAACCCAGTAGAAATAAAAAGGCAAATCTAAATGAAACCAAAGACTGCACAGGAAGGACAAGCAAGAAGAGAACGGGGAAGGTAATGGGGCTAGAAGGCCCTGTATTGTTGACAGTATCTGAGCCACTGATTAATGTTATTTCTAAGCAGATTAACCAAATCCCAACTGTTCTACATCAGGTCCTTTCTCTAAGCCTGTCCTCCCTCTGACCAGCAAATAAAGAATAAATTAAAATTTTAAACACACAAATAGAAGAAAAAAGCCCACCCACACAAAACAGAAATGTACCAAGTGACAATTCACCCTAATTTCCTATTCTTTCCTTTCATTCTGTGCCTTTACTAAAATGATAACACGACAAAGCTGACAAGTAAAAAAAGAGGAGAATTAGCTCTTCCGTGTAATTTTTAAACTACAGCATGAAGCCATCCACTGTCAGCAATAGGTGGTGCAGTACTGGAGATCATCACAGGAGTGGGAGGGTGTAAAGAGATGGTGCGGGGGGTGGGGGGGGGTTGGTTATTTCTGTCCCAGAGGCAGGAAGAACTTTTAACCTTCTGATGCTTTTCCTTATCATAACCTTCTCCATAGCAACCACAGAACTGCAGTGGCAAGAAACAGATGAGAAGCTAGAAAATACACATATTATGTTATACATGCGTGCGCGCACACACACACACACACACACTCTTACATGTAAATCCTGCAAAACTGCAAAATTCAGTAATGGTTTTTTAAAATATTACACAGTCCTTTATAATCTCATATTTCTGTGGAAGATTAACCACTAAAAAATAGAACTAAGCAAGCATGGTATGCTTGTTTTTCTTTGGCACTTATATTTGGCAACATATTTATAGCACTTCACAACAGATTTAATCTCTAAAATGAGCCTATTTAACTAAAAAAAAAAAATCTTTTTGAGGCTTAACAGATGTCCCAATGTTTGGTCCAGAAGAACAAGCATTTACCTCACCTACTATTCCTAAATAAGAGTGTTATGACAGTAGTGTAAGATTGTGACTTTGTGTCCATTGCACATTTTACCAGAGTGAAAAGTTTAAAACCAGAAAAACCAGAAAATGAGAAAAGCTTACTCCACTGACAAGGGCTCTTATGCCAGGTAAAAGCAAGAAAGAAAGGACTATAGTCATTCTTTGGGAACCAACTTGCCCTAGTTTGCAGTCACTGTTCCCCTATTCTGGCTTAACTTTGACATTCAAGTTCAGGATTAACAGAGGCACATAAAACATCAGGTTTCATCATGAAGAGGTCCTGCACCCAGGCAGCTGTCAGGAAGCATGATGTCATCAGAAAGAGCATGGCAGCCCAGAGCACCATGGCCTAGAAAGGAAAAGAAGTTTTAGGGCTGCAACGGGAATGACAACATTAGATGAATGAGTGTTTCCCTGCAAGACCTACACCTTTGAGGAACAGACTGTATTATACATCTTCTCACTGCTGCCATTCCTACTCTCTGGGTGCCTGTTAAAACCTACACTAGAATCCAGCAGGTCTCCCATGAGGAATTTTGGGATGTTTTCTCACCAGTAGGTTCTCTTGACTAAACGGTGAAGTCTTATTACTGGCTCAGTTCAGATATTTACACCTGGTAATTTGCATGTCACAGGAAGATAAATTTTTATGGACCCCCTTATTAAAATATGTGTTTGTCCAGTGGCTCAGACGGTAAAGCATCTGTCTACAATGCGGGAGACCCAGGTTCGATCCCCGGGTTGGGAAGATCCCCTGGAGAAGGAAAAGACAATCCACTCCAGGACTATTGCCTGGAAAATCCCATGGACAGAGGAGCCTGGTAGGCTACAGTCCATGGGGTCACAAAGAGTCGGACATGACTGACTTCACTTATTAAAATATAGGGAAAGGAAAGGCAGTAAAGGATTTGGACAATACAGGTTAAATGGATGAGGAATAGGGAGAAAATATGTTAGTGGCAGGTATATTATTATTTAACAGGAAAGAGTATTGCTAATTCTTTCTAGGCACGAGAAGGGAACTAACCCAGAGTACTGGTGTGTGTGGTGGGCAGAAGACAGGGGAGGGGGGAGAGGAGCAGGCACTGGCTGAGGCCCAGGGTCTGGGGAGCATGGGAAAACCACTTCTCATGCTTCCACTCAGCCCCGAGGCTCACGGGAGCCCTGGCTGACCACATTTTACACGTTAATTCAGGCAGCCAACCAAATGCCAGGCACCAGGATGAGTGGCAAACGTGAGACACAGCTGCTACCCTCACGGAATCTACAATCTAGCAGAAATACAGCTGTTAATCAACCAAACACAACAGTGATAAATGGTATACAGAAGACATGCACTTTTGATTCTCTCAGCCTCTGTACAGAAATACCACGGAAGCGGGGCTGACTCGTGGTCTGCAACTGCCTCACAAGAGCCCAGACAGTAAACTGGAGGACACGGCTCTTCCCTGGAGTCCTAGGACTACGTGCCCAGCGCAGAGGGTGTGTGGGCACCCACTCTGGTTATCCAGACCTTCCAGAGCTGCCTCAGGTTCAGAGCCGATTTCAGTTGGATTTTGATCGAATGATCTTCAGAGGAAGCCCAGACAGGCTGGTCGAGGGGTGTTTTCTTTGGCATGAGAAAAAATGACGGTGAACTGAAGACTCTGAGCAGGAGAGATAGAACTTTCTGCACAGCTGCCACTTCTCTGCAAAAATTAAGCGGCTCCCTGAGAATAATGGCTTTAGAGTGAAATTTCTCCAGCCCCACTGTAGCCATAATGAGACATAGCTGCATACAAGAACGTATGTGCTTTCACCGACTTCTTAGGCAAAGGGCTCTGAAAATTATAGAGCACGCTCAGATATAAGGTAATACAACTACTTTTACAACATGAATAACAGGTTCCTACCATGTGATTCTTAAATTTCTTCGCTCCTTTTCTCCCTTCCGCAAATAGCTTCCGGTTGGAGACCAGAAGCAGCAGCAGTTCCAGGCCCTAACAACTTACCCTTGTACACTGCACACCATCTTAAGTCCTGAACCCAAGAAGGCCACTCCCCCAATGCTCTATGAGCTGGGCAAAGAGTCTCACATCATTTCAATGTAATCTTTCAGACAATTCCATGGCTATTCAGATTTGTCTGTGATTTTCAGATTCAGTCACACAAAAGGAGACTACTAGGAGCAAAATGGCTTTTGACTGAATAATTAAAAACCATAGGAGCACCAGTGTACATGTGTGTCTATACACACATACACACACACAAACATATACACATATAAACAATCTGAAAATTTGGAGATAAAAATCAGTTACTTGGGTTGGATACCCCAAAAAAAGAAAAAGGAACAGTATTAATAAAACTGCATGAATAAAGTAGCTGCTAAGCTGAAGATTAGGAGAAAAATAAGACTGTCACATTATCTACAATTTTCAAATGATTAAATTTTTTTCCATGGCACACAAAAAAAGGAGAAACTGGAGGCCATTCTCAACCTAGCTTCCTACTGAAAATAATCCTCAAAGGAAACATCTTTATCTCATTTCTCTCCTTGAAGCCAGACTCCAGTAGGGACCACCACCTCGTCAGAGAAGTGATCAATACAGGGGAAAGTTACTCTGAGGCCAGAGGTCCAACAATCCCCAATCTGAGTAATCCACTCCTCAATTACAAGGTTATGACCAGTCTCAACATTACATCTCAAGTTATGTATGTCTATATACAACACTAACAACAGACAAAAATGCCTGAAGAATGAAGGCTGAATCAGATAAGCAGCTCAACTTAAAGTCCATTAGCTGTTCTACTTAAGACAATCATTTCCTTGCTTTTTAAACTTTTTATTTAATACTGGAATATAGCCAATGAACAATGTCATGACAGTTTCAGGTAGACAGCATAATAGGGACTCAGTCATACATATACATCTATCCATTCTTCCCCAAACTCCTCTCCCACCAGGCTGCCACATAACATTGAGCAGAGGTCCCTGTGCTATACAGTAGGACCTTGTTGGTTATCCATTTTATATAGAGTAGGGTATACATGTCAATTCCAAACTCCCATCTCTCCCACCCCCATTCTTTCACCCAAGGCAACCATAAATTCTCTAAGTCTGTGAGTCTGTCCCTGTTTTGTAAATAAGTTCATTTGTATCATTTTAGACTCAGCATATAAGAGAGATGTCATATATTCCTTTCTCTGTCTGACCTCACTCCAGCATGACAATACCTAGGTCCATCCCATGTTGCTGCAAATGGCATTATGTCTTTCTTTTTTAAGTGGCTGAGTAATAGTCCATTATATATACACATGTACACATTATATATACACATATACAGTGTAGGAGAGTATTTCCTATTTTTTAATTAGGAGCGGATAGGAATAGCCTTCTCCAGATGCCCATACACCAATATTTAGTGGCAAATATTCTTAGACAAAACTGTAACTGTGCCAACTGAGATGGGAACCTGGTCTGGAAGAAAAAACAATCAATTCAGGCAATATCTTTGAGGTTTGACAAAAACGACATTCTCCCACCAATCTAGTGGCGGGGTGGTACTCAGTTGGCTTTTAAATCAAAGAGTGGTCTACAAATAGTTTCTCAATTTTATAAACTGAAGCTTAAAGAAAAAAAGCATTTAAGCTGTACAGACTGCTTCAATCTTACCTTATTTACTAGCTTTCATTTCCCAGTTGTATTAAGCTTAGGGAACTCTGAGATTGCTATTCCTGCCTACAGTGAATTTTCTATTCCTGAAAGTATCAGTCACCCAAACTGTATTCGGAAACCAAATCAGTGACCAGATGGCATTTGCCATCGTTGCTCTTCTGTCTTCTTTCATTAAGAGTGTCTTTGAAAGTATTTATTTTGGATGGCTTTGTGTGCCACCCTTTATGTGCCATTCCCTACAGAGCTCACAGATTCTTTACCTTTTCATGTAAAAGCGAAGGTAAATCCTAGATCATAGTGGCATTTTAATGTTCCATTTTTCATTTGAAGTTTTTCAGAATTTAAGAGTAGAAAGTGACCTTAAATGTCATCTAATCCAATCCACTTATTTCATAAATGAAAAACTTCCCCCACGACAGAGAAATCACAGGTCTGAAATCACCATTAATACTAGACCTCAGGACCCAGTTCAGTGTGTCTTTTCCACTGTATCAGATTTATCACACAAAAGACAGAAAAGCAAATACCCAGGAATAAATCTCAAATATTTATAAATAGGAAGTCTGAAATTTATGTTTCTTTATCTTTTGCACTATTATTTATTCTACTATTCATTTGGACATTTACCAAATGATGCATGAGAGAGAAAAATAAAATGACTGTGAAATCAGCCCATTCTAATAATTTCTAGGAAACTTAGTTATTTTAAAGCTTTAGGATGAAAAGTGATTAAAATTATAGAGGCGACATTAAAATTGGTAGTTTAAATAATTTCAATTATCTATGTTTCATGTCTCCCCACCTTCTAACATATCAGGTCAGAATCCTCATGAAAACATTATTAAATATTCTCTAAATTAGAAAATAAAACATTAGTATTAATGTTTCTGCATGAATTCAAACTAAACAGATATTTGAAAACTTACTCTTATCGTAGGGAAAATACAAAAGCTTTTTGGCTATAATTAATACCAGAATATTCTATTTATGATAATCCCATTACACTGTATAAAAGTTCAAATGTATTTTTTAAAGTTCTATAACTATTTTGAGAGTTGAATTCAGTAAAAAGTATAAAGCATAAATAATATCAACCATGTACCATAGTTTTATGCAGCTGAATCTGGTCATATTACTGTAAAGATAAGTTCTGTAAAAAACCTACAAGTAACTCAACAGCTATTTAAGAAATAAAAGTATGATTTTACTATCTAGATCAACATCTGGTCTAGATTCTGTAAATGAAGCTTAGTATAATGTACAATTAAAACATAGCATACTATTGGATAAAGCCAATGATACTACTTGAAATGGTTAGGATAAAGCTGTTACCAACTATTAGTAAAAAAAAAAAAAGTATATATATATATATATATATATATAAACTTCTACTACCAGCCATAAAAGACTAAACAGTATCATACTCTCCCTCTCATTGCACACAAATAGCTATAAAACAGAGCAAAATACATGAAGCAGTTGTTTTCAGAACTTGGAAAAGGGGCATCAGAACTGTAGCAAGGTGAGTCCCATGACAATCTCAGTCTCCTTCCTGGAGGCTCATCCTAGACTTAGTGAAAACAAGTTGAGTTCAAGCAGAGCACAGCACACTCCTTAAGCTAAGAAGGCAGACGCTCAAATTCGGGGCTGCTGAGGTGGGTGGAATTTGTGGAATAAGTCTTCAAAAGCTGTAAAAAGAGAATAAAGCTGTAAAAATAATGAGTTCCAGATTCTACACAGGGTTCCCCTCAAGTCTTTGGCTGAAGACGAGCTGCGCATACAAAAGGCGTGTTTCAGTGCAGCTCAAGAGAGAAGAGCTTCTGGGGAGACAAAAAGAGATACTGCAGGCTGAGACAGTCCAGAAGGTTATGGCTTAGGCCTAGATGAGCCTGTTTCCAGATCTCGGAATCTAAGGACAAACAACGTGAAGCCCAGGAGGCCAGCTGATAGAATCAAAAGTCAGCGGACAATGGTGGGCAGTGTGGGTGGTCCAGAGATTCTAGGAGGCATGAGAGGAGGTTGCTAAAGCCTCTGCAATTAAGAAGTCTTGGGGTGGGAGGAGAGGCACCAACAGGAGTGCCACTGTGTTGCCATCTGGACAGATTTCATAGCCTTTTATTGTACAGAGTCCCATTTCAGATGGGCTGGTTTGCAAGTAACAGCATATATTCACTTAAGTAAAATTCTTTAATGAAAAATATCTTGTCTCCAAAGCCCAGAAAGATGTTTAGCCTATTTGAACATTTGTGGGTTCCGAAAGAGCCATGAGCTGCTTCTTGATAGTGTCAGAGACAGAGTGGCTCTCAGCTTATCAAAACAATTTTCAGGATTGTTAACCAAGATTGCAGGGCCCTGCAGTATGTGTGTGGCAGTGGCCCATGTCCTTTGTATTAGAATGTCCTGAATAAGAGCGTGAAGTGGATCTCCCTGGAGGAGAATGTCACCAAGGCAATGTCATACTTGTGCTTTTGTAGAAAGCTGGATGTGGTTATGATCTTGCCCGCAAAGTCTGTGTGCAATAATAGGACTCGTGATGGACCCCGAGGAGAGCTGGCCAGAGGTGTACTACCTCCCTTCAAAGATAGAGGCAGACTCACTGCAGAGGCTGTTGAAACAGACTCTGAACAACACATATTAGCCAAATCTCTGACTGTAAGCTGTTGATTAGATGGAGTCAGTAATCTCCATAATATTAGGAAGGGAGGCCTTAATAGGTAGGATCATGGTTCAAAGGTTATGGCAATCCATTGCAAGGCACCATTCATTCTATCTGAGTTTAAAAACAGATCAGATTGCACTGTTAAAATGTGTTAACAAAAAAGGTACATATCATCACCCTTTCTCTTAAAAGATCTTATATATGGGTTTTAGTTCTTGAGGGCTTTATTCTCATTTACATTGGGCAATATTAGCTATTTTAATCAAGGAGTGGGGAGAAATTCAAGGAAATCCTATGTTTCCAAGCTAACTGTAAATGCCAAAGATGTAATTCAATGTATCATTCATTGGGTCAGAGCATTCATGCTAACCTCAGGGTATTTGGGGGCAATAAATGCTATGACCATGGGGAATTTAGGCAAGACATTAATTCCAATGGGTACAGTAAGACATGCCTTTTCTTTCTCTATTATATATCTGGAAATTTCTCTAAGAGTATAGGGGGTACCATATTAAAATTTCATAGGATCCCCATGTTCAGGGTTACCTTGTTTAAATTTATTAGGAACCTCAGGAATAACCATAATTTGAGCCCCAGCATCGATTAAGACATGAAGTGAAGGTGCCTTTCAGCAGATATTAAAGTTAATTCAGAACTTATGTTGTAGAGGTGCAACAGTCTGTCAGCTTTTTTATCTTTTCATTAAATTCTTTCAGCAAACTTTGGATTTCCAATTGGGCCAAACTGAGGATCTCTGATTCAGTTTTCTATTTCTTTCCATGTATCCAGGTATCTGCTTAATGACTTTCTTCAGTGATTCCTAACATACTTCAGGGAGATTCTCTCCACCCTGCTCGAAGTTTCCTCTCCCAGAGTGCCTTAAAAAAAGTATAATCAAAGTGAGGGGTCTTCCCCATGGCAATGATGGGTCAGATTTGAATTAACCCCTTGGCTTTGCCATGGAATGCCATAGGTGTTTTTCTCTATAATCCTGACATATTTGGAACTAGTGCTTACAGAAAAATGTATAGCTCTGAATGCTTGTGTGATATCAGCAAATAACAAAACAGAGCAAATAAAATTTATAATCAGTTCAGTTCAGTTCAGTCACTCAGTAGTGTCCAACTCTGCAACCCCATGGACTGCAGCACACGAGACCTCCCTGTCCATCACCAACTCCTGGAGTTTACTCAAACTCATGTCCATTGTGTCAGGGATGCCATCCAATCATCTCATCCTCTGTAATAGTTACGTTTATAATCCGGAACAAAATTAAAGAACAATAAATTTCTTTAAATTGACAGATTAGCAAGAAAAATTATTTATTTAGCAAAAATAAATAAATCCAACACTTAACAAATAAGATAAAATTAGCTATACTTCATATTTTAATGTAAAACTTTTGAAACATAAATATACAGAAAAATGCACATATCTCAAATATATGCCTCTGCATACTTCACCTCTTAGAGAAGGGATATAGTCACTTAATGTGAGTGTAATATATGAAATTGGGGCTTCCCTGTGGCTCAGCTGGTAAAGAGTCTGCCTGCAAAGCAGGAGACCTGGGTGCAGAAGATCCCCTGGAAGAGGGAACAGCCACCCACTCCAGTATTCTGGCCTGGAGAATTCCATGGACTGTATAGTCCATGGGGTTGCAAAGAGTCGGACATGACTTAGGGACTTTCACTTTCACTATCTGAAATTAATTCACCAATAAAAATCAGTGGTGTGGTACATGTGGTACAGTCCTCAAACCCACAGTTCAAAATAACTTAATTAGGTTGGAAGATGAGGGGACAGTTGCCAATGAAAAAGCTTAATAAAGAGTCAGAAAACAAAGAATTCAGTTGAGTCAGTTAAGTTGCTCAGTTGTGTCCGACTCTTTGCAACCCCATGGACTGCACCACGCCAGGCCTCCCTGTCCATCACCAACTCCGGGAGCTTGCTCAGAATCATCTCCATCGAGTTGATGATGCCATCCCACCATATCATCCTCTGGCGTCACAGAGGATGATGTCATAGAGGATTCTCCTATGTTCAATCTTTCCCAGCATCAGGGTCTCTTCCAATGAGTAAGTTCTTCACGTCAGATGGCCAAAGTATTGGAGTTTCAGCTTCAACATCAGTCCTTCCAAAGAACATTCAGGACTGATTCCCTTTGGAATGGACTGGTTGGATCTCCTTGCAGTCCAAGGGACTCTCAAGAGTCTTCTCCAGCACCACAGTTCAAAAGCATCCATTCTTTGGTGTTCAGCTTTCTTTATAGTCTAACTTTCACATGCATACATGACTACTAGAAAAACCATAACTTTGACTGATGGACCTTTGTTGGCCAAGTAATGTCTCTGCTTTTTAATATGCTGTCTAGGTTGGCTGTAGCTTTTCTTCCAAGGAGCAAACGTCTTTTAATTTCATGGCTGCAGTCACCATCTGCGCTTATTTTGCAGTGAAAAAAAACAGTCTCTCACTGTTCCACTATTTCCCCATCTATTTGCCATGAACTGATGGGACCAGATGCCATGATCTTACTTTTCTGAATGTTGAGTTTTAAGTCAAATTTTTCACTCCTCTCTTTCACTTTCATCAAGAGGCTCTTTAGTTCTTCTTCACTTTCTGCCATAAGGGTGGTGTCATCTGTGTATTTGAGGTTATTGATATTTCTCCTGGCAATCTTGATTCCAGCTTGTGATTCACACAGCCCAGCATTTCGCATGATGTACTCTCCATGTAAGTTAAATAAGCAGGGTGACAACGTACAACTTTGACGTACTCCTTTCCCTATTTGGAACCAGTCTGTTGTTCCATATATTTATTGAGTCAGGAATGGGAGTACAAATTTGTTCAGGAAAAACTGGTAAACCCCTTCCCTCCAGGCACATATATTTGAGCCTACCAGCTCTTTCTAAAGAAACCATACCCATACACACGCTCCCTCTATATTCTTCCTTTGTTTAAGGAGTAACATATGGGCTCTACCATGATTGGAAATAGAGATATAATCCCCTTCAGTAAGCTGAACAGCCCTAAGGAATCTGATCTGTTACATCACCCCATCAACTGTTTAAGCTTCATCCACTTGTTTAACATAGTGAAGATTTTTCAAATCATCATTAAATGATTTAAAGTGTTCTATATCCCATTGTACATGGTAAAGTATTATTTGGGCAACAGTAAACACTGGTTACCAACATGAGATGCAGTATTATCATTATGACAGTAAATGTACAAGGCAATAAGCATTTTATAAATTCTATGAAGAATATTAAAGTTTCTCATTGATGTATTTTTCTGAGTTAGTGGGAAATATACATATGCAAACACATTTATCAGTCGGTTCAGTTCAGTTCAGTCGCTCAGTCGTGTCCGACTCTTTGCAACCCCATGAATCACAGCACGCCAGGCCTCCCTGTCCATCACCAACTCCCAGAGTTTACACAAACTCATGTCCATTGAGCCGGTGATGCCATCCAGCCATCTCATCCTCTGTCGTCCCCTTCTCCTCCTGACCCCAATCCCTCCCAGCATCAGACTCTTTTCCAATGAGTCAACTCTTTGCATGAGGTGGCCAAAGTACTGCAGTTTCAACTTTAGCATCATTCCTTCAAATGAAATCCCAGGGCTGATCTCCTTCAGAATGGACTGGTTGGATCTCCTTGCAGTCCAAGGGACTCTCAAGAGTCTTCTCCAACACCACAGTTCAAAAGCATCAATTCTTCAGCACTCAGCTTTCTTCACAGTCCAACTCTCACGGCCATACACGACTACTGGAAAAACCATAGCCTTGACTAGACAGACCTTTGTTGGGAAAGTAATGTCTCTGCTTTTTAATACGCTACCTAGGTTGGTCATGACTTTTCTTCCAAGGAGTAAGCGTCTTTTAATTTCATGGCTGCAATCACCATCTGCAGTGATTTTGGAGCCCCAAAAAATAAAGTCTGACACTGTTTCCACTGTTTCCCCATCTATTTCCCATGAAGTGATGGGACCAGATGCCATGATCTTCGTTTTCTGAATGTTGAGCTTTAAGCCAGGTTTTTCACTCTCCACTTTCACTTTCATCAAGAGGCTTTTTAGTTCCTCTTCATTTTCTGCCGTAAGGGTGGTGTCATCTGCATATCTGAGGTTATTGATATTTCTTCCGGCAATCTGGATTCCAGCTTGTGTCTTCCAGTCCAGTGTTTCTCATGATGTACTCTGCATAGAAGTTAAATAAGCAGGGTGACAATACACAGCCTCGATGTACTCCTTTTCCTATTCGGAACCAGTCTGTTGTTCCATGTCCAGTTCTAACTGTTGCTTCCTGACCTGCATGTAGGTTTCTCAAGAGGCAGGTCAGGTAGTCTGGTATTCCCATCTCTTTCAGAATTTTTCAGTTTATTGTGATCCACACGGGCAAAGGCTTGGCATAGTCAATAAAGCAGAAATAGTCGTTTTCCTGGAACTCTCTTGCTTTTTCAATGATCCATTGGATGTTGGCTATTTGATCTCTGGTTCCTCTGCCTTTTCTAAAATCAGCTTGAACATCATGGAGTTCACAGTTCACGTATTGCTGAAGCCTGGCTTGGAGAATTTTGAGCATTACTTTACTAGCGTGTGAGATGAGTGCAATTGTGTGGTAGTTTGAGCATTCTTTGGCATTGCCTTTCTTTGGGATTGGACTGAAAACTGACCTTTCCCAGTCCTGTGGCCACTGCTGAGTTATCCAAATTTGCTGGCATATTGAATGGTGGCTCAGAGGTTAAAGCATCTGCCTGGAATGCAGGAGACCCGGGATCGATCCCTGGGTTGGGAAGATCCCCTGGAGAAGGAAATGGCAACCCACTCCAGTACTCTTGCCTGGAGAATCCCATGGATGGAGGAGCCTGGTAAGCTACAGTCCACGGGGTCACAAAGAGTTAGACATGACTGAGCAACTTGACTTGACTTTACTTTTACTTTACTTATTGAGTGCAGTACTTTCACAGCATCATCTTTTAGGATTTGAAAGAGCTCAACTGGAATTTCATCACCTCCACTAGCTTTGTTCGTAGTGACGCTTTTTCTAAGGCCCACTTGACTTCACATTCCAAGATGTCTGGCTCTAAATGAGTGATCACACCATCATGATTATCTGGGTCATGAAGATCTTTTTTGTACAGTTCTTCTGTATATTCTTGCCACCTCTTCTTTACATCTTCTGCTTCTGTGAGGTCCATACTATTCCTGTCCTTTATCGAGCCCATCTTTGCATGAAATGTTCCCTTGGTATCTCTAATTTTCTTGAAGAGATCTCTAGTCTTTCCCATTCTGTTCTTTTCCTCTATTTCTTTGCACTGATTGCTGAAGAAGGCTTTCTTATCTCTTCTTACTACTCTTTGGAACTCTGCATTCAGATGCTTATATCTTTCCTTTTCTCCTTTGTTTTTCACCTCTCTTCTTTTCACAGCTATTTGTAAGCCCTCCCCAGACAGCCATTTTGCTTTTTTGCATTTTTTTCCCATGGGGATGGTCTTGATCCCTGTCTCCTGTACAATGTCACAAACCTCAGTCCTTAGTTTATCAGGCACTCTATCTATCAGATCTAGTCCCTTAAATCTATTTCTCACTTCCACTGTATAATCATAAGGGATATGATTTAGGTCATACCTGAATGGTCTAGTGGTTTTCCCTACTTTCTTCAATTTACGTCTGAATTTGGCAATAAGGAGTTCATGATCTGAGCCACAGTCAGCTCCTGGTCTTGTTTTTGTTGACTGTATAGAGCTTCTCCATCTTTGGCTGCAAAGAATATAATCAATCTGATTTCAGTGTTGACCATCTGGTGATGTCCATGTGTAGAGCCTTCTCTTGTGTTGCTGGAAGAGGGCAGGTCATGGTGGCGAGGTCTGACAGAACGTGGTCCACTGGAGAAGGGAATGGCAAACCACTTCAGTATTCTTGCCTTGAGAACCCCATGAACAGTATGAAAAGGCAAAATGATAGGATACTGAAAGAGGAACTCCCCAGGTCAGTAGGTCCCCAATATGCTACTAGAGATCAGTGGAGAAATAACTCCAGAAAGAATGAAGGGATGGAGCCAAAGCAAAAACAATACCCATTTGTGGATGGGACTGGTGATAGAAGCAAGGTCCGAGGCTGTAAAGAGCAATATTGCATAGGAACCTGAAATGTCAGGTCCATGAATCAAGGCAAATTGGAAGTGGTCAAACAAGAGATGGCAAGAGTGAAAATCGACATTCTAGGAATCAGCAAACTAAAATGAACTGGAATGGGTGAATTTAACTCAGATGACCATTATATCTACTACTCTGGACAGGAATCCGTTAGAAGAAATGGAGTAGCCATCATGGTCAACAAGAGTCTGAAATGCAGTACTTGGATGCAATCTCAAAAACGACAGAATGATCTCTTGTTCGTTTCCAAGGCAAACCATTCAATATCACGGTAATCCAAGTCTATGCCCCAACCAGTAACGCTGAAGAAGCTGAAGTTGAATGGTTCTACGAAGAGCTACAAGACCTTTTAGAACTAACATCCAAAAAAGATGTTCTTTTCATTGTAGGGGCCTGGAATGCAAAAGTAGGAAGTCAAGAAACACCTGGAGTAACAGGCAAATTTGGCCTTGGAATACGGAATGAAGCAGGACAAAGAGTAATAGAATTTTGTCAAGAAAATGCACTGGTCATAGCGAACACCTCTTCCAACAACAAACACATATATACCCCAACTCAATTTTGCCATTCATCCCTGGAAAGACACTGGTAATATATTCTTCGAAGTCCAGTGGGAAAAACTACCCTTTCCATTCCCCTAACCCTACAGAATTTTCTCCTCAAACAAGATTCACTAATGTCCAAAGCCAACAATTACCAAAAAGCTTTCTTAAAAATACTTCAAAAACAAACTTATAGACTTCTGCTAAGGAGTGGATTAGTAGCTATAATGTAAAAATCAACCAGAAAACAAATCTTCCAGTTCCATACTACTGTAAACTACTGGTCCACTGCCTTTGGCCTGACCATTTCTCATGAAGGTACGTGTGAATTGGTGAAAAGTAATGTGTGAATATTTTTATAAACTATTAGATCATTCTACACAACAGAACTTTCTGTAATGATAAACCTCTTCTATATATGCATTATCCGATATATTACTAGAGACATGTCACTACTGAACACTTGAATTGTAGCTAGTGAGACTGAGGAACTGAATTTTTCTTTTAACTAATTTAATGTCCATGCATGGCCAATGGGTAGCACAGTGTTAGGCTCTTACGTCTTTTTGTAAAGCTAAACTATTCATCATGCACATTTCCTCCATACCAGAGATCGCAAACAAGTGAGCCATGGACCAGACTTGGCTGAAAATGGGTTTGGTTTGGTGATCACAGTATTTTATGCTCTTAATCTAAATTAAACACTTTCAGAGAGGGTACTTTACAGTTGGCCATTATAGCTAACATTTCTTGATTTCCCTAGACACATACACACAAGCATTAGACTTTGCTACTTATACAAAATGGAGTGGTATTATTTTTCTGATTTCTTTTCACAAAGCAGTGCACATTTATGTATTAAAAAGCTTCAAGTGATGTTTCTGTTTAAAATAATGATATTTTTAATATCATCTAGCCCTTTAATGAACACTTACAATGTATTAAGAACCATCTTAAGTTCACATGTAATAGATCAATCTTTACAGGCTTTAAATAAGTATTGTTACTATTAATATACAGATAAGAAAAGTGCGACAAAGAGGGCTTGCTGCTGCTCCTAAGTCGCTTCAGTCATGCTCGACTCTGTGCAACCCCAAAGACGGCAGCCCACCAGGCTCCCCCGTCCCTGGGATTCTCCAGGCAAGAACACTGGAGTGGGTTGCCATTTCCTTCTCCAATGCATGAAAGTGAAAAGTGAAAGTGAAGTCGCTCAGTCGTGTCAGACTCCTAGCGACCCCATGGACTGCAACCCACCAGGCCCCTCTGTCCATGGGATTTTCCAGGCAAGAGTACTGGAGTGGGTTGCCATTGCAAATTTGCAATTTACTGCAAATAAATGACACGGCCAAATTCTGAACATAAGAAGTCTGCCTCCAGAATCTAAGCATGCTCTTAACCACCATGCTCTTCATGCCTTACAGATGAGTTTATTTCCTCCAATCATCACTTATTTTACAAGCAACATATTTCAAACGAAGTTTTCAATGCAGTTACTAGTCACCTCTGTTTTACAGAGTAAAAGTAATTTCTACTTTGAAACAGCAACCAACTGCTAGGATAGGTTTCAGAGGAGAGTACCTTCTCTACCAGAGTAAAGGAATAGGTGGTTTTGTTACCAACCAGAACAGGACTCAAGAAACCATTATTCCATTTTTTAGCTCCAAGAAAGGACATCATCTCCCAAATTTCCTTACCTTCCTACTTTCTCTGGGCTACTGAGGCTGTTACATATTTCTGGTTTGATTAGGAGACATTAGCAAAATGAGTGATGTTGATAGTAGCTGTACAGCTCTTTTCCTAAAGTCAAAGGTACTGAAATCCAAAACCGGAAATTCAAAACAAAATGGAAAGCAAAACTTAACATTACTTATTCTACAATCACTTGCAAGTCACTTCTTTCCTCAGAATCCCAAATATTTCTGCAAACTCCTCAATAATATTTCACAAGATATGGAACTTTTTAAAAATTCAAAGTTGCATAAAAGAGGGGGTAAAGTTCACAACTAACCTTGCCACTGATGAAGGTCATTGCTGTTCTTTAATGAAGAAGAAGAGAGAAAAGTTGATAAATGTGCAGTGGACCAGAATCCAGAAGCCATCATAATTACCATCACTGTGATCACTACTCATGCTTTTAAGAGGGAAAAGCAAGAGAGGATGTAGGTATATTTTGTGATTAAACTTCGTAATTTAATTTTTCCCTTTCCTTACTTTATCACAATGTATGCATAGATGTCTTATATGAGAGCCTAGGGATTTTGCAGTAAGCAGTGCATTAATCTCCAACATTCCAAATCAGTGAAAACAAAAAAACTGGTGTTAAAAGTGGAATCACCTCGCACCAGTCAGAAAGGTCATCATTAAAAAGATCTGCAAGCGATAAATGCTGGAGAGGAGGTGGATAAAAGGGAACCCTCTGCACTGTTGGTGGGAATGTAAACTGATACAGCCACTATGGAGAACAGTATGGAGATTCCTTAAAAAACTAGAAATAAACTACCATATGACCTAGCAATCTCACTATTGGGCACATACCTTGAGAAAGCATAAATGAAAAAGACACATGTACTCCAATGCTCATAGCAGCACAATAGGTAGGACATGGAAGTAAGCTAGATGTCCATCAGCAGATGAATGGATAAAGAAACTGTGGTTCATATACACAATGGAACATTACTCAGCCACACAAATGAACAAATTTGAGTCAGTTCCAGCGAGGTGGATGAACCTAGAGCTTGTTATACAAAGTAAGTCAGAAACAGAAAAACACATGCTGCATATTAATGCATATATATGGGATCTAGAAAAACGGTACTGGTAAACCTACTTGCAGGGAAGGAACGAGACTCAGGTATGGGAGAATGGACTTGTGGACACAGTGGGGGAAGGAGAGAGTGGGATGAATGGAAGAAGGTAGCATCGACATAAATACACTACCATGTGTAAAATAAAGAGCTGGTGAGAAGTTGCTGTATGACACAGGGAGCCCAGCCTGGATTCTGTGATGACCTAGAGAGGTGGGGTTGGGGGAGAGGGGAGGGAGGCTCAAGAGGGAGGTGATATATGTACAATCATGGCTGATTTGCATTGTTGTATGGCAGAAACCAGCACAACATTATAAAGCAATTTTCCTCCAATTAAAAATTAATCTTAAAAAAATGGCAAAAAAGGAGCAAAGTAAAGAACATTATTACAAAGGGATATGTGCGTATTCACAACAGTAACCTCAAGAAATGAAAACATTTGAGAGCCACGATTGCTTCCACCACTGGAATGATTCAGAAATGAAGAACACTCGATTTAAGTGCAGTGAGTAAAAAGCTGAGTTAACGACAAGATCAGATGGTGACCTGAAGGATTAATAAGCATACTTTAAAACAGATATTCTTCAACACTTCACTATTACAAAAGACATTATTATAACAGTAAAATGAAGGACAGGCGAACAGAGAACAGATATTTATCAAGGGTAAATTTTGTCCTTAGTGCTGAGTTAAGCATGGTGAGGAACACAAAAGCAGCAAATGAGGAGCCCCTACATAAACAGAAGTCAACAACTCATTTCATATGTTCCAAGTGCTAACTCCCCTCTTTCCTCCCAGCAGTAATTTTACTTCTGCTGAATACTACGGACTGCAGAGACACCTGCAAAATGTGTGCTGAGAGAGAGAACTCCACTTTACTAAAAAGCAAAGTTGGATATATCCGATTTCACTGGATGGTAAAGACAGCACTTTGGAGGCGATGTCTGGATTAGCTAAGAAATGAAAACAGGCTATCTGCCCTCCGATATGTATGAAGATTTTTCTTTAAACAAGGAGTCAATTTTGATTCTATCTGGTTATCTATTGTGAACTGTAGGCCGTAGGGCTCTGCTTAGAGAAGCTCCAAGCCACTAGGTTAAGATGTCTGACTCAGATTACATACACTGCCAGATGTCAGAAAAGGAGAAAACTGAAAGCACTTAAAAAATACAGGGGGAAGAACAATTCAACAGCAAAGAGGTAGGACCATACTCCAGACAAGGGAAACAGCAATAAATTCCTCAAAGAAATATGTCGAGAGTTATCCTTCATGAGTAATAGGTGAGGAACAATATTCCAAGATATGCGACTCTGCCCAAGAAGTGACTACCAAAGCTATTAGCTGGCCATCTGAATTCACAGAGGAAAGGAATTAATATCAGAAGTGAGAGGTCCCTCAGAGAGAAAAGACAGACAGTAGGTGTCCTCAATTTTTAGGAGAGGGCGGATTGGAAAACCTTGATTAGATAGAACAGTTGTGTGTGTGTGTGATGTGACGTGTGTATGCATACACATACATGTGTGCACATAGGTTGGTATTTTAATTGTTGCTGTCATTTTTTTTATGTGTGGAATGAAAAGGCTATATTCAGGTAATGTAGCCCAGCCCTTAGTCAAGGCTTAGGCAGATAGGTTTAATCGCTTAGTCGTGTCCGACTCTTTTAGTCCATGGACTGTAGCCCACCAGGCTCCTCTGTCCATGGGATTTCCCAGGCAAGAATACTGGAGGGAAATGCAGGGGTTGCCATTTCCTTCTCCAGGAGATCTTTCCAGACCAGGGATCAAACCCAGGTCTCCTGCATTGCAGGCAGACTACCTACTGAGCCACCGGCTTAAAGGATCACTAAAATTAATTATCTACTACCTAGTATTTTGAAACTGTTCCTATTTCCTGGCCTCATAATACCAGTTCAAGGAATCTATCTCAAGGAAACAATCAAAGATGCAAAGATTTACAAAGAATGGTATCACAGGATTATTTAAAATGGTGAAAATTTTAAAACAAACTCGATGTTCAGCAATAGTCCAAAGAAATACTGCCTCAACAAACTATTACACAACTTTTTAAAAAATGCTTCTGAAGGACATTTAGGGAAAAGGGGAAATGATCATGATCTAATATTAGGTGATAAAAAACAGAATATGTAATTCTATAAAAAGCAGTGTGTTACATTTGTATGTATGAAGTGTATACCATAAGGCTGTGTAATAATGCATATACATCCACATCCAATAAAGAAATTATTAGTTCTGAAGACTGATTTATTATTTTTAATAGCATTTGTTTCTCCTAGCAATTCAGATGATAAAAGAAAGAAGGAAATACCATATACAGGGGTTCACAAGATCTTTCCAGTGAGGGGGAGAAGAGGGCTTTGATCTGCATATTGAAGTATTGAAGTATTAGTGGCTCTCTTCCTTTGACTGGTTCTTGCTGAGATGTGGCTGCTCCTGGGCTAGTCTGGAAAGAGCTGCTGACACTTACTATGGGGCCTGTGGTCCGAACAGCTGGCTATGGTAATGAAGCCCTGCAGAGAGACCTCAAGACTCCAGCACTAGGTGTCCGCAGGCCCACAGCCTCTCTCACACTCATACACCATATGCATTTCTCAAAACTCACAGCACCGTACACTAGAAAAAGGGTTAATTTTACTGTATGTAAGTCACTGCTCAGAAAAAAAAAAAAAAAAAAGCTATTTTATTAACTGGTAAAGGGAAATTTGCCAAAAATGTTCATATTAGGAAAAAGAAAATCTCAATTAATGAATTAACCATGGGGAGGGAGGTGGGAGGGGGGTTCATGTTGGGGAATGCATGTAAGAATTAAAGATTTTAAAATTAAAAAAATAAAAAAATAATGAAAAAAAAATAAACTCATAAAACTAAAAAAAAAAAATGAATTAACCATATAATGGAAAAGTTTAAAAAAGAATAACAAAATAAACTCCAAGAAAAAAAACAAACAGAAGGAATTTCTGAATGTGATTCTAAGGCTTCTGGCTTGAGGTGAACACGTGAAGGCAGGATCAGTGGAATAGTAAGGACATAGAAATGAGCTGGGGGCTTCCCTGGCAGCTCAGCTGGTAAAGAATCCGCCTGTACCGCGGGAGACCTGGGTTGGATCCCTGGGTTGGGAAGATCCCCAAGAGGAGGGCATGGCAACCACTCCAGGATTCTTGCCTAGAGATCGCCCTGGACAGAGGAGCCTGGCGGGCTACATCCATGGGGTCGCAAAGAGTCGGACACACCTGAGCAGCTGACCACAGCACAGCACAAGCGTGAGCTGGACAACACTGCGGTGCACTGTCCACAGCCAATTTAAAAACAATAAGAATAAAGTAGACAAAAGTCATCCTCTTTTCACCATGAACCAGTAATTCTAAGCAACGTTATTATTAATAAACTACTCCCTGAGAAGAGGTGCTGGTCTAAACAACCGCCATGATTATTATGAAGTTTTAGTAATATGATACATATGGAAACACTGAATTGGCACATTTTTATTACTTAACCTTCAATAAACATTATATTCCACATAGAAGTTATTTTATAGAAATCACGAATTATACAGGATTTACATCTATGTAATTTCATGGCCTGGCCTCTGATACACACTTATTTTAAAGAACTGAAGCTCTCTTCAAGTGCAGTTCCTGTCTCCAACCCATGAATGTTTCCAACTACATGGTTCTGTGTTTGAAGAGTAGAATCCTAATAAGCATCAGTTAGCACAGTGATTTTAAGGGAAGAAATACGACTTGAATTATTTCAATTTTGTGCTTCTACCTGCAAATCACTCTCTGAAACTTGTGAATTTCACTTTTTTGGAAGCCTTTTTTCACATACGTTCCCTCTTTTTTCAATTATTATATCAATATAATCTTATTACTGTGATTCAGAAGTTTTCATTTTGTATTTGTAGTATTTACTTTGTTATTGGCATGACTATATTTAATACAAATTTCAATGACAAAAATTTATTTCCTAGCCATTACAATGTTTCATTTCATGATTATTACTGAAAATAATTTTATATAAAAAAGGAAAGGTGTCAAAAAATTATCTACTCTGGTTATCAAGTACTTTGGGTAGGCCACTGGTGGGATCATTTACTAAAACGTGAAAGATAGGTAGAAGAAGGGTTTGGGGGAAAAGGATTTGGGGTTGTTTTAGACACTGAGTTTGAACATTCTACGGGACAAGCAAATGAAAATGCTCAGGAGGTAGCTGGGAAATACAGGTCACGGGCAAGATTTAAGAGTCACAGACAAAAAAAGGGCCCATGAGGCCATAACAATAAACATAAGGTCATGCAAGAAAAGACAAAAATAAAAGCCAGAACTTCATAGCACACCATGTTTCAGGGGCAGGCAGAGAAAGGGGAGCTGGAGAAAGAGAGTAAGGATGAATGAAGAAGGGAAAGGCAACTCCCAGGAGAAGGTAAAAATAAGGGGGCAGGGGAGTCAGGGGGAGAATAACACAGGCACACACACACACACACACACACACACACAAAACAAAATCCATTTGTACTTTAAAGTCAATATATTATGAAACCTGCAAGTCAACCACACTGGATTTGGCAACCAGGTCTTTGGTGGTCTTTACAGAAGCAGCCCACAAAGGTAGCAGATCTGGCTACTTTGCTAAATCATAAAACTGCAGAATGAGAAGCCCATATTCGTAACCTAGGTGAGCTAGAGAGGGACTCACTGGGCTCCAGTGACCTACAGAGACAAGGTCCCTGAGCCACACGCAGCAGGATTATCTGAGACACATGCTGGCTCAAGGATTGAACTTCAGAATCAGAACCTGAGGTGGTAAAAACTCAAACCTAGGTATCTCTAACAAGCTTCCCAGGGAATCCATGCATGCTAAAACTTGAAGATCGCCGACTATATGCTCGTCACAGCCCATTCTACCACTGACATTCTGTAGTTCAGTGGTTTGTCTCTCTGAGAATAGGATGCTACAACAATGATCACTGGCATTCACCCAGAAGTCAAAAACTACATAATAAACATACAATAATCAAAGTACTTGGGACAGAAATAACACTCTTCCTCTTCATTTACATGAGCTGTTTTGATTATGTGGCACCATCATTCGAAAGAGGGTTGAGGAAGTACACTAGCCGTGGGGGAGAATTATGTTCCTGAGTAGACAGGGGACCATGCAGATGGGCGATGAGGGCCAGACGAACTATGTGAAACAAGAATGAAAGACAAAGCTCTGTTTGATGGTGCTGAGGTGCTATAAAGAAGTCATGCAGCCTAAAAGTACGAGATTACTATTATTAGATACATTAAAGATATTCAGTGTTATTTCTTTTGGTTTGGGGAAAAAAACTATATGTCTATTTATTTATATATAGAAAGAGAGTCAATGTTTTTATCTATATATAGAAACAAAGAATCAATGTCTTTTTCCTTAGGGAGGGAGTAATTTTAATTAATACTCCCTAATTGGCATTGATGTGAATCGACTAATGTCAGTCTTATGATGGGCATCACTGCCAGGCTTCCTGGGTCAGGAGCACAGTGAGCTCTGCTATGCACAGCAGCCTTTTGTTTTCAGTGGTCCCTGGCTAGGCAACATGTTTTAGGTCTCCGAATATTAGAGCCAGAAAGATCCTTGGGAGGCTCTCTAGTTCAGACTTCACAGTTTTCTAAAATCACTTCAACACTCCACCAGCTCCCCCACCCCCAGCCCTGCCAAAGCCTAAAGGATGCACTCACTTCTCTTGAGTTCTTCCAGTCACTCCCTCTTGACTCTTCTGTGCCGTTCTGTATATTGGGGGACCTTGGGAAAGATGGTCTTGGATATCCTTACATTCTGGGTTTGCATACTTTCTTTGCAGATTTGTAAGTAAAATAGCAAATAAATGGGAAAAAATTCAGAAAGTTGAATGAGCTATATCTATGATGGTGTATTAACTACAGCATTTCATAAAGTATCAACATAACACAGCATTTCATGAACAGTTAACATACACATGGATGATGAGGGTGGGTTAAAGAATGGGAAGCACTAAAGAGGAAGGGAAGGGGGTCAGGGTTGTGGACTTCCTCCCAGTATGTCACAGGCTGAGAAAAGGGTTTGAAAACACTAACTTAAGGTAAGTGTGCATATAACAGCAAATACACAAGTTACTTGCAGAAAGAAAAGAAAAGCAAGAGAGAAGGTGCAAACCAAAAGAAGGAAAGACATTTTACACTTTTAAGCTATTAGATTTTCTTTTTTAAGACTCTGAGCATGTGGCTCTTTCACAGGTAATCCAATCTCACTTCAAATAAGATCACTCCTAAACCACCCAACAGAAATAAAAATCTGTCTTATTTATGAGAGCTTATAGAAGATTACACAAACTCACTCTTGTAGGCAACTTCTACTTCCTTATCACAAATCTCCAATTATATACAAAAGGACCTCCAGACTTAGGTTAGTACACAGGTAGCACTGAGACAGTACATCAAAAGACTATGGAAAAGTGAAAGTGTTAGTCACTCAGTCATGTCCAACTCTTTGAGACCAGGCTCTTCTGTCCATGAAATTCTCCAGATAAGAATACTGGAGTGGGCTGCCATTTCCTTCTCCAGAGGAATCTTCCCAACTCAGGGATCGAACCTAGGTCTCTTGCACCGCAGGCGGATTCTTTACCATCTAAGCCACCAGGGAAGCTCAATATCAAAAGAGTATATATTTACCCAAATAAAAAGCAGTTGGATTATACTGCTGCTAAGTTGCTTCAGTCGTGTCTGACTCTGTGTGACCCCATAGACGGCAGCCCGCCAGGCTCCCCCGTCCCTGGGATTCTCCAGGCAAGAACACTGGAGTGGGTTGCCATTTCCTTCTCCAATGCACGAAAGTGAAAAGTGAAAGTGAAGTCACCCAGTCCTGTCCGACTCTTAGCGACCCCATGGACTGCAGCCCACCAGGCTTCTCTGTCCATGGGATTTTCCAGGCAAGTAAGGGCCAAATATAGATTTAAATTTAAGACAGCCAAGTGAAAAAATACTCGCTGCTTCTTAATCTCTATATCCAGTTTATTCTTTCATAAAGTGAACACCCGCATCTTAACTCGCCTGCCCAGAGCTCCTTCCTCTCCTTTCATCTCACTTCCATGCCCAGGATACCTCTGGAATGTGGGGGGCTCTGTCTGCACAGGAGTTGGTAACACAGCACCACGGCTGGAAGAGACACCTGCTCCCGTTGCCTTCTGTAATTCTACCTTACAGATAAGCTGGGGAAGGGAAAGGAGAGAGGGGGGAAAAAGACACACATTCTAAAGTTAACTGAGTACTGAAAGAAGGGTTCTAACACAAACATATTGTTATATTCTCAGTGAAGTAACCCAAGTTCTAAAGGTTACAAACATACGGGGAAGTCAAGAAAACTGAGTTTCAAGAATTAATGCCAGATAGATACATATCGATAGATAGAGACAGATACACAGTGACTACAGCCATGAACTTAAAAGACATCTGCTCCTTGGAAGGAAAGCTATGACAAACCTAGACAGTGTGTTACAAAGCAGAAGAGATTACTTTGCCGACAAATGTCTGTATAGTCAAAAGCTATGGTTTCTCCAGTAGTCATGTATGGATGTGAGAGCTGGACCATAAAGAAGGCTGAGCACCGAAGAACTGATGCTTTCAAATCATGGTGCCAGGGAAGACTTGAGAGTCCCTTTGACTGCAAGGAGATCAAAACAGTCAAACTTAAAAGAAATCAACCCTAAATTTTCACTGGAAGGACTGACACTGAAGCTGAAGCTCCAATACTCTGGCCACCTGACGCAAAAAGCCGACTCCCTGGAAAAGACCCTGATTCTGGGAAAGACTGAAGGCAAAAGGAAAAGGGAGCAACAGAGGATAAGATGGTTAGACAGCATCACCAACTCAAAGGACATGAGTCTGAACAAACTCTGGGAGACAATGAAGGATGGGGAGCCTGACGTGCCACAGTCCATGAAGTTGCAAAGAGTTGGACACAATTCAGCAATAGAACAACAACATATACATATATATCAAGTAAATGTCTCGGTATTCCACTCATTAAAGTAAAAGGTTTATAAACGCTACTGATCTCAGTATGACCTGTGTTAAATTTCTCCTCTAAGCTTGCTTTACATTCTCTATTAAGAGTCAGACATGACTGTATAAGAATCTACTGTTTTGGCAGACTATTTGTCAATCCCGAACCTAAGAATCATCCTTTAAAAGTTAAACATAAGCATTTCTAAATGAAGCTGCATTCCAGCACCTGCCACTCAGCCCCTCAGTTGCCTTGTCAAATGTCCAGCCCTCAGAGGGTCCTCCAACAAACACAGCCATTTCCAACCTTAAAGGCAACAACCCCTTCTTCCACCCTTTACTCTGATTCCTATTAGCTTTTCAAATGTCAACTGAGACATCATTTCCTTAAAGAGCCCTTCTCAGAAAGGCCCCCTCTCCTATACATTCTTTCTCATAGTACCAAGTGTTTTCCTTAACACCATCTATTGAAACATGTTAAATAAGTGCATAAGCAAGCAAGTGAATAAATGCAGTTGTACTCCTTTTCTTGGTAGAGGATTTTCCATTTATTTTATTTAGTTCTTTTTTAACTAGTCACTGGCAAGCAGTTATCATTGAAAGGGCAAGGATTCTTCCCAAAGTTAATGCATCTTCTTCCTTACTCTCACAATCAGGGACAATTTCTCATAACCCTACTGCGACAGGCCATTACCAATGTCATTACTGGGCAGGAAAGTGTGTATATGTGTGTGTATGTGTGTACACATGCACGCACATATATGTTTGTGTACACACACACACCCCCCACATCATTTTTTTGTTTGCTGCCCAGTTGCTAAGTCATGTCCAACTCTTTTGCAACCCCACGGACTATAATACCCAGACTACTCTGTCCTTCACTGTCTCCTGCAGTTTGGTCAAATTCATGTTCATTGATTTGGTGATGCTATCATTTTTTTAAAGCTGACTAATTAAAAAAACTCAGATAAGACTCCATTAAAAGCAGAGTATTACAAAACTCAAATAGTAAGGGGTCATTTGAAATTTTAAAAAATATTAGATGTACTACCTATTGTTACATGTGAAAAAGGATACATGTTTTATAGGTCCTCCCTATTTGCACTCATCTCACATGCTAGCAAAGTAATGCTCAAAATTCTCCAAGCCAGGCTTCAGCAAGACGTGAACCATGAACTTCCATATGTTCAAGCTGGTTTTAGAAAAGGCAGAGGAACCAGAGATCAAATTGCCAACACCCACTGGATCATCGAAAAAGTAAGAGAGTTCCAGAAAAACATCTATTTCTGCTTTATTGACTATGCCAAAGCCTTTGACTATGTGGATCACAATAAACTGTGGAAAATTCTGAAAGAGATGGGAATACCAGACCACCTGACCTGCCTCTTGAGAAATCTGTATGCAGGTCAGGAAGAAACAGTTAAAACTGGACATGGAACAACAGGCTGGTCCCAAATAGGAAAAGGAGTACATCGAGGCTGTATATTGTTACCCTGCTTATTTAACTTATATGCGGAATACATCATGAGAAATGCTGGGCTGGAAGAAGCACAAGCTGGAATCAAGATTGCTGGGAGAAATATCAATAACCTCAGCTATGCAGATGACACCACCCTTATGGCAGAAAGTGAAGAAGAACTAAAAAGCCTCTTGATGAAAGTGAAAGAGGAGAGTGAAAAAGTTGGCTTAAAGCTCAACATTCAGAAAACTAAGATCATGGCACCCAGTCCCATCACTTCATGGGAAATAGATGGGGAAACAGTGGAAACAGTGGCTGACTTTATTTTTCTGGGCTCCAAAATCACTGCAGATGGTGACTGCAGCCATGAAATTAAAAGATGCTTACTCCTTGGAAGGAAAAGTCATGACCAATCTAGACAGCATATTAAAAAGCAGAAATATTACTTTGTCAACAAAGGTCCATCTAGTCAAGGCTATGGTTTTTCCAGTGGTCATGTATGGATGTGAGAGTTGGACTATAAAGAAAGATGAGCACAGACGAGTTGATGCTTTTGAACTGTGGTGTTGGAGAAGACTCTTGAGTGTCCCTAGGGCTGCAAGGAGATCCAACCAATCTATCCTAAAGGAAATTAGTCCTGGGTGTTCATTGGAAGGACTGATGTTGAGGCTGAAACTCCAATATTTTGGCCACCTGATGTGAAGAGTTGACTCATTTGAAAAGACCCTGATGCTGGGAAAGATTGAAGGCAGGAAGAGAAGGGGATGACAGAGGATGAGATGGTTGGATGGCATCACCGACTCGATGCACATGAGTTTGGGTGAACTCTAAGAGTTGGTGATGGACAGGGAGGCCTGGCGTGCTTTAGTTCATGGGGTCACAAAGAGTCAGGCATGACTGAGCGACTGAACTGAACTGAAAGAGGGACAGCTGACCAACTTCTGCAAAATGGGTTTTGTATTTTCCTGTGGACCTGGGGAAAACAGATGCACAGCCAGTGAGGGTGAGAGTGGGAATGGGATCTTGTCCCTGCATGCCTGACACCTCTCAGCTTTCAGTTCCTTCCTTCCTTTCCCAGGTCTTGCCTGCCCTGGGCCTCCAGGGAATTATCACAGCCAGAGAGGTAATATGGGAAAGGAAGAACCAACCTCTCCAAAACCTAATGGAAGATGATCCTCCAACAAAGAGGCTCTAAACATTGAATTAAAAAGGAATACAGAACAGGGCAGGAAAGCAGCGGAGCTTCTTTCAAACAAATAAAATACAGAACTGAAATCCATGATAAAATTATTCTTTTGAGGTTGTATCTACAAGGGATGCTAATTAACGTCAGGTAATTTTTCATAGTGCTAAGTTGCTTCAGTCATGTCCGACTCTTTGCGACTCCTTGGACTGCAGCCCGCCAAGCTCCTCTGTCCATGGGATTCTCCAGGCAAGAATACTGGAGTGGTTGCCATTTCCTTCTCCAGGGGATCTCCCCAACCCAGGGATCAAATCCGTGTCTCTTTTGTCTCCTGCATTAGCAGGTGGGTTTTTTACCACTAACGCCACCTGGGAAGCCCTAATTTTCCATAATTAAAAAAAATTAAACAAGACACTTCAGTAACTCTGAGCAAGTAATAACTAAAGAGGTTAAACCTATAGGTGCCCATAGTCCAAAAGTCTTTGTACCAAAGTATACCACTGCATTAAAACACTCAGAGTACTTATTCAGCTACCTATTTTTAGGTGACACTTCAAAAAAGAACACCATCAAGCTTTCTAAAAATACAGCAAATCAGTTTTGTCTTACTTGTCAGAGACATGCACAGTGCATCCGCCCACTGTTGCTTCTTTAACTGCGAGAGTGGTAGAGATGTTGAAATACACAGAGTAGAACAGATAAAATTCGTCTCACATACACAGTGTGTATGATGCAGAAGCAATGGCTTCTACCCTGCTAATTAATGAGTGATTTTCCATCAACTACTCTATGCCCATCATGTGCACAGAATATTATATTCAAGAGAATGCAAGAAAAATATGGGGGCAGGCAACCCATATTCCCAAGAAGCCTATCTTCTAGATGGATAAAAAAGCTAATGACTGCAGAACAAAAATCAAGATACAAGTAGCACTATGTAACTAAGTGCTAGGCGGTACTGTAATTTTTTTAAAACTGTTGTGACTTTGAAATTTAAAAAAAAAAAAAAAAAAACTTTTAAAAAAGTAGTGCAATCTGGGCTGAACCTTGAAAATGGATAGGATTTAGACTGGTGTAAGAGAGGAGAGGCACCATTCTTATCTGAATATAAAGAGGAAAAATATAAGCAAATACAGAGCAGCCGGGTGGGAAGCTAAGAAGTTCTCTGGCAGATATGAGACTAATGAAGAGACAGGCCTGGAGTGGTTCAATTTGGAAAATTAGAGGTTCAATTTGGAGAACAGTGGGAAATGATAGGGTGGAAATGGACTATGAAGAACCTGGAAATCCAAGCTGCATATTGCAAACATCCAGGTAGCCTCCTCTGTGGAAAGAGCAAGATTAGGAAGGTGGCACTGGAAAAGAGCTGGAGTAACAGGTACACATACTGCCAAGCAGCACTTCAAGCATGCAAGACACTGAAGTCTATTTCTGTACAACTGAACTGAATATCCGCCTAGGGGCCACCATTCCACTGAATGGTCAAACTAAATTTCAGTTAATTCAGGGTAATTGCAATTGATTTCTGGTTTCTTCTTTCTCAGAGGCTGCATCTAAATTCTGAAAGCATTACACAGCACTAGATTTGGAGGATCTGGAGACAGGATGGGTGAAGAGCATCACTTGCCTTGATCCCTGAAAACACCTGAGGCTCTCCCACCAACAGGTCTGCCCAGATCGTGCCCTCATCGTCCTCACCCCTCCCACAAGCCTGGCTCTCTTCTGCAAGTCTGGCTCTCTGCTGGCCACATTCACACCCCTCCCTGCACACAGGCGTCTCCCTGTTGCCTCCTAAGTTATCCCGGCCATGGACACTAGCAGAGCTGTCTCAGGTCCACCTCCCAGTCTGGGCACAGGGGAGCTCTGCGCCACCACGCCAAGCTCTACTTCTGAGGACTAGAAGAGCAGTTCTTCCTCACCAGTTCCCTTTATGCCTCAAGCTTGACTTCAAAAACTGAAAAGTTAAGAACTTGACTCTTTTATTGTATGGACTATGCTGTGTTTAACCTTTTCATTAAAAACAATAAAACAGATCACTGAATGAAAAGAGGGCAAGCATAAGAGAAACAGTAGGGAGGAGGCGGGCACTGGCCGATATTGCAAACATCATCACGTCAAACCAAGTGGGAGGGAAAGAGGACCTATACCAGGGGAATCTCTGGAAATGTAGAGTACAAGGTGAGAGACAGCAAAAGGAAAAACTGATGGGAATGTTTGACAGAAATAGAGGATACTGAGTCAGAAAGAAAATAAAATCAACCCATGGCTTTTCTAGCCTTTGAATAAAATCAACCCATGGTTTTTCTACCCTTTGAGATTAGGAAAATAATGGCATTATCAAAACAGATGCCAGTTTAGAGTGAAAGAGTTCTGACGCTGGTTCTGAATCACATTCACATAGGTTTTTCTGGTTCAAGGTGACAATTTAAATGCCAGCAGAAAGGGATTTGAGACTTAAAATCTAGTACTAGAATACTATATTATCAGTAGTATTAGTACCATTAAGTTGTTTCTCAGTACATTCATTACTATGGTTTTCAACTACTATCAGATCTCAAATAGGTACACAAGTTTTATGAAAGAGCACAACTGATCTTTTAAAAAAGTTTTTAAAATCTTTAAACCCTAAAATCTGCCTCTCCATCTCACTTCTCTATTAAACAGTCTCTTCTTTTGCAGGTATAGGCACATATTTATTTGGGGTTGGGAGGGGGGATGTACCTGAAAAGGAAACCAAGAATTATGCTGTGCTGTCTCCACACACAGGCACACTCACGCAGCTGGGCAGCTGAAGCAGAGAACAGGCTGACACAAAAGAGCCTAGCCCAGCTCTGCACACCCCACCAAAGCCTGGAGGCACATCTTGGCGAGCCTTGGCACTGAAAGATGTACCGACTGCTACCTCTCTAAATAAACCTCTGCCCAGAGGACACCCTGAAGAAACAGAAGCGGAGTCAATTACAGTGTTAGAGAGCAAAAAGCACTGAACAACTGAAGTCCATAACAGGCACACTTGGCATGGATACAGACGGGGTCAAGAGCAGAGGGCGACTTGCACGTTGTAAATTACTAGGTCAGCTCTAGTCAGATTAGCGAACTTTGGGGAGTGAAAATACGGTAACAGAAAATAAATACCTAAGGGAAAAGGTTTAATGTGTGCATATGACAAATGGCACATCAAAAACTGAGGATTATGCCAGGCCATGTGGTTTGATCTTGACTCTGGAATACAGTTCCTCATTTTAGTAACACTGAATATCCTGAAGAGAAGTGACAGGAAGAAAAGGAGAGAATAGGAGATTGAAAGTAGAGTCAGTTGATAAAGGAAACACATGCTTTCCCCACTCACCATTTAAGCCCTTCTTTGCACCTGAATATTTCAGCATGTAAATAAAGAGTGAAGAACGGTATTTTCAGGAAGAGTATTCCCAAACTCATATTTAAATCTATTCAATAAAAAAGCATTTAATAAAAAACACCTAAAACTCAAATTATTATTGCTGTACATTGAAGACAAATATTAGAACAAGAAGAATTGCTACCTTTAAGGAGCAAGTCCATGAGAACAGAAAGGGAGAATTCAGTGTTTTCTCTGCTTTGGAACCTCTTCTCACTAAATTTTGATCCACAGACTTGAGTTGGGAGGGGTGGTGGTTATTCCTGTCCTTTCCAGTCCCAAATGGACAGGACTGAACAACCAATTATTCCTGTAGGGTCCAGAAACCAGGATCTGAATGCGCAACTCCTCCTAGTCCTAAAAATCCATGAAAAGGCACAATCTCTTCAAATTATATAATTTGAATTATATATAAATGTAAGGTTTAAATGTATTCAAATAGGAAATATTAATCTATATTCAGGCTCATTGCTTCCTTGCCATTCTCTCCTTTCTCTGTTCCTCAGTGCACATATCACCTCCTAACACAGCATATCCTTAATTTTTTTTTTACTGTTTATTATCTGTCTCTCTTTACCAAAATGGAGGTTCTGTGAGGACAAGGATCTTCACATTTTTCATATCAGAGAATACTTGCTTAATAAACAGCTGTTGAATGGATGTATTTGCACAGATGTGCAATTCCTGCGGCATGCTAAATAACTTCAGTTGAGTCCAACTCTTTGCGACCATATGGACTATAACCCACCAGGCTGTCTGTCCATGGAATTCTCCAAGCAAGAATATTAGAGTGGGTTGCCATGTCCTCCTCCAAGGGATCTTCCTGACCCAAGGATCAAACCCATGTCGCTTACGTCTCCTGCACTGGCAGGGGGGTTCTTTACCACTATTACTCTTAATTTGCCATTTTGAAGCAATAAAATCTATGTGCTGGAAACATAAAGTATGGTTATAGCACTGAATAGCTGTATCCTGGTCACTCTGGGCAGATGCCATGACTGTAAAAGCTATAGCTTAGTGCTTTGGAGGTATAATTCAAGGATAAATGAAACAGTTTCAGAAATGCAGATCAGGGTCTCACTGGCATAACTAAAATACAGAGTTCAGTAACTCTGGAGAACTAAAATATGGACACCTTTATTACAGAGTTAATGTCTTTTTAAAGTAGAGTTCAGATAAGGCATGGATTACACTGTAAGTGAAGAAAAGGTTGGAATCAGTTACCTCCAGGTGATACTAGGATCCAAATAAAGATGCAAGATACTGAGAAAGACAACCCTGCTCTCCCTGGCTGCTTCAACTTGGAAAGTGGTGCCAATCCCCTCTGTTTTTTTGTGATTTTCTTTTAATGCCTCCTTTTCTTTCTGCTCCTACTGCTCACTCCCAGTCTCTCACTCCCAGTGTTTTGCCCCTTTGCTGCTCTCTCACCCCAGCATATGCCCCACCCAGCAGGAGCAGAGCTTGTCATATGTGCAGAGCCAGCAGGCCTCCCCTGCCCACCAGCATGTGCCAAGCTCAGCAGTGGCCTGGCACTCATAAATAAGCTCTGATCTGAATAGAGCAGAGCACGGACAGCCCCTAGAATTAACTGTTCCATGCATGCAGCCCCAGGCACCCACCCAGAAGCTAAACACACTCAGTGCATCCAGGATAAGTCCCCTTAAAACTAGAGAAAATGGTCGTCTCTGTCAACTGCCTGAGCACAGTGGAATTCAGTGCCACCAGGGCTCTGTCAGAAGGTTAAACGAATAAACGAAATAAAGACCCAATTCATTTCTTTCAGCTGACTCGTCTGTCTGAGTCCCAGAGACCTGGTGCCACAACCACTTGAAATTCAGAACAAGAAGGGCCATCTCGATCTCTAAAGTTCTTCCACTTCCTTTAAAGGTGCATGGTTCAATCACCACCAACTTTTCAGCCCCCATTACATTATGAACAAGTATTCTGAGCACTGTGCAGACTATTAAATAAAAACCTAAAAGACAACAGTGGTAGAAAATATTGAGGATATTTAAGTACTGAGGCGGACCATGGATTAGGACTTGGAGAAACAAGGAGGGGTTCAGAAAAGAAAAGCAGCTCGCATGGAGAATCAGCAGCAGACATGAACATGAAGCATTCTTAAGACAAGGAAGACACGAAACTGGCTTCAGGTAGTAGGGTTCACGCAGAAGGGCTGTGGATGATAACGTGGGCCAGCCTCCTCTCAGGAGACATGAACGCTAGGATCCATGTACCTTGAACGACAGGATAAGAAGTGGGGCATGTTGGACAATGCAGAAAGCATGTGAATAAAAAGAGAGACAGAAATGATGTTTCATAAACATGTATCTGGTGGCCACAGGTGGACTGAGCGGTAGGAGATAATGGTTTAACAAAGATCAGTTGGAAAATAACACAGCAGTTTAGTTGTTGGTAATGAGAATCACCACTAATGTATTAGTAACTGCAGTGAAGACGAAAGAGCCAGGAGGGAAACAGCAGCAAGGAAGAACTCTCAGTCCCTCCCAGGTCATGGAAAAGCACGCTAATTCTACCTGCGTATGTTGAGGGGCATGCAGTCTTATTCGAGGGGTCCCACAATTCTTTAGCACATCCTTGTTACAGCACCTAATCCGAGTGCTTCTTATTCAGCACACAAACCACATTCATGTGACTGGTCCCCCCAAGGAGACTTCAACACATCTCTAATCAATGTGTCTCCTTTCAATTCTCCTCCTGTTCTCCATTCCTTTCTTCGAACAAGCAGTTCAGTGTCAAATTTGGGGGGGGGGGGGGGGGGGGGGGAGGCTTCTACCACAATCAGCACTCCACAGAGCTCATCTCCTCTCTGCTCTTCTACAGTCTTTCTTCTCTCTTATCTTCAGAGTTAATCTCATTAAAAACCATATTTACCAAGATACCTCATCACCATAGTGATAAGAAAGCAACATTTCAAAGAAGAGAAAAAATTGCCCTTCTTTGAGTAAACATTTCTCAGTTTCCATCAGTTTACAAAAAAGATTAGGCCATTAATCTCCAGTCTCTCAAAATAAGCCTGCAAATAGATCAACTCTCTTTCCAAGACCAATATATAGTGCAAGCCTCATCCTAATTGCTCTAATTACAGAACATAATGAGATACAGCAGCAGATGGCTTCAGATTAAATCTGACAGAGAAGAAAGTCTCCTCTCTTATCTTTTTATTGAAGAAACTTTGCCATGAAAAAGAAAAATTATTTTGTTCACAAAGCCAAATATATATTTTTAAAGTGCATTCTATTTTTCTATTTCTATCAGTAGTACCTTTCCTTAAAAAACATTTTTTTACTCATTTCATGTAGCTTTCATTATTATATTTAGCAGATAAATTTGAACCTCTTACTGAACAAAAGATGTGCTCATAGAAAGTTTGTCCAAAGTTTATATAATAAACTTTATATTTCCACAAACTTGTTCTAAAATTTCTAAGATATGTTCTATCAAATATAAAATCAGGGACTGGAGTTATTTGAGAGCAACAACAAGAAGTCTTCATCTAAAGCACTCTTAGCCCAGCTTTCAAAGAGAAGTGAAATGTCATATTTCCAACTACCATGTTAACACCCTTCAAACTCAGTGTCCAACAGTGAAGTCACTATCTTCTCCTTATAAATAAGTTTATTTTCCCAACTTTTTTCTTTGGCTAATGGTAACAACAAACTCTAACTTGGGCGCTATCTTCTCAAACTCCTCTCATGCTGATGTCAGTACTGTCAAATGGTATCGGATAATGTACTTAAGTCGCTCAGTCATGTCTGACTCTTTGCACCCCCATGGACTGCAGCCATGCATGCTCCTCTGTCCATAGGGATTCTCCAAGCAAGAATACTGGAGTGGGTTGCCATGTACTCCACCAGAGATCTTCCCGATCCAGGGATCGAATCCAGGCCCCCCACATTGCAGGTGGATTCTTTACCATCTAAGCCACCAGGGAAGCCCATGATTACTGGAGTGGGTAGCCTATCCCTTCTCCAGGGGGTCTTCCCAGCCCAGGAATCGAACAGGGTCTCCTGCATTGCAGGCAGATTCTTTACGAGCTGAGCTAACTCACTGACTAATAAAATTATCAATTACCATTCCAAAACACTAAGATCATGGCATCCGGTCCCATCACTTCATGGCAAATAGATGGGGAAACAGTGGAAACGGTGGCTGACTTTATTTTTCTGGGCTCCAAAATCACTGCAGATGGTGACTGCAACCAGGAAATTAAAAGACATTTACTCCTTGGAAGGAAAGTTATGACCAACCTAGACAGCATATTAAAAAGCAGAGACATTACTTTGCCAACAAAGATCCATCTAGGCAAGGCTATGGTTTTTCCACTGGTCATATGGATGTGAGAGTTGGACTGTGAAGAAAGCTGAGCACTGAAGAATTGATGCTTTTGAACTGTGGTGTTAGAGAAGACTCTTGAGAGTCCCTTGGACTGCAAGGAGATCCAACCAGTCTATCCTAAAGGAGATCAGTCCTGGGTGTTCATTGTAAGGAGTGATGTTGAAGCTGAAACTCCAATACTTTGGCCACCTGATGCGAAGAGCTGACTCATTGGAAAAGACCCTGATGCTGGGAAAGATTGAGGGCAGGAGGAGAAGGGGATGACAGAGGATGAGATGGTTGGATGGCACCACCGACTCAATGGACATGGGTTTGGGTGGACTCCGGGAGTTGATGATGGACAGAGAGGTCTGGTGTGCTGCGGTTCATGGGGTCACAAAGAGTCGGACATGACTGAGTGACTGAACTGAACTGATTCCAAAACACAACAGTTTGAAGTTTAACAAGATACAAGAACCTTTAAAAAAAGTAAATTTCTATTACAGGATATGGGGCAGGAAGAAGAAGGCCAAAGAATTTCATCACCTAAGACATAAACTTTCATGTAACCTCTTTGAAACAGAAAAATTAATGTCCCTCTCTCAGCCCTGTTTCCTTAGTAAATTCCCCTCCTCTCTCCTTAATGCCTTCAATGAAAAGGTCTCTTGACAGTTTCTTTCATTTAGTATTCAACTAGTCAATAATCATAATAGCCATAATATATTAACCTTCATAGACTACATCATGCCCTATGGTTAGGCAAATTAACCCTGAATTCTCAGCAGCTTTAAACAAAGTTTACTTCTTGCTCACACAATATTCTCTGTAGATCCAAAAATCCGCTACTAAATGGCGACTCAGGCACCCAGTCTAGTATCACCTCGTGATATCATCAACTCAACACGTGCATCTCTACAATCCATATGGCAAAGTGCTTTGGCTCATAAATGACACCTATCACCTCCACTTATAATCTACTATTTAGAATAAATAAGCGGCCCCAACCTAACTGCCAGGAAGGCAAGAAAAAGCAGCCTTGACCTGGCTCTAAAGAGGAAAATAAAACAGGACTAGGTAACCAGCTACCACTGTCTCTGTCACCAAGAGGCGCTTGTTCTATGCCTAATTAACCACCATGCACCTGGAAGTCTTCATATGCATTAACATCTTTAATATCCATGACCACTCTAGGTAGGTATTATTATCATTATGCCATTTTACAAACAAGGAAATTGAGGGCCAAAGAAGTTAGGTAGCTTACCAAAGCTTGTAAGAGGCCTAGCTGGGATTCACATCCAGGCAGTGGACTCCAGAATGCGCTACGTCACACTGCTTCTCAAATACGCAAAACAGTGTGAGCCACTGTCAAGGATACTCGTCTTCAAGTGTACGTAAGCCCGTAAGATGAAAGAAGTACTTAGATGTGTTCTATTAAGTCTTGAGAGGACAAAGTAAGAGGCAATACTGAGAGAAAAAATTAAATGAAAAGACTATTTTTGAGTGCCTATTACTAAACCAGACATCACTCTAGAGACTGTATGTATCTTTCATCTAAGCATCAAAACACTCCCACGAGGTGGGTATTTTTATTTCAGTTATACGAATGAAAAAAACAGACTCAGAGAGATTAAGTAACTTGACTAGGATATTACATGATTTAAACCCAAATTAAACTGGTTTCTAAGCCTGTGCAATTTTCCACTGCGTCTCACTGTTATTCAAAATAGAGATAATACATACAAATCTCAGTCTACATATCAGAAATGTGCAAGAAATGTGATAGCTTCGTTCTCTACATTTTTTTTCAGTAACTAAACTTAACTTTGATCATAAGCCCCCATCTTGCCGAGGGTCAGAAACGTAATCTTTGCAGTTCTGCTGTGAAGTCTTAAAGAGAAGTCCATCTTCCTCTAGATTTCATCAACCCTTCCCAAAGGTCCTCTCAAGCAGAAGGCCAGTATCTGGGCTCTCTCAACTCCTGTGAGCTTAGTTGCTCAGTCATGTCTGACTCTTTGCGACCCCATGGACTGTAGCCCTCCAGGCTTTTCTGTCAGTGGGAATCCTCCAAGCTGGAATACTGGAGTGGGTTGCCATGCCCTCCTCCAGGAGGCTCTTTCTCAACTTGTCTACAAAAATCTTTTCTCCTGACTTTTCCAAATTTAGTTTTACAGCCAGACCCAGACATTGTAAATTTCTGAAATTCAACAACCAGTCACTTGCCTCTTCTCTGCATCCTGCTGATGTATCTCTTCCCTGAACTGCTAATTAGAGAAAGCAAAACTGTCAGAGGGCAGCAGGGAATACCAGGGAGAGAAAGTACACTGGTTACTATATCACAATATCACGGGTTATATAAAGAAAGCGTTTTGACAACTGAAGCTGCTAAAGATGAAATGGGCCATATGAGACAGTGAACACCCCAGTATAAGAGGTATTTTAGCAAGTGTGGTTGGTCGTGGAGGTCGAGCAACACAGTACAGAGCCTTAAGAGGTATATCTGGAAGGTGGGGGCAGGGGAAGCAGCAGTGATTGAACCTAGAGTACTTGTCATCTTAATGGGCAGTCGGAGAGAGGGAAAGAAAAATTTAAAACAAGTAAAGCTATAATTTCGAGGAAACCAGAGCAGCATGGCTGATTTTCTATGCATATTCAAATGGAAGAGGATAGTATAGGGACAGGTTACCAGCAATCTCAACATCGACAAGAAGAAAACTAAGGAAAATATGTATAGACCACAAACGAATAGAATGAAAACATCCAAAAATAAGATTTCCTAAGTGTTGGAGAAGACTCTTGAGAGTCCCTTGGACTGCAAGGAGATCCAACCAGTCCATTCTGAAGGAGATCAGCCCTGGGATTTCCTTGGAACGAGTGATGCTAAAGCTGAAACTCCAGTACTTTGGCCACCTCATGCGAAGAGTTGACTCATTGGAAAAGACTCTGATGCTGGGAGGGACTGGGGGCAGGAGGAGAAGGGGACGACCGAGGATGAGATGGCTGGATGGCATCAATGACTCGATGGACGTGAATCTGAGTGAACTCCGGGAGTTGGTGATGGACAGGGAGGCCTGGTGTGCTGCAATTCATGGGGTCGCAAAGAGTCGGACACGACTGAGCGACTGAACTGAACTGAAGTTTACTGAAGCAGGATGAAGAAAAGAACAGGGAATGGCAGGAAGAAAGGTGAGAATATGGAAGATTCTCCAAACACATATGAGCTGTGAGCACTTTGTCAGTGAGCACTGCCACTCAGTGATACTTTGCTTCTGACCTAAAACTGCAGAGCCCCCAGGAGACGGAAGGCAGGGAGTGCCAAGGGAGAGGACAAGAGGCCATGGCAGCCCAGACATTACACTTATCCCTTCTATAGACTACAGAATACACCCTGATTGTCCTAATAATTTTCTCTCAACTTTTTTTTCTGAGAGCTAATGATAATAATAATAATAAACTGCTGATAAGGACTCCCAGAGGTATCAGAAGTTATGCAAAGCCACATTAAAATGCAGCTTGGAGTTATGCAAAGTATCACATTAAAATTTAAGATTCTTCAAAGTTCAATCTTATTTAATTTCGAAGCAGTATTTCAAATGAAAAGGCACTATGGGGATTGAGAGAGAAAAGGGAGATAACAGGATCCTATCTCTACGAACGAGAGAACTGAGGTAGGAGGGGAGGGGTATCTACCAGACATTTTTAATGACAGCTTCATTTGTGATATAGTCAATATTACAAATGCCTGTGCCTCTGTCACAGTACCGGAACAAAGGAACCATTTCAACTGCTTGTTACATCATCATTATTGATCAAGATGAAAAGCTACATCTCTGGCTCTGACCTTCTTAAGCCCTAGACCCACATACTGAACTGTTTCCTAATTCTCCCTTCCCTTGGATCACATTTTACAAGCAGCACCAATTCAATCTGTCCAGAACTGAATTTATCATCTTTTTCCAAAATCTGACCTTCCTCCTTTATTCTCCATTCTTATGCACCTAAAACAAGAACCTAGAAGAATCCCCTAGGTTCTTTTTCATCCTTTAAGAAGAAGGAATCACAGATCTCATCTCCTCTGTTACTCTCAGCTGGTATCCTCCTTTTCATCCCTCCCGCCACGCCCTCTCTAAGTTCAGACTCTCATCGTCTCTCCTCTGAACTCCTGCACCAACCTCTTAGCATCTACACCCCCTGCTTCTCCACATTGTATCTCTCACCAGTAGATTCTATGCTCTTGAACTGGAGTGATACTTCTAACACGCAAATGTGAAACCATAATGGAAAAAATATAAAAAAGAATGTCTATGTGTGCATAATTAAGTCACTTTGTTATATAGCAGAAATTGGCACAACACTGCAAATTAACTATACTTCAAGTAAAAAAAATCAAAATGCAAATTTGAGCATGCCACACCGCAGAATAGGGCCTTTATTAAGAGCCCTTTCTCCATAAGACACAAATCAAGCTTCACAAGCATGACAGAAAGGCCTTCTGTGGGCTTGCCATCAACAGCTTCCCCTCCCAGCACTGGCCACATCATTACAATGAAGTAAGCCTGAATGACTTGCTACACTCTCCGTGTTACTTTGCACATTTTTTGTCTTTCTGGTATACTCCCCGTGTAGTCCCCTCTACCTGGAACCTCCTTCCCCTTCTCAACAAGCCACACTTCAAATACTGTTATTTATTTTATTTTTTTGGCCATGCTGCAAGGCACATGGAACTTCCCCAACCAGGGATCAAACCGATGTCCAAGGCAGTCTTAACCACTGGACCACGGAGGAAGTCTGGGACTGACATAAACATACTACTCTCTATAAAACAGATAACTAATAAGAACTTGCTGTATACAGAGGACTCTACTCAATATTCTGCAACAGCCTATATGGGAAAAGAATTTTTTTTTAAAGAGTGGCTATATGTATAACTGATTCACTTTGCTGTACACCTGAAGCTGACACAACACTGTAAATCAACTATATTCCAATAAACACTTTTAAAAGAACATTCCTTCGGGAACCCTGCCTGACCTTTTGCCACCACTTCTGAGCCGCAGGAACAAGTGCCCTCCCTCCACACTCCCCACAGCACACCCTCTGCAAACGCCTGCCTGTTTCTCCGTATTACCGTTAAGACTGCAAGTAGCTCGAGGAAGCCGTCTTCTCCTCCACTCACGGTGCCTGGTGCCTAAGAAATACTCACTACATTTTTTTCATTAAGTGCCTCAATTTCTACTTGATGCTATTTGTAACATCATCTCCTAGTTTTCAGCACAAATATACATGAGGGAGTTATATGTTCAATTTCACAGGAAAATGACAAGGAACTTTTATTAGATTTCCACAGGTCAGCCGGACACCACACCAAGTACACACCTTCATGTGATGCTTAATGTTTAATATTGCCACATAAGTTGAGTAGTGACAGTATCTTGTTTTTACAAAGAAGGAAACTGCAGCCCAGATAATAAATTCTCCCAAGGCAACACAGAAATTAATTGGCAAGAAAAGGCCATATAAGGATGAAAAAAGGGAAATTTTCGAAGTTCTCCTCCAGACTCACAATTGTCTCTCTTCTCCATGTTTCTCAGCAGAATAGGTGACTCAGGGCAATGGGGTTCTTCTAAGACCACAGCTATTACTTAGAGCACTGTGTTAAGGAAACTTAAGGCTAGTGGCTCTACAAACTTGAGCTTAATTAGTGTTGTCATTCCACCAGATTCCATCTCTTAAATTTCTAACCTTGTGAACCATTTTGCAAACACGTGGATCAGGAAAATGTGTGTAGAGGCTCAGTTTTAATCTATCACCACCACTGCAATATAACTCAAAGTACAAACCTTCCTCATGGCACCTGAACACTTTGGTGTATGAGAGATCTTCCAGAGAGGCACAGGGTTCGGTTCTGCAAACAGGACACGCAATGAATACCTACCTAGAGGAGCTAATGAGCACGAGGGTTCGTCCGTGAGCTCACCAAACAGGACGAGGGGTTCTCTCCTCCAGGACAGGGGTGAGGACAGGCTGCTGCACATGCCCCACTGGCACACTCTGTGGGCCCGGGACATTCTGCAGAATGCTGTGGGGACTGAGGACCACGGGCTCAGTGTTCGGGTCACGGCTGCAAATCCTGCCAGGTAATGTGGTGGCAGAGACACATGCTTAGCCTACTCAGTGGAGGTAATCCAGCCCCAGTAAAGACTGCATCAGCTGCTCAACAATGTTTGGAGTTCACCACCCAGAGAACTGAAAGAGCTACAATTCAGGGACACCAGGCAGAGAGCCCAACAACAGCAGCCTTGAAAAAGAGGAGCAAGGAAAAATGTAGCAGCCACTCTCTGGGCATGTGACTTGAGATTCTTGGCAGGCTGTCCCACAGGGCTGGGCAGGCTGTGGGCAGAGAACTCACATCTTTCTCTCAGCTTCCAGAGGCCAAGACACACCAGACAGAGGACTACCAACTCAAAACCCTTCATCAAGCTAATAATCACCGAAACCCTCCAGAGGAGAACAGTCAAAAAATAACCACAGCTCTCACCTGCTGTACACAGTCATGTGACTGATGAGCATCGCTCCAGCTGCGTTTCATGACGTCCACAACCTGCAATATATTAACTGGATATCAAATTGCAACCAATGCAAGGTTCCTTCCCTGGTAGGCATAGTGCTAAACAAAGCTCTGTAGCAAAAACAAAGGACAGAGTGCAGCTTAACTAGTCAACCAACATTAATGGGCATGAACTGAGACACTGTAGAATAGGTAACACAAATGTGAATAAGATGTCTTTGAGGAAACCACAGTGCACTAGGGGAGGGGAAAAAGCAAAGAGAATGCCAATATAATACGACAAATGCTGCCACAGTACATGTATGACAGTATATGATGGCCACCAGCCAGAGCTAAACGACAAAAATCGAAGTAGGCAAATATCAATTCCCACAGGGACCAAAGGGAAGCATTAAAGGGCAAACCCTACAAATAGTCTGGATTTTCAATCGGGGACACAAGTTATAAAGGGAGTATGACTTGCCCAGAGTCCTACAATCCACTAGAAGCGAGGCCTGGGCTGGAACTCAGGTTTCCAGGGCTTTCCACCACAGTAGAACCCTGTTTTGAAATCACAGATAGGCAGCAAGCTCTCAGCTCCTGAAGCTGGGTAACTACAACTTTCAAAATAAGGCAGGTCCTGAAGACAAACGGGCTAATGAACTGTGAACCGGGTGTGAGGGCTGGAGGTCCCCAGGGATCATCCAGAAGACTTGGCATGCGCACATGATACATCAGCAAAACCAGAGAAATCAGAAGCATTCCACTTGTAGCTGGCAGCAAACATTCTCCTCAAAGCAACTATTTGCTAAAAGCTTGCTTCAGTGGTGTTACTAGTCTCTGCTACTGCTGCTAAGTCACTTCAGTCGTGTCCGAGTCTGTGCGACCCCACAGACGGCAGCCCACCAGGCTCCCCGTCCCTGGGATTCTCCAGGCAAGAACACTGGAGTGGGTTGCCATGTCCTTCTCCAATGCAGGAAAGTGAAAAGTGAAAGTGAAGCTGCTCAGTCGTGTCTGACTCTTCGTGACCCCATGGACTGCAGCCCACCAGGCTCCTCCGTCCATGGGATTTTCCAGAGTGCTGGAGTGGGGTGCCATCACCTTCTCTACTCCTCCTCTATAGCAGAGAGCTATTTTATCGCTTGTGCTAAGAATGTGGAGATGTCCTGCGTGCACGCAGAGACGACTGAAATTAGGCAGGGTGCAACATGACTGCAGGTACTGCAAACTGAGCCACCAGCCCTCTCCCCAGCAGAACTTCACTACGGCATCACCAGGTTCCAGGTACTACCTGTATGGATGAACACAAAGCTCTGCCCACGTGACTCTGCAGACTGAAGCGCAAGCCAGTTGCGATCAAAAGGTAATGAAACAACTGCTACACTCAATTCACTTAACATTCACTGATTAATTGTGTCATGCACTATTTTAAGACCTAGTTTGGGGTTGGCGGGAGGTTGGGGCGGTGGGGGGCAAGGACTAGGGGACAAAGGAGGAAAAGCCAGACAAAGCAAAACACAAGGTAAACAAGATGCAGCCCCAGGCTAGTCAGAAAGCAAAGGCACACGCAAAGAACTGGAAAACGGATAAAAGTTATAATACAGTGCTACTCAAAATGCGACTCAGTTAAGATCAAAACTGAGCACAAACATTTAGAAACTGAGTAATTTTAGGTCTGTTGAATCTAATAATTTTGAAATGAGGTTTTCTAGTCTCAGCCTTCTTTATACCTCAATTTTCTATTTCATTTTTATTACAGTTTACAGAAGTATTGGTACACTGAGCAATACAGTGATATATCAGAAGTGCTATATACAATACGATACTGTGTGAGCACAGAGGAAGACAAATAGCCTCTTCAGAGAGGCTCCAGAGAGGAGATAACATTTGACTACAAAGGATACGCCAGACACAGTGGGACATGAAAGGAATCGGGGGGTCATAAAAGTAGGCAGTATGTTTAGCACACAGACTCAGAGAAAGCAGTAAACAGGAAAAGTGCGGAAAGTTAAGCCACAAAGATTCAAAGAATGACTTTACAGTTTAGACTTTACCCAGAACACATGGGAACCACCGGCCATTTTTTTAACCAGGAGAAGGATGTGCTTGCATTTTCATTAAAGTCACTCTTTCAGAAGTGAACTAGGTAGATTTGAAGGGAGAGAGAACAGGGAGGGATAGAGACCAGTTATGAAAATACTGGAAAATAATTTAGGTGGGAAGTGAAGAGAACCTGCATCACATCAAGGAAAACTGACAAAAGAGAATGACTTAGAGAAACATTTAATTTTTTATTTTTTTAAGTAGCAAACAATAAGTCATTTTTATTCAGCAGAATACACCTAGAATGTGTTGACCTGTTGGATCAGAACTATTTTCAAGGAAAAAAAATCACTTGTCATATCACAGATCATACTCAAATAAGTAAATAATTATCAACTATTACACATAAATTTAGATTAGAATTAAAGCAGGGAAATCAAGGAATTTAGAGCCACATCCCATTTCTGTGGGAAGAGTTGTTTTTAATGCATAAGGGTATAGTGTGTGTGTGTGTGTGTCTGTCTGTCTGTCTGTCTGTCTGTCTGCGGTGGTAGGTGGGGAGGAATCAGTAGAAATGTAATATCGTGTATGTCTGTGTAAAATGACACTGGATCTAAGATAAACGTTTAAGTATACAAGAAGAAAACATAAAACTACCTCTCAGAGCATTAACTGTCATTTTGTTATTAGAAAAAGAACAGATTCTCAATCAGTGTCTATCATCTCCGCGACACTATTGGGAACCAATGGAAAACAAAGAGGTCTACAAAAATTATCTACAAGGTCTGGAAAAGATGGAGAATGGAACTGCTTAATACCAACAGTGCATGGAGGTAAGCAGAGGAGCAGCTCTGCCAAGCCTTCATCTGTCTGTGGGCTACCTAGAGAGATAACGCAGACAATCCAAACCTTATGAAGATAAGCGTTTCCTGAAACGTGCCTGGGGCAAGACTGAGTCCCTCAAATGAAAACTGTCGAACCAGCCAGCTCCTCTGGAAGCACCCAGTCTTCAGGGCAAAAGCAGCCCTCCCAAATCCACTGTAAATGCCACAGAGATCCACAGCTGGGCTTCCTGTTAGAACAGAGGTCACAGGCTTATTCAGTGAGTCCCTGAAACTCAGTGACTGCTGAGAGAAAGCAACAGGAGTGGAGAATGCAGAGCAAGGATATACCAAGACAACCCATAAAATGGGAGAAAATATTAGCAAGTGATACAACTGACAAGGGATTAGTCTTCAAAATTTACAAGCAGCTCATGCAGCTCTACATATATTTTTTTAAAAGGGACAGATATCTAAAAATAAATACTTCTCCAAAGAGGACATACAGATGTCCAAAAGGCACATGAAAAATGGTCAACACTGCTAATTATTAGAGAAATGCAGATCAAAACTACAATGAGATACCACCTCACAACAGTCAAAATGGCCATCATCAAAAAGTCTACAAACAATGCTGTAGAGGGTGTGGAGAAAAGGGAACCCTCGTACACTGGTGGTAAGAATGTAAACTAGTACAGTCACTATGGAGTAGCATATGGGGGTTTCTCAAAAAACTAAACACAGAGCTACCATACGATCCAGCAATCCCACTCCTGGGCATGGATCCAGAGACAAACATGGTTCCAAAGGATAGAGGCACCCCCAATGTTTCCTGGAGTGCCGTTCAGAATAGCCAAGACAGGGAAGCAACCTAAATGTCCACAGATAGGTGAATGGATAAAGGAGACGTGCTACATATATACAATGGAATATTACTCGGCCATTAAAAAGAATGAAGTAATACTATCTGCAGCAACAAGGACAGACCTGGAGATTATCGTACCAAGTGAATCAGTCAAACAGATATCATTTAATATCACTTTAAAAATGATACAAACGAACTTATTTACAAAACAGAAACATACAGACTTAGAGAATGAATCTGTGATTACTAGAGGGAAAGGTATAGATTGGGCATTTGGGGTTGACATGTACACACAGGATCTACTGTATAGCACAGGGAATTCTGCACAATATTCTGTAATAATCTAAATGGGAAAAGAATTCAAAATATATGTGTATGTATAACCGAATCACTTTGCTGTGATGCAGTATATATAACATTGCTAATCAACTATGCTCCAATATGAAATAAAAATTTTTTAATATATATTTTGAAAGAAATAAGCCTGTTTAAGATGTAGTCAAAAACAATTCAATATTATTCTATCACAGGTATTCTATCATGGCTATGTATACCCCCATTTGGGCATAACTAACACACACAGGGAACAGAACTTATCCTAACACTATTGTGAAACAGTCCCAATATCCATGATATGGTGATCTGACTGTGTTCTATCAGGCCCTCATAAAAAGTGCCTGCTATGTTTCAGGGCACATTATTTTTCCAAAGTATATGATAGGCTTAGTTTTATAACAACTTCAACTACCTTCTAGTCATGGGCTAGAACAAAAAAAACTCCTTTTCTATCTGAACATCTCTATTTACATGAGAAATTCCACAATTAATCCACAAATTTAATTATTCAACAAGTATACAATTAAATATAAAAAAGTTTAGTTTACCTAGAGAGTAATAACCTTTGAATCTAAGATCATCAACAGCCATTTCATTTTATTTTACAGAAATATAATATTGTCCATGTCTGTGTAAAATGACACTGAGTCTAAGACAAATATTCGAGTATACAAAAAGAGAACATAAAACTACCTCTCAGAGCATTAATTGTCATTTTGTTATTAGGAAAAGAACAGATTCTCAATCAGTGCCTATCATCTCCATGACACTATTTGGAATCAATGGAAAACAAAAAGACCTAATTATCCACAAGGTCTGGAAAAGATCGAGAACAGAACTGCCTAATACCAACAGTGCATGGAGGTAAGCAGAGGAGAAGCTCTCCATTCAAAGTCCCCAGGATCCTCGGCAAGGTCCGTACAATGCACCAGCACGGAAAGTGATGAATAAGCTTCATTGAGAATAGTGGCCACGTCATGGCTGGCTGAACACTCAGTCCACAAACAGAAGGCTTCTTGTATTTGCTCGAATCAACCATAGGAAAGTTTTAGCAAAAAAGACTGTTATATTCAAATGGAAATCAGTACTTTCCAGCAAGAACGGACAATTAGCAATTCCTTAAACTGGCACTAAAAGGAAGAACAGGGAATTGCACCAGAATCATCACAAACATATTCCAAAATGTGAAATAAATAATAAAGACTATGCGGGTTACTCACATTTTGAATAATTTCACATAGCAGACATGAATCTGATGTCATAGGCCTCCCAGTTGTTAACTTACACTGGTAGACTTCACCCAAATACTCCCCTTTTGTAAATATCTTACTACATACAAATAAGTGTAAACCACAGTCCCAGATTCCAGCACACAGTTAATTTAGATAGTATTCCTTAAACATTTAGTGAAAGATTGCAAAGCCTGTTTATACAACATCTGGATCTCCATTTTAAAAGCTTTTATTCGCCAGATTAAAAGATTCTAGCAAATACCTCTTCCAGACAGCAAGGCAAATAGTTACCATCCTCACCCCTACCTCCAAGCACTTATGCAATTTTGGTCTACCTGATTTATGGACCCAGCATTGTGAAACTGGGGCTATAAAAAGTCACAGGCTGTCAGATAAATTACAAAGATTCCATAGCCACTTTGGAAGTGAAGAAAAAAGTTCAATGGAAAAAGAGAAGTTTAAGAAATTGCACCAGAGTTAAGCAATGATTTCTTAGATATGTACCAAAAGCACAGGCGAAAAAGGGAAGAACTGATAAATTAAACTCGATCAAAATTTAAAATGCCTGTGCTTCACACCACCAATAAAGTGAAAAGGCAATCAACAGAGTGAGAAAAGATATTTATAAATTACACGTCTGATAAGGAACTTGCATCCAACATCTACGAAGAAATCTTAAAATTTAATAATAAAAAGACAAAAAATAATTAAAAGAACTGACAAAGGGTTTGAATAAAACATTTCTTCAAAGAAAGCATACAAATGGCCAATGAGCACATGAAAATATGTGTAGCGTTATTAGGAAAATGCAAAACCACAATAAGATACCACTTCAAACCTACCAGAATAGCTACAATACAGGGAGCTCAGCTCAGTGCCCTGTGACAATCCTAGAGGGCTGGGATGGTGAGGTGGGAGGGAGGCTCAAGAGGGAGAGGATAGATGTATACTTTGGGCTGATTTACGTTGCAGTATGGCAGAAACCAACACAACACTGCAAAACAATTATTCTCTAATTTTAAAAAATGTCATGTTCCTGGAAAAAAAAAGATAGTAACAAGTATTGGTGAAGAGGTGGAGAAAGTGACACACTGCTGGGGAGAATGTGAAATGGTGCAACCACTTTGGAACAGCCACTCTGGAAAATAGTTCGGCAGTTAAACAGAGGGTTGCCTCAAGATCCAGACATTTTACTGGATATATATCCAAGAAAAATGAAAACATATGTCTACATAAAACCTGTACATCAACCTTCATAGCAGTATTTATAAAAGCCAAAAAGTGGAAACAATCCAAATGTCCACCAACTGATGAGTGGATACACAGAAGTTAGTATATCCACACATGTAATATTATTCAGCACTAAACAAATGGAATGAAGTACCGATACATGCTAAAATATGAACGAACCTCAAAAACACTATGCTAAGTGAAAGAAGGTGTAAAAAGACCACATATTGTAGGATTCTACTGATATGAAATGTCCAGACAGGTAACTCTATGGAGACGGAAAATAGGCTAGAGGCTGCCCAGTACTAGGAAGGGGTGGGAGAGGGTGGACAGTGACTGCTAATGGGCGTAACTTTTCTTTCTGGTAGGCTGAAAACATTCTAAGATTACACTATGGTGATGGATGCACAAATCTGTATACTGAAAAGCACTGTCTAAATGGGTAGATGTTATGGTATGTAAACTATATTGCAATGAAGCTTTTTTTAATGTGCCAAACTGAAAATCTTTATGCACTCCTAAAAGCCACCCCACAAGCTACTTGAAATCAGGTGGGGCCTGGCACAATCGAAGTAGAACAGTTATCACACCAACCAACATGTGTTCACATCCCAAGTATTTGTCTAGAATAGGGCTGGCTCTGGGGGCACCAAAGGACCCAATATTTACATTCCAAACACCTTGAATCTCTAAGAATTAACAAAACCTAGCAGCTCTTGCTGCCAATTTTGGCTGCATTTACATCAACAAACATTGACGGAAGTCCACCACAGGCCAAGGACTGTGTTTATAATACACAGACAGAAGATACTGTGGCCCAATGCCCAAGGGGTTTATTATAGCCTGTTAGTCTAAGACAGTCATGTATGCACATGTTCAGGTCCAATGCCTGGGGTGCAAACTAGTATAAGTATGGGGGCAGAGAAATGGTACAGAGAAGGGAGGAGTTAATTATGTCCAGAGATGACCCATAACTGTTTCATAGGAATGACAACATCTGAGTAGGGCTCCAAAGGACTGGTCAAAGGCAGTGGTGTGGGAAAGGGGGTGGAAGAAGGGAAGCAAACCAGAACCAAGCCAAAGAGGCTCAGGGGACTGAAAGAAACTGGGAACAGAACCAGGGAGAATGCTCGAAAATGAACCACAAAAGGTCTTACAGATACGCTATAAATTTTAAACCTTACCCTACAGGTTGTCAGGCATTGAAAGGTTTTCAGCAGTGAATGAGATGATCAGATTCATTTTAGAAATATCATTCAAGTAACTGTCTGTAGGATGAAAAGTCAATAGGCAAAGAGGTTTCCCAGTTTTGATTGACCTATGTTATTAATTTAAATGTACTTTCAAATGAAATTTTACACAGAAACCCAAGATGTTAAAAAAGCAAAGCTCTTCTGGTTGAATGAGTGGTAGAAGGGCCAAGACACTGCCCCTCAATCCCCACCCCCCGGGGCCCCAGCACAGAAGAATCCTTTGTGATCTGGCAGAAGAAGGTATGGAAAACTCTGGACTGAAGAGCGGATCACAGGAAACTGGAGATTATTAGGAAGCTAGTGCAACAGTCCAGGGGAAAATGACCAATGCTTAAAATAAGCACTAGTAATGGCGAAAGGGGAGAAAAGAGTCCAGAAAGCTCTCAAGAGGTATAGAACTGACAAGACTTCTACTGGATGTAGCGAGTAAGGAAAATGAAAGAATTATGGATAACTTCTGGACTTCGCCTGCATGAAGAGGATTAATGTCATTGATAAGAGGAGATGTACAAGAGACAGTTGACTTTCCTAGAGATATCTCAAGTCTAATAATTCTCAAAATTGAACTCTTTCCCCCACCTAACCTGTTCTCCAGTGTGGGGTTTCCTATCTCAGCATATGGCACCAGGCTGATGCTAGTGCTTGAGTCAGAAACCTGGGAATCACCTTTGATCGGATCACCATAGCACCCCTCCCCCCACAATTCCCACATTCAGTTCATCACCAAGTGCCACTGATTCTAATTCCAAAATTTGTTTCATTTATCCACCATTTCTATCACCACTGTCGCCACTCTGGTTCATGCCACCATCATCTCACTCCTTGATTTCTCCAATCATAGCCTGCTCACCACTATCCTTGACTCACTGTGATCCGGTCTACGCACAAGGATAATCTTTTTGAAGTGTAAAGCCTTCCATAAATCTCCCCTTGCATTCAATGTCCAAGACAGAGAATGTGTCTTTATTCACCTTAGGGTACTCAGTGCCCACTAAACTGAAAGAATGAGAGAAAGACTGTCAGGTCCAGGGCAAGATGATGAGTTACACACTGGCTGGGTTTCAGGTGCCTATGGGACATCTAAGCAGAGTTCCCCTCCTGGGCCTGGATCCCAGTGACATTTGGCTTCACTATTTCAGAACTAACAGAAGTAGAGTTATCTATGGTAAACAGGACTAAGACTATTTTAGATAATCATGAACTAAGTTAATAAAGCTTGAAGCAAGCTCAGCTTCTTAGAAAAGATTAAAGTGTCTCTCTAATCTGAAATTCTGCAGCTCCAGGTCAGGTCTAGGTTAGCATTTCAAGGACAAGAGAAACCACTGAGGGAGCACTGGGGTTGTGGTGGGATCTTTACAAGGAGTGATTTGGTGGCAAAGCCTATGATTTAGGCACTTCCTTCAAACTGTTTTTGCAATAACTCTGCTATCCCATGTCCTCACCAATTTCCAAATGCCTTTTTAATGAGTTAATCATAAATCATTCCTGGCTCTCAGGCAGTACATCTGGGGCAGTGCCTGGAAGTTCATATTATGACAACTACTCCAGGCAATTTCTCAGTCTGAGGATGTGACTAAGTTAACAGTTTAGGGAACAAAAACAAGAGCTACCTCCCTTCCTCTCCCCTACTAACCCTAGAGAGCTGACTCAAAATGTAGCTGCTACGAGGATTTAGACAATAATAATTGAATTACGACTTACATGGGCTTCATGGTACTGTGCAAAGCATTTAACATTAGGTATTCTACATGACAAATAAACATGAAAAGCTTCCAGAGAGTTTAAGTAACAATTACTGTTCCAAATGCAGGTGAGGAGACACTGATCACAACTTCCAAATCCTTTTTCTTCTTTAACTTTTCCCAATTTCAGTGTTTCTTAACTACTGTATACAAACCCTTCAAGTTCAACGAGACAGTATTCAGTTTTAAGTCAATAATAAAATAGGTATCCGAATATCTAAACTTTTAAAACAGAACTTCTGAGACCCTCTTTCTACATATTCAGGGGGCACAGATGGCTATAATGTAAGAGGGGTTCAGCTTATGACCTACTGCTCAGTTGGCTGTCTGTTCAGGGGACCACAGACTGGTGACTTAGGCTTTAAACTGATTTATGTTTAATTATATATCGTTTATTGATATCTATTAAGCACCACTGGTTAACTACAAAAAAACATAAGAATTATTGAAACATGTCAATAAAAACACAAACATTAAATCCTGCAACTTCAACTCAAGATAATTTTTACCAGCTCTTTATATTGCATTATTTGGTCAAGTTTCTTAGACCTTGCAAAATGTCTCCAAAACTTCAAAATCCACTGGGGAAAAAAAGGGAAGATACGGAAAATATAACATCAAAAGTGACTCTCTATTAACGGAGAGTAAAGACAGCCCCCACAATGTGTTATCTGCCCAAAAAGTACTTACAAATAGCTTGAAATATTTGTAAGCTTGAAATATTTAGTATCTATTACTGTATTCAAAAATGAAAGCCTCAAAATAATTTTTTAAAAATAAGACAAAATACTAGATGGGGTGACAAAGTAAGATTTTTATTTATTTTTGATGCCTCAGTACAACCCTGTATTTCAATATGCACTTTCTGTTCATGTCCCAAAGCATGTAATCTTAAAATGTGACAAATGGTGCTTTATTTAATGTGATTAATTTAATTCAGCAACCTTGTTACACATGGAAAATTATGTATGTGTGTATGTGTATATATATAAATTTATTCATCTTAGCATTTTTTTATAATAGTGAAAGATTAGAAACCACCTAAGTATTTATCAACAGGGAAGACAAGTTATGGTACGCTAACACAATGAAACATTATGCAGACTAAGAAAAATGAGAAAACATACAGGTAATGTGCTACTACTTATGCAGGAAAAAAAGGAGGGGGCTGTACGTGTATTTGTATATGCTTTGCTGCTGCTGCTGCTGCTAAGTCACTTCAGTCGTGTCCGACTCTGTGCGACCCCATAGACGGCAGCCCACTAGGCTCCCCCGTCCCTGGGATTCTCCGGGCAAGAACACTGGAGTGGGTTGCCATTTCCTTCTCCAATGCATGAAAGTGAAAAGTGAAAGTGAAGTCGCCCAGTCGTGTCCGACTCTTAGCGACCCCACGGACTGCAGCCCACCAAGCTCCTCCATCCATGGGATTTTCCAGGCAAGAGTACTGGAGTGGGGTGCCATTGCCTTCTCCGGTATATGCTTTAAGTAACTCTAAAGAAAAAACAGCTAACAATACACAGGTTGCCCTGTGAAGAAGACACACTGGAGGAGCAGAGTCAAGGAAAACTTTTCAGTGAAGTACTCATTTATTTTTACTCTTTTATTTTATTTATTTAGGGCTTCCCTCATAGTTCAGTCAGTAAAGAATCTGCCTGCAATGCAGGAGACCTGGGTTCGATTTCTGGATCTGGACGATCCCATGGAGAAGGAAATGGCAACCCACTCCAGTATTCCTGCCTGGAGAACCTCATGGACAGAGTCTGGCAAGCTACTGTCCTTGAGGTCGCGATGGCAACCCACTCCAGTATTCCTGCCTGGAGAATCCCATGGACAGAGTCTGGCAAGCTACTGTCCTTGAGGTCGCGAGAGTCAGCATGACAGCGACCAATCCACCACCATTATTTTATTTATTCATTTTTTTGAAATTTGAGCTATGTGAACGCATAGCCTTATTCCAATAAAGAAATGTTTAGTAACATTTTTTAAAAAGTAAGCCATTTCTAAAATTATTTTAAAAGAAATAAGCACTTTCAAAAATGTGGTACTCGATAATCACAGTGATAAAACCATTTTGTAAAGGAACTATCACAATCATATCTGTAATCTTAAAACTGCTCAATGCATGCCTGTTTGAATCACATGGACTACAGCAATCTTAAAGAATTAATTTTGTCTCAGATCCTTTCTATGTCCCACCAATGGCTGAAACAGCAGCTACAATGAGTTCCTTCATTTCATTACAATGGGTTTCCTTCAGGGCTACAAGGAAAAGGCAGTAGAAACATGAGCTCTTGAAAAATTCTCATTCGAAATGATTAAGCAAAATGTTATGAAAATATTTAATTTCTCTAATCATACTGCATATCACTTGTTAAGTAAAAAAGTCAAAATGTCTCTTCATTTATAATGCTAAATCAAAACATAAATTTTACAGCAATACTACTTAATAACAGAATGTTCATTTAAGATCACTTTTATTTTAACCATATTAGCCTGTACTGGCCCAAAATTACTGAATGCTTTGTAAAAATTAATTCATAAGGAGGTTCTTAAGAAACAGGGTCTCGGGTTTTTAAAAAAAAGGTGAGAAACACAGCAAGGTGCATACACTACCAGTGACCAACTGACACCCAGAGTTGTTGGGGAACAAAAGTCACAAATCTAAAAATATAAGACAAAACAAACAAAAAAGTTTGTTTGAAAGGTTGCTTTTTGATTCACTATGCAACTTCAGAAGGATATTCCCATTATTCATCTCTCACTGAGTTTATAGCAGATGGTCTTTAACAGCTCTTCCAAAGATTCATCTTTCTTAATTCCTTTCTCGTCCTACTCTTCCAACTCCTGGCAAACACTTCACTTTTCACCTTTTCTAGAAAAAAACTCTAGACAAATGCAATTCTCTCTACCACACTGTGGTGTCCATCTTTCCAGCTTTTGCCCTTCTCTCCTATCCCACAGGAGGTAGGGTAACTCCTTCCTTGACTTAGAGCATGTCTCAACCTTCACCAAGATCTTGTTTGTTTCATCAGCCATCCACTTCACATTTCAGGTGTACCCTTTTTTAGACTCTCTCCTTCATGGCTTCAAAAAAGCAAAAATCTTTGATTTGTTGAAAAGTATCTTTTGACCCTGCTGACTCTTCTAACTACTGTCATATTTCTTTCCTTTTTTTGGTCAAGCTGCCCAAATATGTAATTCACATCCATTACCTCCTCCTTTTTCTTTCAGGATGCTTCAGTTTCAAACCCTCTACTAAAATAGCCTTATCAAAGTTCCCCACTGTGCTGTGCTAAGTCACTTCAGTCCTATTGACCCTTTGCGACCCTATGGACTGTAGCCTGCCAGGCTACTCTGTCCATGGGATTCTGCAGGCAAGAATACTGGAGCGGGTTGCCATGCCCTCCTCAAAGTTCCCTAATGTCCTCCTAATCATTGAGTCAAAACTGACAGAGACTTTCAAGCTTATCTTCTCCATTTAGCTCATTTTATGGATAAGGAAGCTGACACTCATGAGCAATTAATTTGACCAATGTCATACAATGAATCACTGTGGGCTGGAATCTTGACAGTCTTCCATCCAGAAGAATACACATTTCTTGGTTTTAAAAAAATAACTAAAGCAAGATGACCCCTACTCAAGATTACTTATTTCATGTATCTCCAAGAAAAAAAAAAAAAGAAAGAGCAACATTTATAATCTGCAATGAAGGCCAAAACAAATATAGAAACAGATAGTTCAAAGTTTGTTACAGTTAGCTTTGGAATGTGGCCTTGAACTCAATCAATTCCTAAACATCTAAACCAAAAAATAAAGTTTCACTGTGAAATCTTTTCAGGAAAGTCAACCTTTCTCCTACTTTTCTCTATTCCCCTCTCTGCCACGCATTTGTCTGCAATTCACAGTCTAAATCTGAGTGCTGAAAGATCCTGCATAGAAACTGAAATCAGAGTAGAAGAAAGAGAAAGAGAAGAAAAAAAGCAAAGAGTTTCCAGGAGGAGGAAGCTGTGCTGAATGTTAATTGTGCACATCGTCCCCTAACAGACCTCTTTCAGATACTGTTGGTCATTCTAACTAAGTCTCTGAAGTTCTCTTGAATTAGGGCTTAGCCTCCTTTACAAATAAACACGCCCATGAGCCTGAAGTGGAGAAGGCAGTGGCACCCCACTCCAGTACTCTTGCCTGGAGGGTCCCATGGACGGAGGAGCCTGGAGGGCTGCAGTCCATGGGGTCGCAACTGAGCGACTTCACTTTCACTTTTCACTTTCATGCATTGGAGAAGGAAGTGGCAACCCACTCCAGTGTTCTTGCCTGGAGAATCCCAGGGACGGCGGAGCCTGGTGGGCTGCCGTTTATGGGGTCGCACAGAGTCAGACACGACTGAAGCGACTTGGCAGCAGCAGCATGAGCCTGAAGAGTATACATTCCTTAATCTGCTTGCAATCTACCTGTGCTCAGTCTCGCAGGCTGTAAAATCTGCAGGCCACCCAGCAGTGTTAGAGTAAGCTATTTGAAATTCTTCTACCAAAGCTTTCTCCCCATCTAGCACCTTCTTCCATAACACACCCTTTGAAACATCCACACCACCACCAAAATAAAAGCTAACATTAATAATAATTTAGGAGTTTGAACAGAGAATCGATAGGAATTAACAGATAAAAAGATTACTTTCTTTACACTCAGCCTTTCCAGGTTAATTCCATTCCCACAGAATTGGGAGTTCATGGACTTTCTTGCTCCACTTCCTACTGTTCTGTCACACTATTATCAGCTAATCTACAAAGTGAGGAAGGCTAGGTTCTATAAAAGACCTAACATCTACCTTAAAATATATAATACCTAGATTTCAAATGAAAAAGACAATTTAAAAAGATAAATCAAATGAAAAAGACAATTTAAAAAGATAATGTTTTACTGGCTAGGAAACATAAGATACTATTTTGATATGATTTTTAATATTAATCTAATAAAATTAATCAGAAGAATGAGGAGAGAAGAATGAGCAAACAAGGGGAAAGAAAAGATGGAGGCATGAGGGATAAAGGGAAAGCAGAGGAAGTTAGGAAGGGAAGAGTCATCCCAGAGGCTGCCCTCAAGTGCTCTGCATGTCGTCAGCCAGTCTCCCTTCCTCAGACTCCGATTTCAGAGCCAACTGGACTTAGAGCCAGGGGACATCCACGCCCAGAGTGGGCTTCCTCTGGCAAAGTGGTATGCATGAGGTCACGGAGATTCACCCGGGATTCCCAGCAGCCCTGATCAAAAGGAATAAAGATGATGAACACAGCAAGAAAGGGATAGGCAAGAAAGATGGGAGCAAACACCAAGATGCTTCTCTTAATACCTCAATACTCAAGAATGGTAGCCAAGAACAGGCCATCTGGTCACCTTAAGAAAATATAATTTTGAACTCAAGGAATGATACTAGCTAAAAATGAACTAAGAAGTGATTCAACCCAACCTTCCTACTTAAGAGGTTATTGAGATAAAGGTACTTGGGGAAAAGAAGCATCATTGTGAAGCCTATTCCCAGTTTGGAAGAGTAAACCTCTATAAATTAATCCTCCCACAAATAGCAACTAAAAGTCTGGACAACATATGAGAAAACAACTACCTGAGGGCTCTGGCAAGTGAACAAAAGAAAACGTGTCTGGAAGGGAAGTCTAACCTTGGAAGAAGCGATGGTGTGATGTGAGTTTCAAGTCTGCAACTTTGTCCTGAAAACAGCCACAGTGGCGGTGGTGGAGCCGAACCACTGAACTCTCACTTTAAGAAACCCATCCCTCTTACAGAACCAGGGAAAGAAGTTCAGGGAAACCAGAGCGATCAGACAGTGAGGGGAAACCTGATAAGGAGACAGCCAGACAAGCAGAACATGAAACTCTCAACAAAAACTGCCCTAGTCTCTGACAGACCTCTGAAGCATATCTGTGTGGGACCCAACCAACATTAGCCTAAACTATGAAATGAGCCGCCACTCATCATGGCCACAACAGGCGGAGGTTAAAAATCCCACTGAAAAATTCACCATCTTTCTGGCAGAAGAAATCACAGCCCAAAGCAACAAAGGAAATCAGAGAGTGAGGGAGAAACCCTGCAGGGGATAGAGGAAGACAGTCCAAAGTTTTGTACAGGTTCTGTACAAGTCTGTGGCTGACACCCAAACCACATATGTACAAGGCAAAGCTAAGAGAGCCTAAAATGAGACCAGTACCACTGTCATCACCACAGGGATGGCAGAGCTTGCAATCTGAGTCTAACCAACTTAAATATCTGCTTACAATAGAAAAAAAATCAATAAACTTCAGAGCAGGATAACAGAAGAAGTCTCCACAATGTATCATTCACAATGTCAAAAATATACTCTAAAATTACCCACATATAAAAAGAAAATTTGATCCATTCTCAAAAAAATAACTGACAGATACTAATCTCAAAATGAAGCAGACAAGGATTTTAAATTAGCCTTAATAAGAATGTTCAACAAAAACAATGAATGTATACTTGTAATGAATGAAAATAAAGGAAATCTTGGCAAATAAACATTTTAAGAACAAAATGAAAATTTTAGAACTTGGAAAAAATCTGAAATTTAAAAACTCAAGAGAAGGAAGAAATGAAGAACCCCAGGGTTAATAGAAGGAAAGAAATCTTAAAAATTAGGGCAGAAATAAATTCAAAAGAAACAAAAGAGACCATAGCAAAAATCAACAAAACCAAAAGCTGGTTCTTTGCGAAGATAACTAAAATGACAAACCGTTAGCCAGACTCATCAAGAAACAAAGGGAGAAGAATCAAATCAACAAAATTAGAAATGAAAATGGAGAGATCACAATAGACAACACAGAAATGCAAAGGATCATGAGAGACTACTATCAGCAACTATATGCCAATAAAATGGACAACGTGGAAGAAATGGACAAATTCTTAGAAAAGTATAACTTTCCAAAATTGAACCAGGAAGAAATAGAAAATCTTAACAGACCCATCACAAGCACAGAAATCGAAACTGTAATCAGAAATCTTCCAGCAAACAAAAGCCCAGAACCAGATGGCTTCACAGCTGAATTCTACAAAATATTTAGAGAAGAGCTAACACCTATCTTACTCAAACTCTTCCAGAAAATTGCAGAAGAAGGTAAACTTCAAAACTCATTCTATGAGGATGCTGCTGCTGCTGCTGCTAAGTCACTTCAGTTGTGTCCGACTCTGTGCCACCCCAGAGATGGCAGCCCACCAGGCTCCCCCGTCCCTGGGATTCTCCAGGCAAGAACACTGGAGTGGGTTGCCATTTCCTCCTCCAACATGAAAGTGAAAAGTGAAAGTGAAGGCGCTCAGTCGTGTCCGACTCTTAGCAACCCCATGGACTGCAGCCCACCAGGCTCCTCCATCCATGGAATTTGCCAGGCAAGAGTTCTGTGAGGCTACCATCACCCTAATACCAAATCCAGACAAAGATGCCACCAAAAAAGAAAACTACAGGCCAATATCACTGATGAACATAGATGCAAAAATCCTTAACAAAATTCTAGCAATCAGAATCCAACAACATATTAAAGAGATCATACATCATGACCAAGTGGGCTTTATCCCAGGAATGCAAGGATTCTTTAATATCTGCAAATCAATCAATATAATATACCACATTAACAAATTGAAAGATAAAAACCATATGATTATCTCAATAGATGCAGAAAAAGCCATTGACAAAATTCAACATCCATTTATGATAAAAATTCTCAAGAAATCAGGAATAGAAGGAACATACCTCAAATAATAAAAGCTATCTATGACAAACCCACAGCAAACATTATCCTCAATGGTGAAAAACTGAAAGCATTTCCCCTAAAGACAGGAACAAGGAAAGGGTGCCCACTCTCACTACTACTTTTCAACATAGTTTTGGAAGCTTCAGCCACAGCAATCAGAGCAGAAAAAGAAATAAAAGGAATCCAGATTGGAAAACAAGAAGTAAAACTCTGACTGTTTGCAGATGACATGATCCTCTACATAGAAAATCCTAAAGACTCTACCAGAAAATTACTAGAGCTAATCAATGAATATAGTAAAGTTGCAAGATATAAAATCAACACACAGAAATCCCTTGCATTCCTATACACTAACAATGAGAAAACAGAAAGAGAAATTAAGGAAACAATTCCATTCACCATTGCAACGAAAAGAATAAAATACTTAGGAATGTATCTACCTAAAGAAACAAAAGACCTATATATGAAAGTGAAGTGAAAGTGAAGTCACTCAGTCGTGTCCGACTCTTTGCAACCCGTGGACTGCAGCCCACCAAGCTCCTCTGTCCATGGGATTCTCCAGGCAAGAATATTGGAGTGGGTTGCCATTTCCTTCTCCAGGGGATCTTCCCAACCCAGGGATCGAACCCAGGTCTCCCACATTGCAGGCAGACGCTTTAACCTCTGCACCACCAGGGAAACAAAAGACCTGTATATAGAAAACTATAAAACACTGATGAAAGAAATCAAAGAGGACACAAATAGATGGAGAAATATATCAAGTTCATGGATCGGAAGAATCAATATAGTGAAAATGAGTATACTATCCAAAGCAATCTATAGATTCAATGCAATCCCTATCAAGCTACCAATGCTATTTTTCACACAACTAGAACAAATAATTTCACAATTTGTATGGAAACACAAAATACCTCGAATAGCCAAAGCAATCTTGAGAAAGAAGAATGGAACTGGAGGAATCAACTTGCCTGACTTCAGGTTCTACTACAAAGCTACAGTCATCAAGACTGTATGGTACTGGCACAAAGACAGAAATATAGATCAATGGAACAAAATAGAAAGCCCAGAGATAAATCCACGCACCTATGGACACCTTATCTTGGACAAAGGAGGCAAGAATATACAATGGAGAAAAGACAATCTCTTTAACAAGTGGTGCTGGGAAAAGTGGGCAACCACTTGTAAAAGAATGAAACTAGAACACTTTCTAACACCGCACACAAAAATAAACTCAAAATGGATTAAAGATCTAAATGTAAGACCAGAAACTATAAAACTCCTAGAGGAAAACATAGGCAAAACACTCTCCAACATAAATCACAGCAGGATCCTCTATGACCTCACCTCCCAGAACATTGGAAATAAAAGCAAAAATAAACAAACGGGACCTAATTAAACTTGAAAGCTTCTGCACAACAAAGGAAACTCTAAGTTAGGTGAAAAGACAGCCTTCAGAATGGGAGAAAATAATAGCAACTGAAGCAACTGACAAACAACTAATCTCAAAAATATACAAGCAGCTTCTGAAGATCAATTCCAAAAAAATTAACAACCAAATCAAAAAAAGGGCCAAAGACAACAAACATTTCTCCAAAGAAGACATACAGATGGCTAACAAACACATGAAAAGATGCTCAACATCACTCATTATCAGAGAAATGCAAATCAAAACCACAATGAGGTACCATCTCACGCCAGTTATAATGGCTGCTATCCAAAAGTCTACACGGAATAAATGCTGGAGAGGGTGTGGAGAAAAGGGAACTCTCTTACACTGTTGGTGGGAATGCAAACTAGTACAGCCACTATGGAGAACAGTGTGGAAATTCCTTAAAAAACTGGAAATAGAACTGCCATATGACCCAGCAATCCCACTGCTGGGCATACACACCAAGGAAACCAGAATTGAAAGAGACACATGTACCCCAATGTTTATTGCAGCACTGTTTATAACAGCCAGGACATGGAAGCAACCTAGATGTCCTTCAACAGATGAATGGATAAGAAAGCTGTGGTACATATACACAATGGAATATCACTCAGCCATTAAAAAGAATGCATTTGAATTAGTTCTAATGAGGTGGACGAAACTGGAGCCTATTATACACAGTGAAGTAAGCCAGAAAGGAAAACACCAATACAGCATACTAACACATATATATGTAATTTAGAAAGATGGTAATGTTAACCCTGTATGCGAGACAGCAAAGGAGACACAGATGTATAGAACAGTCTTTTGGACTCTGTGGAGAAGGCGAGGGTGGGATGATCTGAGAGAATAGTATTGAAACATGTATATTACCATATGTGAAACAGATCGCCAGTCCCGGTTCGATGCATGAGACAGGTGCTTAGGGCTGGTGCACTGGGATGACCCAGAGGGATGGGATGGGGAGGGAGGTGGGAAAGGGGTTCAGGATGAGGAACACATGTAAACCCATGGCTGATTCATACCAAAGTATGCCCCAAACCTCTGCAATATTGTAAAGTAATTAGCCTCCAACTAAAATAAATTTTTAAAAATAAATAAATAAATAAAAACTCACTGCGTAAGCTTAAAAGCAGAATAGGAAATAAAAGAAGGAAAAAAATGAACTTGAGAACAGAGTAATAGAAACCATCCACACTCAAGAAGAAAGAAAAGATTTAAAAAACAGGAACAGAATCTAAGAAATAGATAATGTGTACCAATTTCAGAATGCTGGCTTACAGTAACTGTATTTCAAGAAAGAGAGAACAAATGGGGCAGAGAAAAATATATAAAGAAGCAATGACCACAAACTCCCCAAATGCAGTAAATGGCATAAACTTACAGATTCGAGAAGTTCGGTGAAACCCAAACAGGATAAATTCAAAGAAAACTACACCTAAGAAGTCACAGTGAAAATGCTTGGGGAAAAAAAAAAAAACCTAAGTGAAAAATTTTAAAGTCAGTCAGAGAAAAGGAAACATTTACATACAGAGATGAAATGATCTCAGTGACTACAGATTTCTTATCCAAAATCTCAGAAGGCAGAAGACAACTGAACAATATTCTTTGCAAAAGAGAAAAAGAAATTCTAAAAACTGCCAACCTATGGTATTTCCCTGGTGGCCCAGTGGCTAGGATTTGGTGCTTACAGTACAGAGGGTCCTGCTTTGATTCCTGGTCAGGGAACTAGATTCCTCATGCCACAACTAAGACCCCACAGCGCAGGCAAAGAAACAGATAATTTTTTAAATTGCCAACCTAGAAACAGGTTGGCAATGCTATTCAGCAAAAACACCCTTGAAGAATGAAAGAGCGACAAAGACGTTTTCTGACAAAGGAACCGAAGAAAATTTGTAATGAGCAGCCTTGCACATTAAGAAACGCTAAAGGAAGTTCTTCAGGCTGAAGGGAAATTGAGACAGAGGAAAGCCTGAATCTTCATGAATGAATGAAAAGTATCAGAAATGTCTATTATCTAAGTACACATAAAACAAGATTTTTCTCTCAATTTCTTTAAAATAAGTATGACCATTTGACACAAAAATTGCCTTCTAGGTTTATAACACATGTAGATGCAAGACATATGTCAATAATATATAAAGGGCTGTGCGAATTATAGTAAACGGATTTTTATGTTTGTAAGGATTTTATATTTTAGGTCAAATGGTACAATATTAAATTTAAATGTACCACAACAAGTTGAGGATGTATATTATAATCTCTAGAGCAATCACCAAAAAAAGGATAATGTAAAGAAGAATAGCTCACAAGTGGGATTCCCAGATAGCTCAGTGGTAAAGAATTAGCCTGCTAATGCAGGAGATGCCTGAGACATGGGTTCAATCCCTGGCTTGGGAAGATCTCTTGGAGGAGGAAATAGCAATACACTCCAGTATTCTTGCCTGGAAAGTCCCATGGACAGAGGAGCCTGGTGGGTACACTCTGTGTGGTTGCAGAGAGTAAGACACAATTGAGCAACTTAGCATGGACGCACAACAGATAATCATCAAAATACACTGAAAGCAAGACACACCTACATGCTACCTCCAAGAGATACGTGTTAAATATGAAGACACAGATAGACTGTAAATAAATCAATGGGGAAAACACACCATATAAATAAAGAGCAAGCATAAGAAGTCTCAAGGAGATACAGTAATACTACATGGATAGACTTAAGGACAAAGCATATAACCAAAGATAGAGAGGGTGATGCATAGTAATAATCATAGAGCTAACTGATCAGGAGGACACCACAATCCAAGTGTGTGAGAGCCTCACAACAGACACTAAAAGCACATGAGCAAAAACAGACAGAACTAAAGTCAAACAAACAATTCCACAACAATAGAAGATTTTAACACCCATCTCTCAGCAATTGAAAGAGATAACAAAATACTAATAACGAAAAAAAGAGGACTGGAACAGCATTATCAACCACCATGACCACCAATAATTTCAAAACATACAATATTTTCAAGTGCACATTGTACATTTGTCAAAAGCTAGCATGTGTTTTCCCACAAAATAAGTTGCAATCAGTTTAAAAGGAATGGCTTCCCTGATAATTCAAAGGTAAACAATCTGTCTGCCAATGCAAGAGACACAGGTTCGACCCCTGGTCCAGGAAGATCATACATGGTGTGAAGCAACTAAGCCTGTAAGCCACAACTATTAAGCCTGGGAGTTGCAGCTACTGAGCCCACGTGCCGCAACTACTCAAGTCCATGCGCCCCTGCTCTGCAACAAGAGATGCTACTGCAATAAGAAGCCACAGCAGTTTAGAGAAGCAGTTTAGAAGCCAGAGAGTTTAGCCTAGTTAAATTACTCCTTTAACTAGGAAGTAGTTAAAGCTATACCTGCCTAAGTTGGAGAGGAGAAAAGGTCTAAAATAGTAACTTAAGGTTCCACTGAAAGAAGCTAAAAAAAGAAGAGCAAAGACTAATTAAACAGAGTGAAAGAAATAATAAGGATATCAGATAATTCAACAGAGGAAAAGAACATCATTTAAACAAAAAGTATTGAGAACAACTGAATATTTGCATTTTTTAAAAATAAATATCTACCCTTAACTCACCTTGAATTACAAAAATCAATTCCAAGTATAACATAGACATTTATGTAAAAGCTAAAACTATAAATCTCATGGATGAAAACATAGGAGAAAATACCTGCAACTTTTGGTAAACATTTCTTAGATAGGATACAAAACACAAAAACTATAAAAGAAAAAAATTATAGAGGACTCTTCAAAATTAAAACCTTCTGCTCTTCAAAAGACACCACTAATAAAGTAAAAAAGCAATCCACAAAAAGGCAAAAAATATTCACAATACTTATATTTGACAAAAAAAAAATGGCACCCAGAGTATACAAATAACTCTTAAAATGCAATAAGACGACAAACAAATCCTTTTTTTAAAATTGGCAGTAGAATTTGAACTAACATTTCCCTAAAGAAATAATACAAATCGGTTTGATCCCTGGGTTGGGAAGATCCCCTGGAGAAGGGAAAGGCTACCCACTTCAGAATTCTGGCCTGGAGAATTCCATGGACTGTATAGTCCTTGGGGTTGCAAACAGCCAGGCACGACTGAGCGACTTTCGCTTTCACTTCCCTAAAGAAGTGACACAAATGACTATTAAACAAATGAAGAGATACTCAACATCACTAGTCATCGTGGAAATACAAACTAAAACCATGAGAACACACTACACAGCCACTAGAATGGCTAAAATTTTAAAACACTGACCACAAGTCTTGGCAATAATAGAAAACAACTAAAATTCTCACACACTAGTAGTTGGGGTAAAAAAAAAGACTCAACTGCTTTAGAAAACAGTTTGGCAGACTTCCCTGGTGGCTCAGACAGTAAAGCATCTGCCTAGAATGCAGGAGACCTGGGTTCAATCCCTGGGTCGGGAAGATCTCCTGGAGAAGGAAATAGCAACCCGCTCCAGTATTCTTGCTTGGAAAATCCCATGGACGGAAGAGCCTGGTGGTCCAAGGGGTCAAAGAGTCGGACATGACTGAGCGACTTCACTTTTCACTTTCACTTGAGAAAGTTAAACATCAACCGTTCGACTAAAAATTATTTACCCCAAAGGAGTGTGTTCACACAAAGATTCATACAAGGATAGCCCCCAAACTGGAAAATAGCTCAAATGTTCCTCCATAGGATAGTGGAAAAGCAAGTTGTAGTATATACCTGCAAAAGGATTTTACTCAGCAATAAAAAGCAACAAATCGATGCATTGCAACCACATGGCAAAATTGCCATGCTGAGTGAAAGAATTTAGACACAAAGGAGTACATACTGCTTAATCCCATTTACAAAAATTCCGGGAAATGCACACCTATACACAGTGGCAGCAAGCAGATCAGTGGTTTCCTGAGGCAAGAGACAGAGGGAGTGAGGGAGGGATGCAAAATGAGACAGAGAATCTACAGGGGCAGTAGAAATGTTCCATATCTTGACTTCAGTGGCGGGTCCAGAGGTATATACAACTGTCATCAAACTGTATACTTTAAAATGCATGCAGGTTTTTGTACTCAAAACCTGCATGCATACTTTGATACCATATCAAAGTGGATTTTTTTTTTTAATCAATGTCCACTCATCTTCTACAATAAGTGAGTGACCTAGTCACAGGCAACTCACCATCTTACCAATTTCCACAAAACCATGGTTCAGTAAAGGCTGTAATTACCTCAACCAAACTAAAGAAACAAATCATGTTCCATTTCCATAACAAAAATACCCTACGTATATTTTTAAAAACCATTTCACTGTGGTGTGCGGGAGGGAAGGCTAGAGTTAATAAGGCTACCTTAGTTTAATATACTACTACTGGGGAGTCGAAGGTAAAAGGAAAGAGGAAACACTGCTCCCTCCTCCCCAGACCATGGGAGAGGACCCATTCCAGGAAGTGCAAGACACAACTTAATCAGAATCTCTGAAAAGAGCCTTGAGGCCCACAGACTGTCAGAGGTTTGGAGAACCTGGCAAACCATCAGTGATTAATCTCTCAAGGCAAATTCAAGAAAAGAAAAACCACAAAGACCTGCCATTTCTCAGGATTATTCACTATGACATTTCCCAAACTTTACAGAATTCCCAAATAAGGGCTACACTATGGCTCTACGTGCTTTATTCAATGTACTCATAATTGTGTGTGTGCATGCTAAGTTGCTTCAGTCGTGTCAGATTCTTTTGTAACCCCATGGCCTGTAGCCTGCAAGGCTTCTCTGTCCATGGGGATTCTCCAGGCAAGAACACTGAAGTGGGTTGCCATGCCCTCCTTCAGGGAATCTGCTTGACTCAAAGATCAAACCCATGTCTCTTGCATTGGCAGGCAGGTTCTTTACAACTAGTGCCACCTAGGAAGCCCTCTTCATTGTGTACCTCCCCACTATAAGGGAAATCACATTTTATGCAAGTTAACGTTGTCAATGGAACCTCCTTTATTCCCAAGTTACAGGCGGGAAAGCAGAAAATTATCTGTAAGTCCATCACCAAGGGAGGTGAATGATCCTTTGCAAGGTGAGATCACTGATTTGGTTTAGTTTATGCTCAGATGAATGTTGTTTTAACTGAAACTGAATTTCTTTGTCTACCATGCTATCTAGATTTCTAAGGTCTGGTCTGGGCACCCACTACAGAACCAGAACATAGTCGCAAATGGCTAGATTTCAGGCTCCATACTTCAATTACTCACATTTGTCTATATATTAATGAAACTCTCACAAACTTAACACTTTTTTCCTTCTTACATTTTCATCATTCTGAGCAGAAAAATATTCTCTTTATAAATCTTCACTTCATGGGGAGGACAGCTTGAAACAGCAATCAATGTCGACTTTAACTGTTAAAGATTCACTCAGAGCGTGCCTCTCTTCTTGGACGTCATCTATCAGCATCCATGAGGAACCTCATGTGATCCTGAGTTACCACAACAACCTGTTAGCTGACCTCACCATCTCTCTTCAGGTCCACTTCCAATCCATCCTCCGCCCTGCTGCTAAAGTCAAACTGTCTCAAGAACAAAGCTGAACAAGTTATTCCTCCTAAAGAACCTGGGACGGCTTCCCACTGCTCACCGGGTAGCCCAGATCCCTATGCTGGCCTATCCTTTGGGCCCACCTCTGGCCCCTGCTCCCATGGAATCCTACTCCCCGGGCATGCAGAACTGCTGGTGGCTCAGGCTGCTTTATGCCTCTGTAACTCTGCTCAGCCTCTCTCTCTGACAAAGGGCTGGCTCTTTCGTGCCCTTCCCTTCAACATTACCCCCTACTTCCTGAACTCCTACACACCCCCTAATGTGAAGCTTTTGGGTCATTTCTGATCTCACCTTGCTGATCATTCACCTCCCTTGGTGATGGACTTAGAGATCATCTTCTGCTTTCCCTCCTGTAACTTTGGAATAAAGGAGATTCCATCGACATGTTAAGTTGCGTAAAATATGATTCCCCATTCAACTCACATTCCAATGGAGGTTATGTGTATATCTAAACCTCCTCACTTATTTGGATATTGCTTTTTACATCCCTGGATGACTGCTGATCTCCTCAACTATAAGACACAGGAAGAGAAATATACATACTTATTCTAATAGGGACAGGGTGGCTATAAAACACTTAGCTCTGAAATAATTTGCCCAATGAATTTTGTAAATTGAAAATGTTAAGACTGTATTGATTCTTTTGATAATGTTTATTAAATACCTACTATCTGCCAGGCACTGAGCTAGATTTTTCGGCCACAACACTGCACAAAATAATTTAGATGCAGATAATTTTCAGAAACAAAGAACATTATAACTGAAAGGTATGTTAAGAGACCACTGAGGCCAGTTCACCCATTTGATGGCAGAGTATCTTGTCCAAATTCACCTGGCTCATTAGCTGCAAAGTTAAGATACAAGAGACTGCTCATCTAACATCTCTTTCCTATCCTTTCCCACTTGTTAGAAAGAATTTTGAGTAATAAGACAGATTAAACACTGTTTTGGTTTAAGACACTGTATAAATTTCAACCATTTTAAAATAATATTCAGTATGGCAAAACCAATACAGTATTGTAAAGTAAAATAGAATAAAAATAAAAATTAAAAAAATAAAATAAAATAATATTCACCTATATGTGAAAAGAGGCTTGACACTACACTTTCAGAAAGGGAAGCAGTGACATAAAACAAATCCAAAGGGAATGAAATAACAGAGACCCAGAAGTGGAGATGAGATTCATCTAAGTCAGCAGATGACATCTATTTGCACTCGTTAGCACTGCCTGGCATGTGCTACACCACCCCCTCGGGTAATTTACATTTTTTTAAAGCATGTATTTCTAAATTTAGGAAGTTAGGATAATCAGGGTGGAAAAGCCCATCTGTCTGAGGTTCACTCCAGCTGCTACAGATTCTGAAATGAAATTTGCGTATTTTCTTGTCTGCTTCCTCTTACCCAGTCCAGAATAAGAAGACATGATAGAAGCATAATACTAGCTAAGGGCAGGGAATCTAATATATATATATATAATAAATATATATACAGACACATATATACATACGTTTTATATAGCGCACACAACACCTCCACTGAGTTTAAATGACCCTACCACAATCACACAAACACATGTGCTATTTATTCACACCTGTGTACACTCATGGTATATGTACAATTTTCTCATGTAATATTTTGTTGAGGTGATGGTGTGATAGAGACAGACACTAGGAAGAGATGATGTTTGACCTTACAGCAGCTAAAATTAGTGTGAACAAGACAGAGAAAGTAACTGAAACATTGCTTGGCCTTTATTGGAAAGAGCATTAACCTAGATTCTGGTCTCAACTCTGCCACTTACATTTTATTGTTCCTTATTATACAACCTGAATAGTGCCAGAATAGAGGCAGGAGGGGAAGGAAGAAAGCGGTGAGCAAAGAAAATAAACCAGGGACTGATGACGGTTTCTGGATCTGCCACTCTGGGACTGTATGACAGCTGCAGAAATGTTCTCAAAAAGCCCCTGCAAGCATAAGAAGTTTGTCCTTCTAGTATGAAACGTTCAACAGTAAACCCAAAAGCAGATCAATCAATATTTATTTATATGCTTTTTTATTACCATTAAAGTATATGTCACAATGTCGGAAGGTAAATATTCAGCAAATACTAAAACAAAAGTATTTTTAAAATAAACACAATTGAAACAGAATGATTTTATATTTCTAAAGTACAAAAAATATAGGTAAAAGGACAAGAGAAACAAGCATTATCCAGGATGCTGTTTACAACTGGTGATAAACATCGGCTATAACTGTTGATAAAGCCCCCTAAGCTTATTTCTCAGAGAAATAGCCATTTTCTGGGTCCACAAACCTTTCTTGAATATCTTCCCAGCATAAGCTACTGTGGTATAAGTAATACTATGGCAATGACAGTCTCAGACTAAATTGTTAACATTTTTATTACTGCTCTTAGCGACAGGGAGTCACTTAATTAGAGATAAAAACCATACAACTAACAGGAGTCAGCTTCAAATTCTGATGTTAAGATCCAGCTTATCTAACACAACTCCAGGTGTTTCAGAGACAGAGACCCAGCACAGACCTTAGCCACCACCACTGTGTAACTTCACTAAGGAAACTGATCTGTTGGGAGGATGCAAACACCAATCACAAGGTTATCAAAGCTTTAAAAGCATGTTTACTGTGACTTAAGGAGACAGGAGACTGAAGTTCTTTACACAATTCCTTTCTCTGTCAGCTATTAATACATTATTCCTAGCCTACCAATGCATGATAAGTGAGCAGGCATTTTAAGACGACACGGGGACTCAGTGTTACAGACTCTTTCTATGCACCATGTGCATCAGGGCCATCTCTTCATCTAAGTCAGCCACTCAATGGTGGAATTGTTTTGTGCCTCACATTCCAATGAAGAAAAAGATCTGAAGGCTAAACAAACTTGACCTAAGAAGAGAAGGAGACAGGGAACCCTCTGGCCATCTAGTCTACCCACAAGAGCTGGGCTGCAGGTGCAAAAGTCCTGCAGGCAGAACATTAAAAGACAAGTTGTCTGAGACCAGGAGAAAGGCTGAGCTGGGAAGGCTAGCAACAGAATGAACAGCACACGGGAAGAGAACAAGTAAACACACACATACACGCACGTGCGCGTGCACACACACACACGCGGTGTCACCAGCTGGACCAAAGCTAGGCAGGAGGCACAAAGGGTGTCCCGCTGGACTGCTGGAGCCCGCGAGAGAGGGTGGGAGGTGACTCCCAGGGGCGAGGGTATAGGGGCCCTGAGAACCAGGGAAATCAGGGAAACCAGGGTGGTGTGTGCCATGTGTTCAAAGCTCCTCAAAGTAAAGACGGCCTAGAAATAGGTCAGCAGGAGCAGATGATGGCATGAATGTTAGTGACAAAGATGATGGTCATTTATGGTCATTTATTAGTCAGGCTGCCATTCCTAATTCTTTTTTAAATCATCTTTAGAAATCTAAAGGGAAAAGCCAATTTTCACCAGAAGGAAGAGAGCGCTGCAAATATAGAACTATTGACTATGCAGGAAAATGTTTAGAATGCTGAAGCAAATAGTTCAATGGGCACAGATTACAGGCATAATAGAGTTTCAAATGAGTTGCCATAGCTACAAAAAGATAATTAATTTTGAGGAAACAAAAGAAAAGAGATATCATTAGGGGCAGTTTTCAAAGAGCTGAAATAATAAATGTGGCATCCAAATTTAACTCACGTTGCTTCCTGACAGCAGCCAGCAATGCTCCTCTACATGGGACCACTTCCAAGGCTGTTCCCCGCTCCCACTCCCACCCTCCCCAGTCCACTGGGCCCCGCCTCCCCTGGGCTCAGCTAAGCCCTCCTCAGATGCTGAGAGAGACGGCTAGCTCCCAGTTGCTCCATAATGGCTCTCGGAAGTTCAGTTGTCTGTAGAGCTTGAACTGTACCATCATCACTTAGTTTTTATAAAGCAAATATCTATTAAGCACTGGCTGTGTGCCAGGCGCAGTGCCTAAAGGTAAGGAAGGAAGAAGGTAAAACAAAGAAGCGAGTGTGCAGATTACAGAGACCAGGATAACAGGATGGGCTAAAGTCTGAACGGCACGCTATGGATTTAGGGAGGGAAAAAGCCAACTCTAGGAGACCACATGGGAGGTGACATCCAACCTGGGTCCGGAAACGCAAGCCTTATTTTCCAGGCCCGGAAGGAAGAGGAGCAAAGGGGATTTCAAGCTGAAATGACTGTGTTTTCTTGCTCTCCTTTTCCTGAACTGAGAAGAGGGTAGGTTCTGGATACCAAGGACATAAGAGCTGTGGCCTTATTTAACCTTTCCTAGTTTATAAAATGGAAATATTCAAGGGTGTGGTAAAGATTAATTATATCACATATATTTGAAGGGCGAGTATCTAGCAAGCATTCAAAAAACTGTTTCCTCCCTCCCCTCCTTGGAAACTGTCAACTCAATACAGGCAGGAGCGGAGCTGTGTACTTCTACCAGCTGCAGTGTCTAACCCACAGGCCAAGCACAGTTTCTTCTTGGAATAATAATTTTTCAATCATTCCCCTTTGAATGTGAGAACTTACAGAACTTCCATCATGCCAACTTATGTGAAATACATAAAAACAAAGTTCTAAACTCTCTTACGGATCACGCTGTACTATTTATCAAGCACACCAAGCAAATACATAAGGCATCAGCAAGGTAGAAGGGGAGAGAGACAGGGGGAAGGAGGCAGAAAAAGGGGTTTTTAAGGTTCGTATCTGATACATGAGAGCAAAGTTTAAAGCAGTCCTCTTGAAGGGAAAAACACAGCTGTGTTGGACTTGCTCACTCCTGCTTCACAGTTTAGGTTTCATTTTGACTTTCACAGGCTGGAGCGCCATAATCTCCGTATGCTTAGGTTCTAAAGGTGATTTAAGTCCTGCTCAAACAGCTCAAATAGATGTTCCCCAAATTCTTGTCCAGTGAGGTCGCAGAATGGGGATAAAATCACCACAAAGGTAGTTTAAAAGAGAAAATGTAATCCAGTCACTGTCTGAGCCTGACACAGCACTTTAGATATTATCTTCTAGGCACTTACTCTTCTAAGTACTGAAATTCATTCTCTCTCCAACCACACAATCAACTTTCTTGCTTGGAAACAGGGTTAATATTCATCTATTTCACAGGCTTGTCTTAAGGATCACCGAGTAAACATACCTAAAGTGCCTGGGCACTGGCGCGTGGCACAGGGTCCCCAATCATGGCAGCTACAACCTTCATGGAAACTTGACATGTAGACTGGAAACTTGGATGCTAAAAGCAGGAGAAATGTGCTGACTTAGAGAGGCATCCAGAAGTGGTGAAGCAGCAGAGCTGAGGCCTGGCAGGGCTGGCTCTGGAGACAGGACGGCTTGGCTTGCTACCCCTTGGCACATGTGCCCAGAGCCTATTCAGCTCCAACGTTCCAAGCTGTTTAACCACATTCAGTTCACTGTGGGCACCTCAGTATCCAAAAAGCCTGCCAAATTCAAGTATTTTTAAAAAGCACTCCAAGTGATCAAGCAAATAAAGAGGCTTTTCTTCAAAGAAAAGATCATTTATTGAGATTCAATAAACCACTGTAGTATGGTTCCTGCAATTGCTTACACATTTGCTACCATGTTGGTACATCAGCTTAAGTTAAAAACTAGGACAAAGCTCAATACCAGCGCATCTGGCCAGAGGAGGCCATTAGATTCTGTGGGATTGGCCACGCATCTAAACCTAATGTTATCAAGAGGAGAGCAATAAGTAAATGTGTATTTCTTTGTTAATAAACAAGCATATACTAAAAAAAAAGTCTATTTTCCCTCAAACTGATATGACCTTCTTACCACTTCTCACCTCCCAACAACTCACCCCAAAACAGGATGGATAGTGGGCATGAAGGGAATAACCAAATTCAGCCCAATCTACTCCTCTAAGGCTGATCCAATAATCTGAACAACTTCTTTAAGTAATCTTACAGATGTCTCTTTTAGACGGCTCACATAAACGCTCTGTCTTTTAGATTTCCTTCCCCTCATCCTGCTTTTCTTCAGGATGCTATCTGACTGCATGAAAGAGAGAGTTCTCAAACTACCCCATGGCAGAGAAGAGAGCTGACCCTCATAGCCACACAAAGTCCTCTGGGTCTTTACTGGCCGCTCTCCCATAAAGTATCTTAACTCACCGCTTATTAGTCTAGGAGTAGCAGGTTAAGACTGGAGCTCTGTGGGGTGTTCCTTCCAGTGGTCATGCTGAATGGGGAACAGTGTTGGGTGTGTGCTGCTTCCCATCCTTACAGGGGTGCTGGCCACTTGTCTCTGATGCTGAAATTCCTGCACATGCGGATCTCTTCATCCTAACTGAGGACCTCTATGGTCCCCTCGCCAGGATGCACAAGCACTACCAGGTCTCTCTCACATTTCATGCAGGCCCCTGGGGACCAGGAGCACCGCCTCAGAGGCCACCTGTCTTCTGCCAACGCCTCCAAGCCATCACTCCAGTGCATGCGGAAAGTGGCTGGCCGCAGAGCTGGCAGACCCCAAGAACCACACCACCTAGGAAAATGACTTGGTTTGTCAAAACGACGAGGACTGAGAAGAAGACAAGACTGCATTCATATCATTAATGTAACAAATTCAATAATAATGAGCTCAATCATGTTGTCTTTTAGACTAAACTCACGGAGTCCTAAAGACTAGACTGTAAACTTTTTAATCTTTCTATCCTCAGATGCCTGAACCATAATAAGCCTGTTTTTTGCTTTGTTTTTCTCTTTAAAAACTGCTGAGTACAGAAAAAACAAAGGTGTCCTGCCTCATCAACTGGGATGAAGACCAGATGGGCAGTGCACATGGCCTCTATCTTCTTCCACTTGACACTTTACTACATATCTGCACTTCAGTTCCTCACCTGATTCTGACGTGTTCCACAATTATTCCTTTTCTGATTCACATAAATCTCCAAGTTGTAATTGTGCTTACAATTCTAACCATAGCTACCAGTCCATCATAAAGGAAATCAGTTGTAAATGTTCACTGGAAGGACTGATGCTGAAGCTGACACTCCAATACTTTGGTCACCTGATGCGAGGAACTGACTCATTTGAAAAGACCCTAATGCTGGGAAAGATTGAAGACAGGAGGAAAAGGGGATGACAGAGGATGAGATGGTTGGATGGCATCACCAACTCAATAGACATGAGTTTGAGTAAACTCCGGGAGTTGGTGATAGACAGGGAGGCCTGGTGTGCTGCACTCCATGGGGTCGCAGAGTCTGACACGACTGAGCGACTGAAGTGAACTGAACACGTGTGTTAGGTTCTTAAAGACCAGGTACCATATCGAATACTCTGTACGACCCACAATGCCTAAGTACAGTGGTGTATATAGCATGGGCTTATGAACAGTTTATTGGAAAATTAAAGAATAAACTTTTAAAGGCTGAGATATTCTCACTGAGAATACCAAACACAACACAAAAATTTCTGTGACATCTCTGAAAATGATTTTTGGACCATGGATTAAAATTCCTGGGACAAAACAAATGGAAGGTGATGTTGTTATGATGCAAGGTACTCAACAATATAAAATACTATTATAAAACTAAAATTAATACCTTAAAAGGAGAGTACTACATAATGGGGAAATTAAGATTGCGAGATTTAGAACTCAACTTCAGTTCCAGATGTTGAGGATGGTATTAATGAAGGAGAAGGATGACGACGGCAAAGATGGCAGTGGCAACACAGGAGGAAAAGGCAGATAGGTCTCCAAAAAATGGCAAGAAGAAATTAATGCTATAAAGAGGAAATTAATATATGAATGCTATTTAAGAAGAAGTAGGCTTCCTTGGTGGCTCGGTGGCAAAGAGCCTGCCTGTCTGCAGGAGATGTGGGCTCGATCCCTGGGTCAGGAAGATCCCCTGAAGAGGGAAATGGCAACCCACTCCAGGATTCTTGCCTCGGAAATCCCACAACAGCAGAACAGGGCAGGCTATAGTCCATGGGATCACAAAAGAGTCAGACATGATTTAGCAACTAAACAATAACAATTTAAGAGGAAAGTTACATTTCATACTGTTCTGTACGGGTCCCTGTGTGTCTTTTGGGAAATGAGCCTTTACAACCTGACCATTATTAATAAGCATTTACTTATGTCTTACCAGGTACAAGGCAATATGCTAGCTCCTGAAGAGAAAATGAAATATAAGACCAACTCAAAGCACTTATTTAACCCAGAAGACTAAACATAAATGTAAAAAAGTAAACTACCACAAAAAGTAAGCTTTAGTCCTTGACTCCCAATTTTCATCACACACATAAAAAACCAATTTCAGGGGGACTACAGGTCAAAATATAAAAGATAAGCAATACAGCTTTTAAAAGATCACAGGCAAAGATATCTTAGCCAAGACACAAAAAGTGCTAGTCAAAAAGAAAAAAGTGTCAAAACCAAATAAATTACAATTAAGAACTGTTCTTTAAAAAACACTAAAGTATGAAGGTGAAAAGGCAAGTCACAGGTAAAAGATTTTGTGACTCATATAACCAATAAAGTGCCTGTATTTCAGCAAAAATATTTTTAAAACCTATACAAATCAAGGGGAAAAAAAGACAGATTTTCAAAGTTTAAAAACTGGCAAAAACCCAAGGGTTTGTCAAAAGGTAAATAAACAAAAGTAGCATATATATATAACAATGAAATATTACTCAGGCCTTAAAAGGAATGAAGTTCTGATACCTGCTGCAACATGGATGAACCCTGAAATCATGCTAAGTGAAGAAAGTCAGTCACAAAAGGACAAATACTGTATGACTCCACCTATATTCAGAGAAGGCAATGGCACCCCACTCCAGGACTCTTGCCTGGAAAATCCCAAGGTCGGAGGAGCCTGGTAGGCTGTAGTCCATGGGGTCATGAAGAGTCAGGCATGACTGAGCGACTTTACTTTTCACTTTCATGCACTGGAGAAGGAAATGGCAACCTACTTCAGGGTTCTTGCCTAGAAAATCCCAGGGACGGCGGAGCCTGGTGGGCTGCTGTCTATAGGGTCACACAGAGTTGGACACGACTGAAGTGACTTAGCAGCAGCAGCAGCAGCCACCTATATGAGATACCTAGAATAGGCAAATTAAAAGATATCTAAATAGATCAGATGTTACCAGGGCCTGGGGAAAGCAGGAACAGGCAGCTATTATTTAATATTTATTGAATTTCTGCTTGGGATGATAAAAATGTTTTAGAAATAGACAGTGATGATGGTTGTACAACACTGTGAAAGTGCGAATGCCACCGAATTGCACAGACTAGCAAGATGGTTTGCTATCGTTCAGTCACTTAGTCGTGTCCTATTCTTTGCAACCCCATAGACTGCAGCATGCCAGGCTTCCCTGTCCTTCACTATCTCCCAAAATTTGCTCAAACTCATGTTCATTGAGTCAGTGATGTCATCCAACCATCTCAGCCTCTGTAGTCCCCTTCTCCTTCTGTCCTCAATCTTTCCCAGCATCAGGGTCTTTTCCAATGAGTTAGCATCATGTGGCCAAGTATTGGAGCTTCAGCATCAGTCCTTCCAATGAATATTCAGGGTTGATTTCCTTTAGGATTGACTGGTTTGATCTCCTTGCTGTCCAAGGGACTCTCAAGAGTCTTCTCTAGCACCAATTCTGGAGAAGAATTTGAAAACATCAATTCTTCAGTGCTCAGACTTCTTTGTGGTCCAACTCTCACATCCAGACATGATTACTGGAAAAACCATAGCTTTGACTCTATGGACCTTTGCTGACAAAGTGATGTCTCTGCTTTTTCATATGCTGTCTAGGTTTGTCATAGCTTTTCTTCCAAGGAGCAAGTGTCTTTTAATTTCATGCTGCAGTCACCATACACAGCAATTTTGGAGCCCAGGAAAAGAAAGTCTGTCACTGTTTCCTCATCTATTTGCCATGAAGTGATGGGACCAGATGCCATGATCTTCACTTTCTGAATGTTGAGAAAGAATGCCAGCCTTTTTACTCTCCTCTTTCACTTTCATCAAGATGCCCTTTAATTCCTCTTCACTTTTTTTTTCACTTTTTCCATGTGAGTGGTATTATCTGCATATCTGAGGTTGTTGATATTTCTCCCAGCAGTCTTGATTCCAGTTTGTGCTTCATCCAGTCCAGCATTTTGCATGATGTACTCTGCATATAAGTTAAATAAGCAGGGTGACAATACACAGCCTTAACGTACTCCTTTCCCAATTTGGAACCAGTTCTAACTGTTGCTTCTTGGCCTGCATACAGGTTTCTCAGGATACGGTAAGGTGGTCGGATATTCCCATCTCTTTAAGAATTTTCCACAGTTTGTTGTGATCCAGAGTCAAACGCTTTAGCATAGTCAATGAAGCAGAAGTTTTTCTGGAATTCCCTTGCTTTTTCTATGATCCAACAGATGTTGGCAACTTAAAATGGCTAATTTTATGTAACATTTTACCACAATTCCCAAAAATTACCAATGTAATACACCAAAAATCACTGTATACTTTAAACAAGTGAAAAATATGGTATGCTAATTATATCTCAATAAAACTGCTTTTTTTAAACTGGCAAAAGACTTAAATGGACAGTTCACAAAAGAAGATACCTAAACGGCCAGTAAGAAGGAGAAAAGGTGAGTAACCTCATTAGTAATCAGCCAAGTACAAAATACCTGCAAACTAGGAACACACAAAGTGTGATACCTTTATTTGCCCATCAGAATGACTAAAGTAAAACAAGTTGACAATACTTGATATTCACCAGGATGTAGAGAAAATGGATAAACTGCTAGGCAGGTATAAAGATCAGCACAGTCACTTTGGGAAAATGGCAGTACCTACTAAGGCTGAATACGTGCAATTTGTTTCTTAGGTGTATTCCTAACTCTGATTATGTGTCCAAAGACACACACAAGAATGTTCACAGCAGTGTTGTTCATTGTCAAAACTAGAAACCACCCAAATGTCTATGAGCAGTAGGATGGATAAATCCATATAGTGGTATATTCACGCACTGAAGTGCTATACTGTAACAGAGGTGAAGAAATTACAGCTACATGTAGCAATGTGGATAAATCACATAATCAGTGGTGAATTTTCAAAGGCAGACACAAAGGAATACATACTGAATAAGAATTAGTCTACTTACATAAATTTTAAAAACAGACTAATTTCTGGTATTAGAGGTGAAAAAGTGGTTACCTTTGTCGTCTCCAAAAGTAATAGAAATAAAAGCAAAAATAAACAAATGGGACCTAATCAAATTTATAAGCTTCTGTACAACAAAGGAAACCACTAACAACAACAACAACAAGACAACCTACAGACTGGGAGAAAACACCCGCAACTTATGGGACCAACAAGGGCTTCATTTCCAAAATATACAAACAGCCCATACAAACTGATAACAAAAAACCAAACAACTCAATCAAAAAACGGTCAGAAGACCTCAACAGACATTTTTCCAAAGAAGCTATACTGACGGCCAATAGACACATGAAAAGATGCTCATCATTGCTAATTATTAGAGAAATGCAAGTCAATAATACAATGAGGTATCACCTCACACCAATCAGAACGACCATCATTATAAAGCCTACAAATAGTAAATGCTGCAGAAGGTATGGAAAAAAGGAAACCTTCCTACACTGTTGGTGGGAATGTAAACTGGTGCGACCACTATGGAAGACAGTGTGGAGGTACTTCAAAAAACTAAAAATAGATCTGCCCTATGACCTAGCAATCCCAAGCCTGACCATATTCCCAGACAAAATTATAATTTGGAAAGATACATGCAACCCTATGTTCAAAGCAGCACTATTCACAATAGCCAAGACATGAAAAAAACCTAAATGCCCATCAGGAGATAAACAGGTAAAGAAGATGAGGTATATAGGATGGAGTATTAGCCATGGAAAAGAATGAAACTGTGCCAGTTGTAGCAACATGGATGGATCCAGAGATTATCATACTAAGCAAAGTCAGAAAGACAAATACCATATGACATCGCTTATATGTAAAATCTCAAATATGACACAAATGAACATATCTATAAAAAAGAAACAGACTCACAGACATAAAGAATGGATTTGCAGTTACCGAGAGGGAGGACAGATGGATATGGAAGGATCAAGAGTTTGGAATTCACAGACGCAAACTATCCAATACAGGATGGATAAACAACAAGGTCCTACTGTATTGTACAGGGAGGTACAGTCAATATCCTGTGATTAAACCTCAACAGAAAAGAATAACGAAAAGAATATACATGCATAACTCAATCACGTTGCTGTAGGGAGAAATTAACGCAACATTGTAAACCAGCTATAGTTTCAATACATTTTTTAAAAAGTGGTTACCTTGGGGGAGCAGGGAACGGCAGGATCATTGAGAGGGTCTCTGGGGGCTACTGGATGTGGGCAGTGCACTGCCCTTGGATCTAGATGATAGTTACCTAAGTATGATATGACTTATGATAATTCACTAAGTACTACTCAATATTACTGCACTATTTTGTGTATCAGTTCAGTCGCTCAGTCGTGTCCGACTCTGCGACCCCATGAATTGCAGCACGCCAGGCCTCCCTGCCCATCACCAACTCCCGGAGTTCACTCAGACTCACGTCCATCGAGTCAGTGATGCCATCCAGCCATCTCATCCTTGGTCGTCCCCTTCTCCTCCTGCCCCCAACCCCTCCCAGCATCAGGGTCTTTTCCAGTGAGTCAACTCTTCGCATGAGGTGGCCACAGTATTTTGTGTATATTATGGTTTAAAAAATTCTAGTCCTGGTCACTACTCTCTTTTCGCAACTTTGAAATATAACCCCCAAAATAAGTACGTATGTCATCATTCCTCAGTGGACTGAACAAAGTACGAATTTTAGAAAGGCAGCAGGAACATGTTAGAAGAAAGTGGGAAGCTACTGTAAACTTAGCTCACATAAAGGAAAAGGCTGAGTGACTGTATCAGAGGTTTTCAGATTATGCAGTTGTTATTGCTATTGAAGGGAGGGAGGGATATAGTGAAAACAGTGTTTCACAGGAAAGCAACCTGGCACAGAATAAAGGATGGATCAAAGAGAAGAAAGGCAAAATAAAGACCCACTAGAAAAGTGTCAGAATAATGTACACTTAAGGATATAAATTAATGAAGGTAATGAGGAAAGAAAGGAGAGTAAGAAATTAAGAACACTAAGAAAAAATGGTTTAGATTTGGTGGTTCTCAGATGTGAAAAAAATTATTATTATTATTTTTGCCTAGGCACAGGGATTATACACTTGCCCAGCGTGATGGTGCCACAGTGTCCAAAGTCCAGATAATATCAGAAGCTTGGGCCACATAAAAATCAGTCTGCCTGAGATTTAAACATAAATGTGTGTGTGTGCATGCAAACTGCAACATGTAAAAATAGATAACTGTGTGTATGTTTCTATATAGCAAGTATATATAAAGTAGCAGGGCAAGTACAGGTTTTGTGAAGTTTAACCTGGATGTGGAGAAGCTGAAGGAGAAATGTACTCACTGTCCCTGAGTGAGTAACTGCACCCCAGGGAGTGGGGGAGCAGCTCCATTACACTCTGACTCAAGTCAAAGAGAAAGCTGGCAGGCCAGCTTCCACTGTGTCAAGAGAATCCTGGATAAGAATACAAGAGGAAGTGCTCAAGATTGCAAATTATTTTCGTGCTCATGGTCAACATCCTCAGTTTATAGAAAACTCGTTAGACATTGACGGAGTAAGCAGATTTGATTTATTTCAATGCAGGCAGATGGCTTGGTCGTGGAAATTGTGAAGAGATTTGCTGAGCGGCTTCGTCAGATCAAGGACATTATGGAATTAAAGGGCTCTACGAGACCTCAGTGGTCCAGCTCCCCATGGCTCACAACATTACACTTTCTTACTAATGAGAAAGACAACTCAACCACGTGAATCCAAAGTAACTAGCAAGGGAGGAGGGAAGAGCACAATTTATTTGTCCAAAGAAGTACAAATGTTAACATGGAAACTGGAGACATCAAAGGGCAACTGAAACATGCTTTGCTCTGAGGACAATGAAATCACAAATTAGCAAGAATTCAAAGTCACATTTTCAGCAAGTATTTTTATGACAATGAATTGTGTTTAAGTTTCTATAACTATTTTGGAGGATAAACCTTAAGAATCTTCTCTACTAGCGTGTTTTAGTTTCAGAAAAAATTTAATCTGAAAACAAATCATACCAAGGAAACAGTGGGCAGTGAGTTTACAAAATCTTAGAATTATTTGGAAGTTCTGCCAATGTGACTAACTGTCCATTTGGGAGACCACCTGGTTTTGCATAAAAACATCCTCTTTCATGAAAATGCACAAAGAACAGCTGGGAAACACTATCAATGACATAAGTCAGAGTTAACACATGTCCAACCACACCCCTCCAAAGCTTTCATCACTGCCTCCTTGACTAAAACCCAATGTTTTTTAAAAGCTCACAAGCTTTTCACTTTTAATCAACAGCAGCACTACAAAAATGTCTATATACATCATGTAACCCAGTCCAGATACATTTTAGACACTGGTGGCTCGGTGATAAAGAATTCACATGACAACACAAGAGATGTGGGTTCAATCCCTGAGGCAGGAAGACCCCTGGAGAAGGAAATGACAAACCACTCCCGTATTCTTGCCTGGGGAATCCCATGGACAGCGGAGCCTGGTGGGCCACCAGGGTCACAAAGAATTGGACACGACTCGGCGACTAAACAACAAACGTCTGGCTTAGACCAAGAGCAGTCACTATGTGATAAAAGCAGAGAAAGGTCCTAAAAATCAAGTTAAAGGACCAGAATACAGTGATTGTGGTAAAATGCTTTTTCATAAGTCAGTTCACAACTGACCCTCTCCTGGCACATACAATACCTATCTATGCTACAAAGGATTTAGGAAAATAAAGATGTATGTACATAGCCTGAGCTAAAGTGAACAGAAATTAATTTTAAAATATAGTCCTTTATATTTGAAACCACTTTTTATAATCTTTCTACAACAGATGAAGATGGTTTTAATTCCTAGAATAGGTATCACCAAAAAGTCTTATTAAACTGATAGGGGGAGAGGGTGAGGTAAGTCAAATAACTGTTTTAGGAAAAGCTTTATAAATATGTTAACATCAGCCATATGCTTTCTCCAGCTTATTTTATTGCCGATCCTCTCAATACTTGGGAGCTAAGTTAAAGAACCATGAGGACACAGAGCTGGAAAAGAAGAGATCACCTAACCACCTAATCCCTCATTTTGCAAAAGCAAGCAGGCCTGGAGAGCTAGCAGCTTGATGGGTCCCAGGTCACACCTCCACTGATAACCCTGGTTAGGGCTCTTGCTTCCTGACTCGAACTGGGGTTTAGCAATCCTTATGACTAACTGCCACTAACCAAGCATCTTCATTTTCTCCTTGCCAGGCACTAGGCTATACAGTTTAGAGACGTGTCATTTCATTTAATTTAGTACTTCTCAACACACTGAGAAGGTTATTTCCACTTTACAAGATAATCAAGCCCAAGCTCAGGACATCAATATCATTCCCAAAGTCACAGAACAAATAAATGACAAGTCAAGAATTCAAATCTGAGCTGTCTCTCTCTACAGACCCATAAACTTTTACGTGATGCTAAACGTGTACAACCAAAAAATTTCACTTTGGGCAACCTAGACTATAAAAATTTCTACACAGATTTATAGGTTATATGTCCAAAGATGTCTGCTACATAGTTAATATAAAAAAATAAGAAACAACATTAATATCCAATAATGGAGAAACAGCTAAATAAATTATACATGCTGTGAAATACCAAATGATCACTAAGGATAATGTAATAGATGTGGTAAGATACCACATAATAGATGTTGTAAGATACCCATATTAAATTGTTATGTTTTAAAAATAAGTTACAGAAGAGTATTTATGGCATTATTTTTTTTTAAATACATATGCATGCAAGCTTTGTTTGTGGTTCAAGAAAGGCCTGGAACAATGCACAGTAAAAGCAGAGAATTCAGTGGGTGGAGGTGGGTTTGAGTCAATTCTTAAACATTTCTGCACTGTCTGAATTTTTACGGCTAAGATATGCTACTTTTATAATTTAAAAAATTATAAAAAAATAAAGAATTTTAGAGTATAGTATTTATTTTTTTAAATGCATGCATACTCCATTTAATGCCATCCCCCATAATATAGAATAATTGTGCAGCTATTTGTGTCTAAAACTTTTTTCAAAAAAAAAAATACTAACATCTCATTACACTATACCAGCATTTCAAGACTAGTCCATAGAACCATGGGGGTCTCCAAGATCCTGTCAGAAAGTCCAAGAGGTAAAAGCTTTTTTCTTAATACTGGTAAAGTATTATCTGCCTTTTTGCCTGAGTTGACATTTGTACTTATGGTGCAGAAGCAGTGGTGGGTGAAACTGTTGGCGCCTTGGCATAAGTCAAGGCACTGTCACGAAACTGTGGGAGAAGGCTGCAATGATCACCATCACACACGGTTAAAAAAGGAAATCCAGTTTTTTTTTAATGTCTTTGTGAAGCAACAACAGCAGTTTCATTGCATCCTGACCTAGTGTTCTGTGTGACCAAACGGGCAGCATGAAATAGGAACCCCATATGCGGCTACAGAGTCAAGTGGGGTCCTAAGGAAAAGTGCTGGGCCAGCAGTTAGAGCTCAAGGCTAACTCAACCATCCACTTCTCCCTGGATTAGCCCTTGTACTTGAAAGAACAACTCACAGACTAATTAGTCAGACTTAGGAATCTGGATGACATTTTCTCAAAACCGAACAAAGCAAGGCTCTCATTTTGAGGGAAGTAACCAACAACTATCTGTTGCCAGTGATAAATTGGAATAAATATTAAAATTCTGGAAAGCTTGTATCTGTCATTGTGAACTTTAAGTTTCCCAACACTAAAAGGCTGTGCTGGTGAGGTCAATGGTGGTATTAAATGTGATTATCTTTTTACATTTTATAAAATGCAATACATGTCAACATCTGTAAGATCAGCATCAGTGAACCAATATTTTTTCAAACAATCAATGTATAATGTCACAAAAAAACACACACATGAGTATAAGATCCATTTAAAGTGCAACATCTAAATCTATTAAAGTGGACTTCAATATAAAGGAGTAAGAAATGTTTACTGACATGGTTTCAGAATCTTCACTGCAACCAATCTTTAAGATGTATGTGTGCTCAGTTGCTAAGTCGTGTCTGACTCTTTGAGACCCCATGGACTGTAGCCCATCAGGCTTCCCTGTCCATGGAATTTTCCAGGCAAGAATACTGGAGTGGGTTGCCATTTCCTCCCCCAGGAGATCTTCTCGACTCAGGGATCAAACCCTGTCTCTTGTGTCTCCCGCATTGGCACGTGGGTTCTTTACCAGTGAGCCACCTGGGAAGCCCAATCTTTTAGATACTACAACTTACAGTGTTTTGGTGGAATATCAAAGAATAAACAAAATGATCTGAAAATGCTATCAACATACTCCTTCCTTTTCCAAATACATAGTTGTAAGAGGCCAGATATTCTTCATGTAGTTCAACCAAACCAATACATCATAATAAATTGAATACAAAAGCAGATAGGAGAATCTAGTTGTCTTCCAGGGAGCCTGACATTTCTAAAAATGTAAAACAATGCCACTCTTCTTGCTAATATTTTTTGGCTTGAGAAAAACCTATATATGCACGGAAATGTATTATATCAACATATAATGAATATATTAGTTATTTTTAAACTGATTAGTACATATTTTTTTATTTTCTCACTTTTGGCTTCCAATATGGTAAATCTGTGGGCTTCCCGGGTGGTGCTAGTGGTAAATAAGCCTGCCAGTGCAGGAGACACAAGAGATGTGGGTTCAATCCCTGGGTTGGGAAGATCCCCTGAGTAGGAAATGGCAACCCACTAAAGCATTCTTGCCTGGAAAACCATGGACAGAGGAGCCTGGCGGGCTATAGTCTACGGGGGTCACAAAGAGACAGACACCACTGAGCAACTAAGCACAACGCATGGTAAATACTGACAGATATAACCCACATAAACAAAAGCACTTCTGGCCCTCGACAATCTTTAAGGTCCGAATAATCTTTAACACCAGAAAGTCTGAGCATCTTTGCAGTGTACTGTTAACACATTTTTCATGTGTTCTTCATACTGTCTTAAGTCTTGGCCAACAAGTACAAGTACAGCAATCTGTATTTACACACAGACAATACACATAAGTTAACTGTACTATAAACTTTCTTAACCAATGAAAACATCAAATGCTAGCAAGCCTGATTTGAATATGTTCTGCAACAAGTGATGTTCACTACACTTCAGCCTTTTCATTTTGCCACGAATTTTGTGTTCTGGCAAATGATCTTGACCAATGAGGGCTGACAGAAGTTGTATAGCTGACAGTGATGTGCCTGGTCCAAAGAAAGAAAGATTAGTATAATGATACTTAAAACTGATGATACTTAAATTTAAAGGATGATAACATCAAGGCATTTGCAAGCACACTGCTGAGGATGCAGTTATGATTAGAAAACAACTTTGGACATTTTGAGAGATATAAACATCACTGCAGACTGAAAGGATGGTACCTAAAGGAATGAATCACAGCAGGAAGAAACTGTGGCCTGAAGTACACAGGCTTCAGGGGAAGGGAAGGGAATGAGAGGGAAGGACAACTAGCAAGCTCCACCAGGAGGGGTTATAATGCCTCCCACATGAGGCTGGCTGAGTGAATGCTCCTATTTCCTAAAAAGCTTCTGCAGTGCTGTATGCACGTGACAGGAGGAAGGGGAGAGAGGGCTTAAACCGTGCACGTGCATGCTCAGGCGCTCAGTCATGTCCAACTCCTTGAGGCCCCATGGACTAGAGCCCACCATGCTCTTCTGTCCATAGGATTTTCCAGGCAAAAATACGTAAGGTGGTTGCCATTTCCTCCTCCAGGGAATCCTCCCTGCTGTGGGATCAAACACACCTCTTCCAAGTTGGCAGCCAGATTATTTTCCACTGCGCCACCTGGGAAGCTTAGACCATATGAGATGTTAATTAATTATCTCCATTCTTGGGAGACTAGTTCCAACATACAGGCCTTCAGGACTAAGAACACCAGCGATATAAATGGGAAACTTCAAGGTTCTAAATGGATTCCCAAAAGTCCAACATCACTCTTCAGTATATGGAGCAAAACCTTTAGAAATTCCTTAGGTGCGGGGGGAGTCTTGAGATGGACAACTTCAAAGTTTTAGGATTAAAGAGAAGCTAAGTAGCAATTTTAAAAGGTCTACAAATACAGCTTAAACTTCTAAAGTCACAGAATTTGAGAAGACTGTGAAAATAGAACTCTTTCACCTCTATTTCACAAAACATTCAGCAAGGTTTAAAGATCAGCTGAAGCTGACAATCAAACCAAATCCCTAAGGAAAATTTTAAAGAAATCATTTTTTTTAACAGAAAAAAAGCATGCTTTTCAGGCACCCCAAGCACAAGGGAGTACCACCTGCTTTAGTAACCACTTATTCATTCAGTCACAATTATTTACTGAGCACTTAGTCTATGCCAGTCTACGGTACTGTCTTTTAGGGAAAATGTATATACACACAGATACACACACACAATTATATGATAAAGTGTTCCCTCATGGAACAAGGGGAAACTGTAGAACCAGGTCCACAACTCTCATACAAGCCCACCAATTCTAGCTTCTAAGGTGATTTCTGGGTCTGCCTGGTTGGCTACAGGGGTTTTATTTGTTGATATCAATCCTGGAATAGGTAAAACAAAATAACTTGAAGTAAGTACAATATCCAGTAGCTAGATTTATTTACTGAAGAAGAATCTGACGCTACTAACAGAACATAACATTCCTCAAAACGGAAGAAGAAGATGGGAAGGAAAGAGAGAAAAGAATCATCATTAATGAGAAAACAAACGTAAACATTGCTTAAGCTTCCACTGATGCGATCTTCAACAGACTTTGGTGGAATTTTAAATTTCTTTTCATTTAAAAAATTTTGGATTAATGAGTCTTCTAATAAATCACAGCAAGATCCTCTACGATCCACTTCCTAGAGTAACGGAAATAAAAACAAAAATACACAAATGAGACTTACTTAAAAGCTTTTGCATAATGAAGGAAACTATAAAGTGAAGTCACTCAGTCGTGTCCGACTCTTTGTGCCCCCATGGACTGTAGCCTATCAGGCTCCTCCTTCCATGGGATTTCCCAGGCAAGAGTGCTGGAGTGGGTTGCCATTTCCTTCTCCAGGGCAGACGCTTTACCGTGGGAGCCATCAGGGAAGCCCGAAGGAAACTATAGGCAAGGTGAAGGACAACCCTCAGAAAGGAAGAAGATAATAGCAAATAAAAGAACTGTCAAAATTAATCTCCAAAATATACAAGCAGCTCATGAAGCTCAATACCAGAAAAACAAACGACCCAATCAAAAAGTGGCCAAAAGACCTAAACAGACATTTCTCCAAAAAAGACCTACAGATGGTTAATAAGCACATGAAAATATGCTCAACATTGTTCATTATTAGAGAAATGCAAATCAAAACAACAATGAGGTATCATCTCACACCAGTCAGAATGGCCATCATCAAAAAGTCTACAAACAATAAACGTTGGAGAGGGTGTGCATTCCTACTATTGGTAGGAATGCAAACTGCTACAACCACTATGGAGAACAGTAGGGAGATTCCTTTAAAAACTAGCAATAAAACTACCATACAGCCCAACAACCCCATACTGGGCATATACCCTGAGGAAACCATAATTGAAAAAGACACATGTACCCCAGTGTTCACTGCAGCACTGTTTATAATAGCTAGGACATGGAAGCAACTGAGATGTCCAATAGCAGATGAATGGATAAGAAAGTTGTGGTACATATACACAACAGACTATTACTCACCTATAAAAAGGAAAGCATTTGAGTCAGTTCTAATGAGGTGGATGAATCTAGACCCTCTTATACAGAGTGAAGTCAGAAAGAGAAAGACAAATATCGTATAATAATGCATATATATGGAATCGAGAAAGATAATAGCAATCATCCTCTATGAAGGGCAGCGAAGGAGACAGACACAGAGAACAGACTTTCTTTATGTCTTTCAGTGGGAGGAGGAGAGGGTGGGATGATTTGAGAGGAGAGCACTGCAACATACACATTAACATACGTGAAACAGACAGCCACTGCGAGTCTGATGTGTGACACCAGGAACCAAAGCAGGCACTCTGCAACAGCCTGGAAGGATGGGGTGGGGAGGCAGGAGGAGGGGGATTCAGCAGAGAGGGGACACGTACACCTATGGCCGCTTCATGCTGATGTATGGCAGAAGGCATCACAATACTGTAAAGTAATTACCCTCTAATTAAAATAGAAAACTAAATTTAAAAAAAAGAAAGAAAGAACAGCCCAGAAGTGGCACTATTACATTAGAGTTATATTCACAATGTCAGACTGCATTATTATTACATAGTTGTGATCCTCCATGAAAAAATTTTGAATTTCCCACAAACCTACTATACTTTAACCATCATCCCAACCCTAAACCTTGACCCACTATCTTTTTAAGCCACTAATGTTAACCAAGTGAAGGACAGGGAAGCCTGGCGTGCTGCAGTCCATGGGGGTCCCAAAGAGTCAGACATGACTTAGCTACTGAAAAACAACAACAATGTTAACCTAATTCTCTGAAGAGTCTCCCAAAGAACTTTCTGTGATAGAAGAGTTTCCTGAACTCAGCACTTCTGAGACCTCAACTTCTTCACAGGCAATGCTCTTCTAAATAAGTGTGCATCTCATCTGTCAGTTTGTTACCTCTCTCAAGATGAAAATGCTAAATCAAGAGAAACCAGTAAGCAGACTACTTCTAAGAATGTTTTATTGAATAGACTTCTTGTTCACACCGGTAAATTGCATTAGTTTAATCTTGTTCTACAAAAACAAAAAATTAATGATATTTATGAAAACGTGATCTTCCTATAACACATTAGTGAGGCAAAACCACATCATATAGCATTCTGCTGCTGCTGCTAAGTCTCTTCAGTTGTGTCCGAGTCTGTGCGACCCCACAGAGGGCAGCCCGCCAGGCTCCCCCGTCCCTGGGATTCTCCAGGCGAGAACACTGGAGTGGGTTGCCATGTCCTTCTCCAATGCATGAAAGTGAAAAGTGAAAGGGAAGTCGCTCAGTCGTGTCTGACTCTTCGCGACCCCATGGACTGCAGCCCACCAGGCTCCTCCGTCCATGGGATTTTCCAGGCAAGAGTACTGGAGTGGGGTGCCATTGCCTTCTCCAATATAGCATGCTTCATAGGACCTAATAATGAAAACAATGAACTGATATCAGACCAATGACTGAGTCTATGATTTATGAAATTAGATTTTTCTTTCTTTGACTTCACATTTCTGCAATTTTAAAACTGTCACAGATGCAAACTACTACTACAGTCCTTGTTACATGGTAGGAAAGCAGGCACAGAGGAAATCAATTACCCAAACTGGAATGGGAAGAAATCCTTCCAGTTCAGTAAGATCAGCTTAACTAATAAGTAAACTAATTAACTTTCCACTTTTAAGACCAAAATCAGCTCAAATCAGATGGCATGTTGAATACCACCCAAGAACTGACAACCTCCCTTAAACTAGCTTCTCTCCAAGTACAATCAAGGGAGGATTTCAGAGCCTCCAGCTGTTCTGAAGCTGCTCTCAAAACACAGGGTTAGATGCGTTAGAGCCAGGGAGTCCTCATCGAACAAGGGAGGAGGAAATTGAGGGGCCCATGTTCACCTGAGGTCATCAGACTACCAGAAAAGTCAGTAATCCTTCCTCAAACTGCCCAAAATATAAACTGATATCACAGGTGTAGATCACAGACTCAGAGTCCCTCTTCTAAATAAACCAGTTACAGATGAGAATTTTAGGGGCGCGCCACCATTTTCCTAACTTTCACTTCCAGAATGGTGTTCTGCATAACTCAGACCAACTGAAGAATCTTGCGCACCAGCACACTACCTTGTTTGACACTAAATCACATGGCTTAAGTATGAAGATTCAAATGAGACTTTTCATTATAAATGCTTCCACTGTCAAAGTGTGAAAACACACTTGAAAATGTGCCACATACTGTTGCTGGGGGGAAAAAGTCTTTACCCATTGCATCATTCTCTTGGGTCTGACAACAGTTCTAAGCATAACATTTTTTAAGCGCTTGCTGATTTAATATGTAAACTGCTTCCTGAGTAGTCTGTGTTGAATATTGAACTTAATTTCTCTAAAATTTTCACCCAGTGGCTGTCACCTTTTATGTAGGTCAAACTACAAATTTTTACTAAAAAGTGAATCCTTCCAAAAAGTTCCATAATTAAAGTTAAAGCTAGGCAGTGGAAGTTCACAGTAAATGTTTCACAATGCTAACACTCAGGCTCATAATTCTTCTCATTTTCATTTCATATTGCTTTTACGTATTTTCTCCAGATTCTGGAAAGTTACCTGCTGTTTTAAGGAACCACACTTTAGATATACCTAACCCACTGGTACTCCTTTCCTAATTTGCAACCAGTCTGTTGTTCCATGTCCAGTTCTAACTGTTGCTACTTGACCTGCATACAGATTTCTCAGGAGGCAGGTCAAGTGGTCTGGTTCCAAATCGGGAAAGGAGTTCATCAAGGCTGTATATTGTCACCCTGCTTATTTAACTTATATGCAGAGTACCTCATGCGAAATGCTGGACTGGATGAAGCACAAGCTGGAATCCAGACTGCCAGAAGAAGTATCAATAACCTCATATATGCAGATGACACCACACTTACAGCAGAAAGCAAAGAACTAAAAAGCCTCTTGATGAAAGTGAAAGAGGAGAGTGAAAAAGTTGGCTTAAAACTCAACATTCAGAAAACTAAGATCATGGCATCCGGTCCCATCAGTTCAGTTCAGTTGCTCAGTCATGTCCGACTCTTTGCAACCCCATGGACCGCAGCACGCCAAGCCTCCCTGTCCATCACCAACTCCCAGAGTTTACCCAAACTCATGTCCATTGAGTTGGTGATGCCATCCAACCATCTCATCCTCTATCATCCCCTTCTCCTCCTGCCCTCAGTCTTTCCCAGCATCAGGATCTTTTCAAATGAGTCAGTTCTTCACATCAGGTGGCCAAAGTATTGGAGTTTCAGCTTCAACATCAATCCCTCCAGTGAACACCCAGGACTAATCTGCTTTAGGATGGACTGGTTGGATCTCCTTGCAGTCCAAGGGACTCTCAAGAGTCTTCTCCAACATCACAGTTCAAAAGCATCAATTCTTTGGTGTTCAGCTTTCTTTACAGTCCAACTCTCACATCCACACATGACTACTGGAAAAACCATAGCCTTGCCGGTCCCATCACTTGACGGCAAATAGATGGGGAAATGGTGGAAACAGTGACTGACTTTATTTGGGGGGGCTCCTAAATCACTGCAGATGGTGACTGCAGCCAGGAAATTAAAAGACACTTGCTCCTTGGAAGAAAAGTTATGACCAACCTAGACAGCATATTAAAAAGCAGAGACTTTAACAACAAAGGTCCATATAGTCAAAGCTATGGTTTTTCCAATAGTCATGTATGGATGTGAGAGTTGGACTATAAAGAAAGCTGAGTCCAGAAGAATTGATGCTTTTGAACTGTGGTGTTGGAGAAGACTCTTGAGAGTCCCTTGGACTGCAAGGAGATCCAACCAGACCATCCTAAAGGAGATCAGTCCTAAATATTCATTTGAAGGACTGATGCTGAAGCTGAAACTCCAATACTTTGGCCACCTGATGCGAAGAGCTGACTCATTTGAAAAGATCCTGATGCTGGGAAAGATTGAGGGTGGGAGGAAAAGGGGACGACAGAGGATGAGATGGTTGGAGGGCATCCGGGAGTTGGTGATGGACAGGGAGGCCTGGCATGCTGCAGCCCATGGGGTCGCAAAGAGTAAGATACGACTGAGCGACTGAACTGAACTGAATCCACTGGTAGAACATAACAGAAGTCAACTTTTCAATTAAAATTGCCTTTGAAGTTACTCCACAGAAAACGAAATAAAAACAAATTTCTTGACAATCATTTTCTTTCAAAAATGTAAAAGACCATTTCTACCTTTGGTGCATTCTCCCACTGTAGTGGCCACTGCCATCATGGTTATTTATCTGGCATCCATTTCCCTTTTGCCCCCTCTGTGATGGAACCAACCTTGTTGCACCTGAAATCCACCTTTCCCCCTCCTTCCACAATGTAAATTCTAGGAATGGGCCCTAGTCCATCCATGCCAACACTGCCATTGTCTGGTTCAAGAATTTAATATGCAGTCAGGACATGGTACTCTCCTGGAGACTATTATGCTGGGCACTCAACAGCTATTCATCCTCATCCCCTCCTCTTCTTAAGCAAACAGTATCAGTGGCTTGTCCATCGCCCACTGAATAAACCTAAACACAATATTCAACATTCTCTATCATCCTTTTATTACCTTTTTAGCCCTTCCTGCTTTGCATACATATCTCCTGCTCCAGCAGCTATAAGCCTGGCCTTTCCAGAATATGCCCCTGCACTTTCCAGTTCATATCCTACAGCCAGGCTGTTCCTTTGGCTTAGAAAACCAAACACTCCCATCTCAGCCAGTTCAAACTCTACTCAAAGTCCAGATCAAAAGACTTTTCCATGAAGTCTCCCTTGATATCACCACCACCAACAACAAATGGCACTCATATATATATATTCCTTGTATCATAACTCACTTGTGCATGCTTGCAGCTTGTCTGAAAACTGCAAACTCCTTAAAGGAGGTGGACAACGTATTTTTTACAGAAGGTGGACAAACTCGTTCATCTTTGTCTCCCACCACCATCCTGCCCCACCCAAGTGCCCAGAGTGGAGGCTCAGGAAACACCCGTTGAACAAATGAACACAGTTTTTTGAGGGTGACAAGTGCCTCTACAAAACAGATTATCACAAAGGCTGAAATGTCCTTGTAAGTCTATAAAAACATCCCAGTATGTTTAGGAATAGTTCTGCTAAAGGAAAAGAAACACATCAGATGACCTTGTAAGGCTGATTCTGCAAATTTCATCAACTCTTTTAAAAAGTACTGCCTAATAATTCAAAACCCAACCATACACAAACACTATTTGCAAGAAGACGGTGGCATTTATTGTAACAGATGAAGGCTAACAACGTATTTTTTACCAAAAAAGTCAGCTGTTCTTACAGTACTATTTAAAACAGTTTCAGTTGTGTCCGAGGGATTATTTAAAAGTTCACTTACTCTATCTTATTTCACGCTTAAAGAAAGTAGGACAGAGAAAAATACTGGCCCTCTCAAAATAGTGACCAGACAAAGTTAATTGGGAAGCACATGTTTATATAAAGCACATACAAATGTCACTTTGTACATCATCACCAAATATATACCTACTGAAGTCCTGAAAAGTTATCTGTAATTTTGAACATTTCCTTCTCTTGCTCTGATGGAAAAGATATGCAAGTTTTGTATTTCTTCCTTCCCTTAAACTGAATCTGTACAAATTTAAGTCGGCTAAAATTAAGTTACTTCAAGATCTATGGGTACATTAACAGTTCAAATAAGGTTGTAAAATTATGGGAAACATACCAGTATCCTCAAAAAGAAACAGTATTAACCACAGAACTCCATAAACCAGTTATCCTGCTTTTTAAATAAAAGCCTTCAGAATAAATCTCAGTAAATCTCAACAATGTATTAAATGGAACAGAAAACTTGATTCCACAGGACAGGAAACTCACACACACACACACACTTGTATAAAATGAAAACAGGGTCTCAACACAACAGCTAGTCATAGAACGTAAAATTTAAGAAGATTAAGTAGAAATCAAAATTTAAATGGATATTTTTAGAAAACAGTTAAGAAAACTTAACACGTTTATTTCTTTTGTTCTAATATGGCTATGTCCTATGTATTTTTGTAAGTCGACTTAAATTCCTTGGGGAAGAAGCTCGACCATTAAAAAAATTGTTTTCAAATCTAGTGTAACTACTGTAGAGGGTTTTTTTATGTGTTTTTTAATAAAGATCACATTTTCAGTCATAACCTGCACATGCTCTTTAAAGATTTGGTGAAAACTGCATCTTAAAGTGTTCCAAATTATTTTAAAAACATTTCCAGCGTTCTGCAGCCTCCTGGTAACGGAAACGATTCTAAACCCGGTTTCTCCCTGGACCCAGAAAGTAAGGGAGTTCGTTATCTACAGGGGGCAAAGAGCGCGGTCACGGTCGGAGTGCAGTTCAGGACCGGCGGTAAGCGGGCGGGGGGCGCAGTCACCTCTCGGATCGTAACACCTGAGCCGGAGCCGTGCGGGGAGCTGGCAGAGGGTTCCGCGTGGGAGCGCGAGCCTCGCCGACAGTCACGAATATGGCCCCCGAGAAAGTTGGGTTCCCAGGACCAGCCCCGGCGAGACAGCCTTCCCCGGCCCGCCGGCCCCGCCTGGCGCCCCCGGGAGGGGAGAGGATGGGAGGGCCACTCACCGTGCAGAGAAAAGAGCAGCAAAGGCGCCAGAGGGGAGCCCCGACAAGTCATCCCGGGGCCGCGGGGAGCGCGCCCGCCGCCCGCCTGGCTCCTCGTCGCAGCAGCCGAGGCGCGGGCCGGGCTCTCGGCGCTCCTGGGGCAGCCGGAACCTCCCAGACTATCCTCCTGGCCGCAGTCCGCCCGGCGGGGCTGGGACGATGGGACCTGCAGACGAAGCAAGCGCGGCTCCCGCGCCGCCTGGCTCCGCAGAGGCTGAGTTGCGCGCAGGTGCGTCCCGGGCTCGCCGGCCTCGCCCCGCGGCGCCACGGCCACCTCGCACTGCCCCAGGACCCGCCGGCCCCTCGCGCCGCCTGGGGACAGCCACTCCCCCCAACTCTCGCCCGGCTACTCGGGCGGCAGCCCGGCTGCGGCTCGGCTCAGCGCCGCCCACTCGCCCCTCTCGGTCTCCCGGGCAACCGCGGCTCCGGCGCGACGCCTGGCGGCCCACCCGCGGAGCGGGCGCGGCGCGCAGCTGGCGCGGCTCTGGCCACCTGTGAGCCGAAACGCCCGCTCCCCGCACGCCTCCGCGAGCGCCGGGGACCGAAGGCGGGCGTCCTTCTCGCAGGCAGCCAGGGCCCCTCTCCTGCCCGGATCCACTCCCCGGACCCGTGGTGAAAGTCCTGAACCCCAGAGAGCTCCACGAGGCACTTCACCACAGCCTGCGTCCCAACCTCCAAGATTCTTTTCAGATTTCTGTTTCGCCCTTTCACTTTCTCCCAGTCCTTTCTTTTGTAGCCTAAATAGTCAAAACAAACAAACAAAAAAAACAACCCTGACCCTGGCAAAGTTAAGAGTCGATGAAGTTTGTCCTGTATCTTTCATTTTTCTAACTACCCCTTTCTTCCTTCAAAGGAGCGTAAGGGCTGTACCATGGAAGACTTAGGTCAACTTAACAGTATTTAAAATTTTTGTTTTAAACCTTTTTGCTTTCTTAAACTAATTTCAAGTATTTGTTGAGTAGTAAAACTAAAAAATTTTATTTTCATGTTAACTAGAGATGTTTTTGTTGTGATAGTTGATTACTTTGGTTGGGTTTCTATTTTTTTGTTTCTTGTTGTTTTGGTTGGGTGGGAAGAGAGACCTTCATGGCATCTGAAATTATTTTACTTAAATATCTACCTACATCTTTCCTTAAAAAACCTTATCTTCATTTCTCTAATAATGAGGTTGCTGCTGTCTTTCTTAAAGCCCATAGTCCCATTCTACTTCAGTCTCTCACCCAAGCCTTCTAGATTTGAGGACATACATACTGCCCTCTGTAATGTCAGACGGTCCTTGTTAATTTCTACAGCAGCGTATATTAGAATTCTTGGAGCCATTCAGAAATTCTGAGCCCCCGCCTGGCAGATGCAATCCTCCCAGGGCAACTCAGAAACGAAAATAGTATGCACAGAAGAAAGACAAAAAGAAAAAAAAATGCCTACACATGTGGACAAAGATTGGGAGACACACATAAAAATTAAAATAGTATCAAGATGGTGGAATTAGGGATGCATTTTTTCTTTTCTGAAAATGTTGCTATTACAATTTCAAGTTTAAAAAAGAACCGCATTAAGAAATGCCAATCACTTTTAACAAGAATACCCTGAAAAGATACAGTTTGTTTATTAATTTTAAATGCCTCCATTTTGCTATTTCCAGTTTGCTAGAATCCCTGACTAGATCTCTAATGGCAAGAAATGAATGATATATGACAGTGTAGAATTTTTATATTAACAGAAATCTAATATTTTAAATATTTTATCACTTGGTTCATTCTTTTAAACTCCAGAGTAAGGACTAGGTTTCTTTTTAATCCATCCAGTTCAGTTCCTGACTTTGTCTTATACATATTCCTACATTCTAACCCAGCCCCAAGTAGGGTAAGAGTCAGTAATATAAGGAGAAGAGCAAGGTGTTACTTGGGGCAGAACTTTGCTTCACTATAATCCTACATTTAAATACAGAGATAGAATACTTATTCTATAATTACATAAGCTGGTAATTGAGGCTAAAAAGCTTGAAAAAGCAAGTTACCTTTTTTAGCAATTCAGTTCAGTAAATATTTACTGAGTACACTGTGTAAAGCACTGGGTTGAAGGCTGAACACAAAATATATGACCCAATACCCTTACAAGGCTTCCAGTTGCACTTGGGATACATCTACAGTGTCATGAATCAGCACAGAAAGAGAGCTCTCCTGCCTCTTTGTCCCCATAGTGTACTTCTGCCTTCCCATACAGGAGCTAGTGTGTTACTGAGAGGATAGAGAGCTCACAGTTCAGTGGAACAGTCCTTCTAACTGAAAAAGAAGCGTGGCTTCTGAAGTGAGACTGGGACTGATCAGATTTCAGGAGGCAATCTGGCTACCCAGAAGCATGGGGGCAGATGGCAGATGGTGGACTCAAAGGAAGCAGATCGGAGTACTGGAAACTCCAAGTGCTGCACAGAGGCGTTCAAAAGGACGCTCTCACAGGAAACAAAGAAAAAAAAAATGTGCTATTTAATTCACAGAGCTTATACCCCTTGTGCTCTGAGTAAAATTTTTATTAGTAATGAGTTTTACCAACTCTTTTATCCTAGTCTTCCTTATAACCACAGTAGGATTTCTTTAAATCTCTTAATTATTCTGAGTGCTAAAGCAACAGACAGCATCTTTCATTTGTATACTTTATAAATTTCAAAGGGCTTACACATATATTGTCTGATTTGATCTTCACGGCAACCCCAGGGAGTATGTAAGGCAAGTGGTATTACCCCTTCTACACTCAACTAAGACACTAAGTCTCCAAAAGATCAATGGACACCAATGGGCAGAGCCAGAACCAACCCAAAAGTTTTCAACCACACCACAGAGTCTTTCTTTTATCTCTTTATACACCAACATCTAAAGAAATTTATATCTACCACAATGTCTTAAAGCTATTTGTGGGGAACGCTGCTGTTGCCTCCCCAACATTCTTCCCACTACCACCACCACCCACCAGCACAGGAATAGCTGTAAAATTTGAATAAAACAAGCACCACCCTCACCTCTGGAGGGTCTAGGGTTGTTCTATCTGACCAAGGAAGAAATGCAGAGAGAAACAACTGGGGCAAGGGACTCCATTATAGTGAATATTAATCTTGGATCAAAACCACTGATGACCTAGTCTTCCCTGATGGTCTTCTTATAGTGGTTGCGACTTTGCCTTCAAATGCAGGGAGTGTAGGTTCAATCCTGGTTGGGGAGCTAAGATGTCATGTGCCTCATGACCGAAAGACCAAAACATAAAACAACAGAAGCAATGTTGTAACAAATTCAATAAAGACCTTAAAAATGGTCCACATTAAAAAAAAACAAAATCTTAAAAAAAAACACTGATGACCTTCAAATACAGTCAATGTGTCAATATTTAAATAGGAGTTATCCAAATTCAAATTTTAGTCCTACACCAGTTTTTCTCCACCCATCAAAATGCAAGACCGTCTCTTTCCACAGTCAGTTACTCTGCATTCAAGAAGAGAAAATTAAATTTATGATTAGTTTAGGAGAAACATAATTAGGAAAGAAAAACTATGGAGGGAATTATAAAGCTTCACAAAGCTAAATATAAATTATTTTAATTAGCTATTTTAAATTATTAATACCACCTATCCCTCTCCATTCATGTATGTAATTGAAGATTAATTTATGTTTTGAGAATGTCTATGGAATATTTTATAAGAATATCATTCATAAAGTTAGAAAATTTCTTTTTGATCCTTGTTTGAGCCAGTAACTCATTCTGTAACTATTTTAACCTCACTGCTTATAACCATATAGTCTAGAGCAGAGCCTGGTCCTTTTTTTTCCAATTTGTATTGGAGTATAGTTTATTTACAATGTTGTATTAGTTTCTGCTGTACCGCAAAATGAATCAGTTATACATATATATATGTATATATATATATATATCTCCACTCTTTTTTAGATTCATTTCCCATATAGGCCATTACAGAGTATTGAGTAGAGTTCCCTGTGCTATGTGGTAGGTCCTTATTTGTTACCTATTTTAAATACAGCAGTGTGTATATGTCATTCCCAATCTCCAGTTTATCCCCGCCCTCTACTTTCCCCCTGGCAACCATAAGTTTGTTTCTACATCTGTGACTCTATTTCTATTTTGTAAATAAGTTCATTTGTACATTTTTTTTAGATTCCACATATAAGTGAAGCACTTCTCTGGTAGCTCAGCTGGTAAACAGTCTGCCTGCAATTCAGGAGACCCTGGTTCGATTCCTGGGTTGGGAAGATCCCTTAGAGAAGGGATACACCACCCACTCCAGTATCCTGGCCAGGAGAATTGCATGGACAGAGGAGCCTGGCAGGCTACAGTCCAGGGGGTCGAAAAAAGTTGGATACAACTGAGCAACTTTCACTTTCCCTGTAAGTAATATCATGTGATATTTGTCTTTCTCTGATTCCCTTCCCTCAGTAGACAATCTCTAGATCCATACATGTTGCTACAAATGGCACTGTTTAGTTCTTTTCTTATGAGCCTGATCCTTTTAAAAGTAAAGTTTGAGAGGAATCCTTCCCAATTCCCCTTTGGGTAGAGGCAGTAAAGTCTCTGAAATAATAATAAAGGAGTAGAGAAGATAATAATGGAATCATTAGAGTAAAGCAACAAGCAAACCAGCAAGTGTCTATTGTATGTTAAGACATAAATCGATCATTTATTATTTTAAAACATCCTCCTCAAATTCTGGATCAATTTATAACCTAGATAGACAGGTTAGTCTTTCTTATATCTGTTTTTGCCTACGCCTCTGTTAATGCTTGCTAGACAAGACGTCAGTTCAGTTCAGTCGCTCAGTCGTGTCCAACTCCTTGCAACCCCATGAACCGCAGCACGCCAGGCCTCCCTGTCCATCACCAGCTCCCAGAGTTCACTCAAACTCATGTCCATCGAGTCGGTGATGCCATCCAGCCATCTCATCCATCTCATCCTCTGTCGTCCCCTTTTCCTCCTGCCCCCAATCCCTCCTAGCATCAGAGTCTTTTCCAGTGAAGCAACTCTTCACATGAGGTGGCCAAAGTATTGGAGTTTCAGCTTTAGCATCAGTCCCTCCAAAGAACACCCAGGGCTGATCTCCTTTAGAATAGACTGGTTGGATCTCCTTGCAGTCCAAGGGACTCTCAAGAGTCTTCTCCAACACCACAGTTCAAAAGCATCAATTCTTTGGCACTCAGCTTTCTTCACAGTCCAACTCTCACATCCATACATGACCACTGGAAAAACCATAGCCTTGACTAGATGGACCTTTGTTGGCAAAGTAATGTCTCTGCTTTTGAATATGCTATCTAGGTTGGTCATGACTTTCCTTCCAAGGAGTACGTGTCTTTTAATTTCATAGCTGCAATCACCATCTGCAGTGATTTTGGAGCCCCCCAAAATAAGTCTGACACTATTTCCACTGTTTCCCCATCTATATTTCCCATATTTGATAGGACCAAATGCCATGATCTTCGTTTTCTGAATATTGAGCTTTAAGCCAACTTTTTCACTCTCCACTTTCACTTTCATCAAGAGGCTTTTTAGTTCCTCTTCACTTTCTGCCATAAGGGTGGTGTCATCTGCATATCTGAGGTTATTGATATATCTCCTGGCAATCTTGATTCCAGCTTGTGCTTCTTCCAGCCCAGCGTTTCTCATGATGTACTCTGCATACAAGTTAAATAAGCAGGGTGAATATACAACCTTGACATACTCCGTTTCCTATTTGGAACCAGTCTGTTGTTCCATGTCCAGTTCTAACTTTTGCTTCAGGTGGGCAAACAGCATCTCCGCCCCCAGTGCCCTCACTGTAGCCAATACCTATCACTATGGTGAGTATTGCTGAAGTGAAGTTCCACCTCTTCATTCATCTTGGGAAAAGTTAGCTCTTTCCCCTGAAACTATTTTAGTATGAACACATTTGTTTTTAGACAAAGTCATTCTCTGAGCAGGGTTCAGTTTAACAGTGCTATTTAATTCATTGTAATGGCAAATTTTAAATAGAACCACTCCAGTGTTCTTGCCTGGAGAATCCCAGGGACGGGGGAGCCTGGTGGGCTGCTGTCTATGGGGTCGCACAGGGTCGGACACGACTGAAGCGACTTAGGAGCAGCAGCAGCAGGATTTTTAGGGCTTGAAAAGGGCAATAGCACAAGAAACATTTTACGACACCTGAAAATTTTTTGTATTCTCTTTCTTATAAGGAAAGTAATTTTGAAGTATTCTTCAAATTCTCTTTACCAGTTTTCATGAATCTAAAATAATCTGTTTCAACCTGTCACTTGATTCTATATATTGGGGTATTAGCAACCAATAATATTATGTTTTTCAAATTCATTGAGTTTTTCATAGAAGTTTAAAGTATAGGTCAGACTTTAATTGCTGACAACAAAATAAATGAGAGACCTTGCCTTACAAAAAATGTGAAATTATTTTTTTAATCTTACATGAATTGATGAGCTCTCAATAAAATATAGAAACGTCAAGCTAAAATCTAGAAGAAGGAAGGAATTCTCTATTAATACTATGTGCTATTCTCAACAGAGCATCCAGAGTGACCCTATTAGGTCAGGTCAAGTCACTCCTCGACCCAAGTCCTGCCAATGGCTTCCCATCTCACTGAGAGTGAAAGTACAAGTCCTTGCTGTAAACAAAAGTGCTTGTGTTAGATTCCTATTGCTGCTGTAACAAATCAATGTAAATGTAATGGCATGAAATCACACAAATTATTATCTGATAGTTCTGAGGTCAAAAGTCCAAAGTCTCATATGGTAGCTTTCCCATCTACAGAGGGCAGCAGAGCTGTGTTCCTTTCTAGAGAATCCATTCCCTTACCTCTTCAGCTTCTAGAGTCTACCTGTTTTCCATGGCTCATGGCCCCCTTCCTGCATCTTCAGAGCTGTCAACATAGACCTTCTCTCACCTTCTCTCACTGCCATCCCTCTGACTCTCTCTCCTGCTTCCCTCCACACTTAAGGACTCTTGTGATTCGAGTGGGCCCACTTGCATAATCTCCTCATCTCCAGTTCAGTTGAAGAAATATCTTATCTCCATCTGCAACCATAAGCCCCTTTGCCATGTAAAGCAACATATCCATGGGCTCTAGGAGTTAGGAGGTAAGAGGGACGTTATTCTGTTTACCACAATGCCTTGTGCAATGTAGTTCCCTACTATCTCTCTAATCTCTTCTTCTGTTTTCCCCTAGCTCATTCAGCTCTCACTACAGTGATCTCCCCAGTGTTTCTTGAATACGCAGGAACATGTTTACCTCAGTTCAGTTCAGTTGCTCAGTCATGTCCAACTCTTGGTGACCCCATGGACTGCAGCATGCCAGGCTTCTCTGTCCATCACCAGAGCTTACTCAAACTCATATCCTTCAAGTCAGTGAGGCCATCCAACCATCTCATCCTCTGTCATCCCCTTCTCCTCCTGCCTTCAATCTTTCCCAGCAGCAGAGTCTTTTCCAAGGAGTCAGTTCTTCACATCAGGTGACAAAAGTATTGGAGCTTCAGCTTCCGCATCAGTCCTTCCAGTGAATACTCAGGACTGATTTCCTTTAGGATGGACTGGTCTGATCTCCTGGCACTCCAAGGGACTCTCAAGAGTTTTCTCCAACACCACAGTTCAAAAGCATCAATTCTTTGGCGCTCAGCTTTCTTTATAGTCCAACTCTCACATCCATACATGACTACTGGAAAACCCATAGATTTGACTAGATGGACCTTTGTCAGGAAATGTTTACCTCAGGGCCGCTGAAACTGTTCTTTCACTGGATTTTTGCATACGGCTCCTTTCACTTCCTTTAAGTCCTACATGTCACCTGAAGTGAGGCCTTAGCTGACCCTTCTATGTAAAATAAAATTTTAAAGACATTTTAAAATACCTTTCCCTATTGTATTTTTTTTAGCACTCCATCGCTAATACACTACAGTTTACTTAATAATCATGTTTGTTTATTGTCTGTGTCACTCAATAGAACCAATGAGGACTGGGACTTTGGTCCGTCTCATTTATGGCTGAAATATTGGTACCTTAACAGTGCTTGTTACATACTTGTTTTGCTTAATCACTAAGAAATGTATGCTAAGTTGTGTACGACTCTTTTGCGACCCCACGAACTGTAGCCCACCAGGTTTCTCTGTCCATTGGTATTTCCCAGGCAAGAATACTGGAGTGAGTTGCCATTTCCTTCTCCAGGGGATCATCCCGCCCCAGGGATCAAACCTGCATCTCCTGCACTGGCAGGCAAATTCTTTAACATGGAGCCACCTGACACTGAATAACCATTCTAATAGATAGATCAGTGACTGAAGCAAAATTTCACAGGATTGAAACTAATCAGAATGCATTCTCTGGCCACAATTATATTAAGCTGTATATCAATAACAGGATGAATACACACGCATACACATGCACATTTGGATGCTAATAAAGCCACCTCTAAATAATTCAAAACCTAAAATTAAATCATAAAGGAAGCTAAAGTATTTAGAAGAAAACAATAATAAAGATATCAAAGCCTGTCCAACACAGCTAGAATATATATATGGAGGGAAACTTAGAGCCTTAAATGTTTACATGAAAAAAGATGAAAGCCTAAAAACATTCTCTGACATAAATTGTAGCAATATTTTCTTAGATCTGCCTCCCAAGGCAAAAGACGTAAAAGTGAAAATAAGCAAATGGGACCTAATCAAAGTTAAAGGCTTTTGCATAGCAAAAGAGACCATAAATAAAATGGAAAAAAAAAAAAAAAAACTACAAATTAGGAGAAAAGAGTTGCAAATGATGCACCCAATATGAGGTTAATTTCCAAAATATAGAAATACTTCATACACCTCAACATCAAAAACAAAACAAAAGCATAACCCAATCAAAAAATGGGCAGAAGATCTAAGTAGACATTTCTCCAAAGAAAATATACAGTTGACAAACATGCACATGAAAAGATGCTCAGTGTCACTAATTATTAGAGAAATGCAAATCAAAACTATAATGCACCACACTCACATCTGAATGGCTATCATCGAAAAGTCTACAAATAATAAATGCTGGGGAGGGTGTAGAGAAAAGAGAATCCTCCTACACTGTTGGTGGGAATGTAAATTAGTACAACCCCTGAGGAGAACAGTATGGAGGTTTCTTAAATTAATAATAGAGCTACAATATTATCTAGTAGTCTACTCCTGGGCATATATTCAGAAAAGACAAAAATTCTAAAGCAAAAAGATACAGGCACCCCAGTGATTATGGCAGCACTCTTTACAATAGCCAAGACATGGGAGCAACTTAAATGTCCATCAACAGATGAATGAATAAAGAAGTACTATACAGACATGATGGACTATTAGTCATAAAAAAAAGAATGAAATAATGCCATTTGCAGCAACATGGAAGAACTTAGAGCTTATAATACTAAGTAAAATTCAGACAGAGAAAGACAAATATTATAGATATCACCTATACATGGAATCTAAAAATAATACAAATGAATCTATTTACAAAACAGAAGCAAACTCACAGTCATAGAAAACAAACTTATGGTTGCCAAAAAGGAAAGAGAAGGAGGGGGATAATTTGGGAATATGGGATTAACAGATACACAATACCATATATAAAATAAATAAGCAACAAGGTATTACATAGGAAAATGGGCTTCCCTGGTGGCTCAGCTGGTAAATAATCCACCTGCAATGCAGGAGAGCTGGGTTTGATCTCTGGATTGGGAATATCCCCTGCAGAAGGGAAAGGCCCCCCACTCCAGTATTCTGGCCTGGAGAATCCCATGGGCTATAAAGTCCATGGGGTCGCAAAGAGTTGGACACAACTGAAAGACTTTCAAAAATAAATAAATAAAACAGGAAACAATATTCAATATTTTATAATAACCTATAATGAAACGTAATCTGAAAAAAATAGTATATGTAACTGAATCATTTTGTTATACACCTGAAACTATATAGTATTGTAAATCAACTATACTTTGATTCTTTTTAAAAAAGGATGAAAGCCTAAACACGAATGAATTAAGATACAGCTTAAGAAGTTTGACAAGGAAAATAAAATATATCCAAAGAAATTAGAAGGAATAAGATAATAGAAGGGAAAATTTAATAAAATATTAAACAAACATATAGAGAAGATAAACTCAGTCAAAAGTTAGTACCTTGAGAAGTTTCATTAAATTAACTAGACTAATGAGACTAATCAAAAATTAAAATGAGAGAAGGAGAGCTCTTAAGTAATATCAGAATAAAAAAGGAGAGACATCACTATAGATGCTGCAGACATTTAAAAAGAAGAATAATAATGAATAATTTTATACCATTAAATGTGAAAACTTGGAAGAAATGAACAAATTCCTAGAAAATATATAACTTATCGACTCTTGCTCAAAAATAAAGAGAAAAATTAAATAATCTCATATGAATAAGGTAATTAAAGTAATAGTTTAAAATCTTCCACGAATAAATCTTCAGATCCAGACAATTTTAACAGTACTTTTTATCACATATTAAGGAAATTAAAACCTCCAATATTTTGCAAACTATGAGAATACAGGAAACACTCCTCAACTTATTTTATGATGCTAGTATTATACTGAATATCAAATATTGGCAAATATAATGAGAGAAAGGAAAATGGTCCAACTTTCATCATCTCAAGAGATGCAAATCCATATTACCAATCAAGTCCAGTGAAATATGAAAAGGATAGTACATCACACCAATTGGATTTATTTCAGGAATATAAGATTGGGTTATCTGAAAAATAGTGCTATTTACTACATTAAGAACTGAAAGAAGAAAAAAAATTAATTATACAACCATTTCATTAAATTCCTATGAAAGCAGGACTTTGAGAAAGCTGGTTCCCACTCTTGGAGAACTCAGCATGAAGAACTATCGGGTAGGACTACTTTTAATGGCACTAGACTGACTGCTTAAGGTAAGAAAATAACACTCTTAAATTCCTAAATTCTGGTCTCAAGGCATGAAACTCAGATGCTTTCTAAGAGTGTGCTAAAATAACCTCTATGATTTAGGGTTGAAAAAGATTCATTTCGGAAATAAGGTCTATAACATCAATAATCTCATTTCTTCCTGTGTCATTTATATAGTTACGATTTTAACTAGCTTTCTATTTCTTTCCTTTTCCTTTACTATTTTATTTAGACATGATGGTGGCAGGTAACTTTACAGTCAGTCCACAGACTGAATAATATCAAGACAAAAGAACAACCCATTGAACTTAAATCTGGAAAACGTAACTAATATTAGACTTTGGGTTGTCTTCTAAAATGGAAGAGAAGAACTGGGTTATTTTGCGAATGTAAGGAAGATACGCGCATTATGTATTTTTTAAGTATTGTTTTATCCGTCACTAAGTAATGTCCGACTCTTTGAGACCTCATGGACTGCAGCCCAGCAGGACTCCCTGTCTCTCACTATCTCCTGGTGTTTGCCCAAGTTATGTCCACTGAACGGGACAACTGGATGACAACCGGATGAGTCTGAGCAAGCTCAGGGAAATGGTGAAGGACAGGGGAACCTGGAGTGTTGCGGTCCATGGGGTCCCAAAGAGCCAGACGTGACTGAGCGAATGAACAAGTGTCCATTGAGTCCGAGATGATACCCAACCATCTCATCCTCTGCTGCCCTCTTCTCCTTCTGGATTAATAGCTGGCCAGGAATTCCAGGGGTCCTGTTGCTAGATCCTTATCTATTCCTGACCTGGCTGTGGCTTACTGCCGCCTGGTAGTACTTCAATTAAAGTTCAGCTATTGGGAATGGTTTTAGGTATGTGCTGTGCTGTGCTTAGTCCCTCCGTCGTGTCTGACTCTGAGATGCCATGAACTGTAGCATGCGAGGCTCCTCTGTCCATGGGGATTCTAGTTTTTAAGTATGTGCTGTGCTGTGCTTAGTCGCTCCGTCATGTCTGACTCTGCGACGCCATGGACTATAGCCCGCCAAGGTCCTCTGTCCGTGGGGATTCTCCAGGCAAGAATACTGGAGTGTCTTGCCATGTCTTCCCCCAGGGGATCTTCCCAATCCAGAGATGGAACACAGGTCTCCCGCATTGTGTGCGGATTCTTTGCCGTCTGAGCCACCAGGGAAGCGCAAGAATACTGGAGTGGGTAGCCTATCTCTTCGCCAGGGGAACTTCCCCACCCAGGAATTGAACCAATGTCTCCTAAATTGCAGGCGGATTCTTTACCAACTGAGCTACCAGGGAAGCCCGTTTTTAAGTGTAAACATAAAGAAAAATGTGTGGGCAGATGTTGGGTATCAGAAGGGAGAGACTCAAATGTTTTGATTGTTAACATTTTTTGACTGTTAAGCGTCCAGACCCTCTTCCAGTGTTCATAGAATTCCCCGAAGTTTGACTCTCAGTGGGAAGCAGAGCACACTCTCCACTGCAGAAGCCAGTAGTGCTTCCCCGCCTCCTAGCAACCAGCATGTAGTCAGGGCAGCCAGATATGGCTTCCAGTACATGGTGCCTGCAGTAGTGGTGCCAGGAGCTGTCCAGTGAGTCCTCACTGGATTGCTCCTACAGTGTCATTTCGGCTATCTAGCTTCCATGGGTTGTGGCTTCTTTTCTGATCCTTTAGACTTCCCATCTTTTCCACGAGTTACCCAACATCCTAGACTTTCTCTGCTCTAATTAATCGCCATCCATTTCTGTTGCTTGCCACAAAGAACACTGTCTTAGGATTAAAGTGTTCTCAGGTTTTTTCCTTTCTAGAAGGGCGTTAGAGATACTGCTGCTGCTACTGCTAAGTCACTTTAGTCGTGTCCGACTCTGTGTGACCCCGTAGACAGCAGCCCACCAGGCTCCCCCGTCCCTGGGATTCTCCAGGCAAGAACACTGGAGTGGGTTGCCATGTCCTTCTCCAATGCATGAAAGTGAAAAGTGAAAGGGAAGTCGCTCAGTCGTGTCCGACTCAGCAACCCCACGGACTGCAGCCTACCAGTCTCCTCCGTCCATGGGATTTTCCAGGCAAGAGTACTGGAGTGGAATGCCATCGCCTTCACCAGTTAGAGATACCAACATACTTCAAATGGGGAAGGTCGTACCTGATGACAGCCATCAGAGATCTTTCTAGGCCAGTACTCAAAAGATGAAGAAACAAGCCATGACAAGAACCAGATATTTCAAAAAGATGGCCTCTGGTCTGGTAACATACATATGTGGATCGGTATACTCAGTTGGGTATACATTTCAGATTTAATTTCGTCTGTATTTATGGCATACTTACTGTATGCTAGGCACCATGTTACGTATTTCAGTGTATGTAGTCTCATATAAATCCGCACAAAAAAACCCATGGTTTTACTCATGTTTTCAACTGAAGAAAACTGAGATTCAGAGATGCTTTGAACTGCTTTGTCAAGATCACTCAACTCTTTAAGTAGTAAAAACCACATAGTGAAACCCAGCCTTTCGGACTCAAAGGCCACTGTTCTTTCCACTAGACATTGGTATTTCTATTTGAATTAGCAACCTGATTAACTATCGGAACTGATAATACTTCTGCTACTTTTTAATATTAAAAAATTGTTGATTTAGATGTTATCCTGTCTTCTAAATCTGTTCATGAATATTCTCCCTTAAAAGATATAGACTTACATAATTAAATGGATACATCCCGCTTAAAAATTAATCTAAACTTTTATAATTAATGAGCTTGAAGGAATCAATAATATCTGGATTTTGTGCACCATTAATAATAAAATCAGAAGTAACCCATAAAAATAGAATTCGAATTAAAAAACAGTGAGGCACACTGATGTTTATAGCAACACAATAAGGAAAAAGTTAGATGGCCTAAAAAATATTTTAATTCTAATAAATCAGTTCATAGCTTTAATACCATTTTAGAAAAATTAGCATGTATTTACTCATTATTACCAAAACCCACATGTGAATACTCTATAATTCTAAAGGAAAGGTCCCCCAGTATTAGAGACCTTTCTTGTGCACTATTTCAGATCTTCTCAGCCCTGCCTCTCATTCCAGCCTTTGCTGAAGGCTTAGCTCAGCTTCTCACTGAATAACCTGACAGTGACTTCCTTCAGAGTGGCCTATGGCAAGTACCCCTCCCTGCTCCGGAGCTTCTCCCACACTGTTGCCTGGGAAACCGGCAGGAATCTGGTAGCACCGGGATGTCTGCACTTACAGGGACACTTCTTGACCAACGTGGGATGGAGCCAATGGATAATCCTTCTCCCTTGCATACAAGCTACAGCTCTCAGTTCGAAAGGTCCTCAGAAGGTGCTGGCATGATCAATAGTAACCAGCTGACAATGAACACAACCTAACTGGCTTTTCCTCCCTCCCTTTTCACTCCCTCATCAATTAACCCTCTCTTCTGAAATTGCTTTTTAAATAAACCAACTCTAAATACGTCTTCGACTCAAAACAAATATTCATGGGAACCCAGGCTAAGAGACCTACTCTTAAGTAAATTTTATATATCTGTAATATGGCTCTTACTAAGATTCTACTGTAGCTTTTAAATAGCCAGATATTTTTATATTATACATCAAATTTCTGGAAATAGTGCACTTCTTCTTGTCTTATGGGTCTTGGCAGGTTTCTATCATGTGCCTTTTTGATATCTAGAATCAAATATGGCAAATGCAAATGTAGAGTTTGCATTTGAACTTCTAAATGACAAAAGGTTTGCTCAGTTTCAACTCTGCTTTATTTTTTAGTAATTTTTAGAAAGTCACTTAGTTCATGGGGTCGCAAAGAGTCGAACACGACTGAGGGACTGAACTGAAGTGAACTAACTATATCCTTTATAAAAATGATTTTATTTCCTACTTCATGCTTATCATAAGGATTCAATGAGGTAACATATGAAAATGCCTATTATAGGGACTTCCCTGGTGGTCAGATGATAAAGAATCTGCCAGCAAAGCAAGAGACCCAAGTTTGATCCCTGGGTCGGGAAGATCCTCTGGAGAAGGGAATGGCAACCCACTCCAGTATTCTTACCTGGAGAATCCCATGGACAGAGGAACTTGGAAGGCTACATACAGTCCATGAGGTCACAAAGAGTCGGACACGACTGAGTGACTAACACTACTACTAATAGGGACTGGCAGATAATTGGCCTGGCAAGTGATGTTATCTGCTGTTCTTGTTATCATTAGTGTAGATCACTGACTCTATTTGAAAGTCTGCCATCATAAGGATAAAATATCCATTTTGTGGAGTTTGTATTTTTACCAAAAACTTTTTTCAGCCATAAGCAAATATTTGAATTCATTTAGTGTTTGGAATCAAGATATATCCATCGCACAAACTGAGAAAACTTGTGTATGGATCTTTGAAATGAGAGACTTCGAGGCTTATTTGCTTTAACAAATACTTTTGTCTCACAACCAACCCTACCCTGTCCTTCCCCCACTACTAAAAATGCAGAACTTCCATGCAGTCCCTCACCAATTTAACAGGCATGGAAAAATCCAGGCATAATTGTTAAGTGTAAAATAAACTATTATAGCATGTAAAATGCATAGCAACAGTAGTATGAGGCTAAAAAAAAATAGCTGGGTTAGTACATTGGCTAACTGGCCAGGAATTCCAGAGGCCTGTTGCTACAGCCATATCTCTTCCGGTCCTAGCTGTGGTTTAGTGCCACTTGGTGGTACCTCAAGCTAAAGCTCAGCTATTGGAAATGTTTCTTGGGTCCTATATTGATTGGTACTTCCAGGACAGCCTTGGTGATTCCAGGAACAATGAACTGGCACTTGTTTCATCAGTTTGATGCAAGAATGCTGGGCCATAACATACAGAGACACACTCTCTGCTTTCTAAGACAGAACTACTTGCCATCTAACCTTCTTTGCGAAATAACTTCTTTACTGATCTCTGAACCTTGACCTTGGTCACAGATTTCTACCAAACTGCTTTTAAGGAATTAGGTTTTCAGTGCAATCTTTTAAAGTATGTTTTATGTGGAATATATTATTTTAAAATAGCATTATACTATGTAATGTAATAAAAGGATAACAGTCTATCTTAGAGAAGAGATTCTAATTGTAAATAAAGCATACAAAGATATATTTTATTAGTGACGACAGTCTATCAACATATCTGTATCACTGGTAAGAGAGAAAAGAGGCTGAAGTTTTAGTAGATTGGGTTGCTAATTAAAGCCATAACAACTGTGAGGGAGTGAAATATACTACTACAGAAATTAACTGAGTCAACTTTAGGTATGTCAAATCAAAGAGGAGAAAAATTCCTCTTAGAAATTATCCTATTTGGAAGGTGAGAGAAAGACTAGACAACTATTTTATTTTTTATTTTTTTTAATTTAATTTTATTTTTTTTATTGGCAAAGTAATGTCTCTGCTTTTTATTTTATTTTATTTTTAGTTGTAAGCTGTTTTTTTTTTTAATTTTTTATTTTTACTTTATTTTACTTTACAATACTGTATTGGTTTTGCCATACATTGACATGAATCCACCACGGGTGTACATGCGTTCCCAAACTTGAACCCCCCTCCCACCTCCTTCCCCATAACGTCTCTCTGGGTCATCACCGTGCATCAGCCCCAAGCATGCTGTATCCTGCGTCGGACATAGACTGGCGATGCGATTCTTACGTGATAGTATACCTGTTACAATGCCATTCTCCCAAATCATCCCACCCTCTCCCTCTCCCTCTGAGTCCAAAAGTCCGTTATACACATCTGTGTCTTTTTTGCTGTCTTGCATACAGGGTCGTCATTGCCATCTTTCTAAATTCCATATATATGTGTCAGTATACTGTATTGGTGTTTTTCTTTCTGGCTTACTTCACTCTGTATAATTGGCTCCAGTTTCATCCATCTCATCAGAACTGATTCAAATGAATTCTTTTTAACGGCTGAGTAATACTCCATTGTGTATATGTACCACTGCTTTCTTATCCATTCATCTGCTGATGGACATCTAGGTTGTTTCCATGTCCTGGCTATTATAAACAGTGCTGCGATGAACATTGGGGTACATGTGTCTCTTTCAATTCTGGTTTCCTTGGTGTGTATGCCCAGCAGTGGGATTGCTGGGTCATAAGGTAGTTCTATTTGCAATTTTTTAAGGAATCTCCACACTGTTCTCCATAGTGGCTGTACTAGTTTGCATTCCCACCAACAGTGTAGGAGGGTTCCCTTTTCTCCACACCCTCTCCAGCATTTATTGCTTGCAGACTTTTGGATCGCAGCCATTCTGACTGGTGTGAAGTGGTACCTCATTGTGGTTTTGATTTGCATTTCTCTAATAATGAGTGATGTTGAGCATCTTTTCATGTGTTTGTTAGCCATCTGTACATCTTCTTTGGAGAAATGTCTATTTAGTTCTTTGGCCCATTTTTTGATTGGGTCATTTATTTTTCTGGAATTGAGCTGCATAAGTTGCTTGTATATTTTTGAGATTAGTTGTTTGTCAGTTGCTTCATTTGCTATTATTTTCTCCCATTCAGAAGGCTGTCTTTTCACCTTGCTTATATTTTCCTTTGTTGTGCAGAAGCTTTTAACTTTAATTAGATCCCATTTGTTTATTTTTGCTTTTATTTCCAGAATTCTGGGAGGTGGATCATAGAGGATCCTGCTGTGATTTATGTCGGAGAGTGTTTTGCCTATGTTCTCCTCTAGGAGTTTTATAGTTTCTGGTCTTACATTTAGATCTTTAATCCATTTTGAGTTTATTTTTGTGTGCGGTGTTAGAAAGTGATCTAGTTTCATTCTTTTACAAGTGGTTGACCAGTTTTCCCAGCACCACTTGTTAAAGAGATTGTCTTTTCTCCATTGTATATTCTTGCCTCCTTTGTCAAAGATAAGGTGTCCATATGTGTGTGGATTTATCTCTGGGCTTTCTATTTTGTTCCATTGATCTATATTTCTGTCTTTGTGCCAGTACCATACTGTCTCGATGACTGTGGCTTTGTAGTAGAGCCTGAAGTCAGGCAAGTTGATTCCTCCAGTTCCATTCTTCTTTCTCAAGATTGCTTTGGCTATTCGAGGTTTTTTGTATTTCCATACAAATCTTAAAATTATTTGTTCTAGTTCTGTGAAAAATATGGCTGGTAGCTTGATAGGGATTGCATTGAATTTGTAAATTGCTTTGGGTAGTATACTCATTTTCACTATATTGATTCTTCCGATCCATGAACATGGTATATTTCTCCATCTATTAGTGTCCTCTTTGATTTCTTTCATCAGTGTTTTATAGTTTTCTATATATAGGTCTTTAGTTTCTTTAGGTAGATATATTCCTAAGTATTTTATTCTTTTCGTTGCAATGGTGAATGGAATTGTTTCCTTAATTTCTTTTTCTGCTTTCTCATTATTAGTGTATAGGAATGCAAGGGATTTCTGTGTGTTGATTTTATATCCTGCAACTTTACTATATTCATTGATTAGCTCTAGTAATTTTCTGGTGGAGTCTTTAGGGTTTTCTATGTAGAGGATCATGTCATCTGCAAACAGTGAAAGTTTTACTTCTTCTTTTCCAATTTGGATTCCTTTTATTTCTTTTTCTGCTCTGATTGCTGTGGCCAAAACTTCCAGAACTATGTTGAATAGTAGCAGTGAAAGTGGGCACCCTTGTCTTGTTCCTGACTTTAGGGGAAATGCTTTCAATTTTTCACCATTGAGGATAATGTTTGCTGTGGGTTTGTCATATATAGCTTTTATTATGTTGAGGTATGTTCCTTCTATTCCTGCTTTCTGGAGAGTTTCTATCATAAATGGATGTTGAATTTTGTCAAAGGCCTTCTCCTGAGATAATCATATGGCTTTTATTTTTCAATTTGTTAATGTGGTGAATTACATTGATTGATTTGCGGATATTGAAGAATCCTTGCATCCCTGGGATAAAGCCCACTTGGTCATGGTGTATGATCTTTTTAATGTTAGACAACTATTTTAACTTGTAAAGATTGTAAAGTATAATTTAAATACATCTGAAAATGCAGATACTGACTTTGCAAAGGTCTAAATTTCAGGTAATAAAAAAAAACCCAGTTACATTCTACAGTATTCTGCAGTCAGCAATTAAAAGGTAGGTGATAATAATGTATTAGATATCACTGCTAACATTTACACAATCAAAAAATCAGTCTCCATCCTTTCCTTTTGATCCTTTCACAGTAAACAGCTAAGATTAGTGACTCTAGTTAAAGTGAAGAGGGAAAGAGGAGGAAGAAATCACATACTTGCTACCGATTAAAAAGGTGCTATTTGTTAACAGTTGCTCACTGCTTTGGGAGGAAATCTTTCACGTCTCTGATTCTGTTGTCATGGCAATGGCAATGGAGATCTCTATCTTCCCGGCACTGCAATTCCATATAGCAATGATTCTCTAAAGTAGGAGACAACTCAGGGAGAAAAAGCGCTGGGTAGGAGGAGTGATCATTGCTGAGCCTCTGCTGGGTGCAGGGCAATTTGTATTTTCTCATTTAACCCTGACAGCAATACTACTGGGAAGTATCTTCCATTTACAAAAGTGGAAACTGAGATCCCTAAGGCACCTTAACCAAGACTACGTAAGCTGTGAAGTTGGAATTCAGATGTTCTGACCTTAGAGCACTCGCTATATTACAGTTCTTCTAGACCAAAAAGTAAATAGTCTAACTTTTAACCCTAGGTCCTCAGCAAGAGGATGTGCAGCGTGGTTCTACATACACAATTTACTCCTCACCACAACTCAGGAAGAAGAATTATGTTCATCACTAAAAGGTGAAGTGACATATACAGGGAATGTAATTCCTGTTTGTGGAAATAATGGGGAATTGACACGTCTGTCTGACTATAAATTCCAACTTCTATCCATTCTCCCACTCTGCCTATTATAACACGAAGTGGTGACAACATGTAGTGTGAAACCAGCCTATTAAAAATAAACCATGTATAAAACAGATGCAGAAGTACCAGCAGTACTGCCCTATATTTATCTACAGCATAAGTGTTTAATATCATCTGGATCCTGGCTCTCAAACTGCTAAACAATTTTGTATATTCTGAGACTATACAGCATTCAGAGATACTTCTGGCTGTGTCAAAGTAACCAGTGCCAACGCATTCTGCTCTCCATCACCAATGGAGCCAAGCAAAATTGTGTAACTATAAAAAGATCTGATTTACTTGAATCTAGTTTATGCAATCTCGGGATATAAAGAAACTGATACCAAAATAAATGTTCATACTTCTGAGAAAGGCTTAGTTTGCATAATCAGAAGTCCCCCAGGTGACCATGCAGGAGTTGCTATCTGTTGATGGCTGCTCTCCCAGAGGAAACATACAAAAAAACATGAATAAAAACACTGATGGTTATTCATGGCCAGCACAATACCACAGTCGAATGAGAGATCTAATTAAGACTGAGGCCACAGACTAACCCTTATCTGAAAAATCACACTCATATAGCAAAAGTTTTATTAGAAATCCAGAGTATCAAATTTAACTACATGAACTCAGTAGTTCACCCCCTATCAAAAGTTCAAAATTAAGAATACCAAATTTAAAAACTATTTGCCATGTCAGACTGTAAAGAGCCTGCCTGCAATGTGGGAGGCCTGAGTTCAATCCCTGGGTCCAGAAGATCCCCTGGAGACAGAAATGGCAAGCCACTCCAGTATTCTTGCCTGGAAAATCCCATGGACTGAGGAGCTTGGCGGCTACATACAGTCGATAGGATCACAAAGAGTTGGACACAATTGAGCGACTACACTTTCACTTTTACCTTGTCACTTTCATAGATTCAGCTGGCCTCATCTTCCTAGGTAACTGTGCCACAAAGAATTTTAATATATCTAACCATGGTTGTTTCAGACTTTCAAGAAGTGAAAGGTAAATCAGTTAGGTAAAGGAGAACCTAATTAGGCACTTTTCATGGTGTTTCTTATATCTCATTGAACTCTCCCAATATTGAGATATACGGAGTATTTTTGCATTAAAAAATAACCATCAGTTACTCTCAAATTACATTTTTGAGAAGCTGTGGCCCAGTTTGGGAGTCTTCAGTTCAGTTCAGTTGTTCAGTCATGTCTGACTCTTTGCGACCCCATGGACTGCAGCAATCCAGCCTTCCCTGTCCATCGCCAACTCCTGGAGCTTTCTCAAACTCATGTCCATCAAGTCAGTATTGCCATCCAACCATCTCATCCTTTGTTATCCCCTTCTCCTCCTGCCTTCAATCTTTCCCAGCATCACCATCTTTTCCAAGGAGTCAGTTCTTCACATCAGGTGACAAAAGTATTGGAGCTTCAGCTTCAGCATCAGCCCTTCCAATGAATATTCAGGACTGATTTCCTTTAGGACAGACTGGTTGGATCTCCTTTCTGTCCAAGGGACTCTCAAAAGTCTTCTCCAAAACCACAGTTCCAAAGCATCAGTTCTTTGGGGCTCAGCTTTCTTTACAGTCCAACTCTCACATCCATACATGACTATTGGAAAGACCATAGCTTTGACTAGATGGACCTTTTTTGGCAAAGTAATGTCTCTGCTTTTTAATATGCTGTCTAGGTTGGTCATAGCTTTTCTTCCAAGGAATAAGCACCTTTTAATTTCATGGCTGCAGTCGCCATCTGCAATGATTTTGGAGCCCAAAAAATAAAGTCTGCCACCGTTTCCATTGTTTTCCCATCTATTTGCCATGAAATGATGGGACTGGATGCCATGATCTTAGTTTTTTGAATGTTGAATTTTAAGCCAACTTTTTCACTCTCCCCTTTCACTTTCATCAAGAGGCTCTTTAGTTCTTCACTTTCTGCCATAAGTGTGGTGTCATCTGCATATTTGATGTTATTAATATTTCTCCCAGCAATATTGATTCCAGCTTGTGCTTCTTCCAGCCCAGCATTTCTCATGATGTACTCTACATATAAGTTAAATAATATATTTATTATTAATAATATATTATTGCAGGATGACAATATACATACTCCATACAATTGACATACTCTTTTCCCAATTTGGAACCAGTCTGTTGTTCCATGTCCAGTTCTAACTGTTGTTTCCTGACCTGCATACAGATTTCTGAGGAGGCAGGTCAGGTGGTCTGGCATTCCCATCTCTTTCAGAATTTTCCACAGTTTGTTGTGATCCACACAGTCAAAGTCTTTGGCAGGGTCAACAAAGCAGAAGTAGATGTTTTTCTGGAACTCTCTCACTTTTTTGATGATCCAACGGACGTTGGCAATTTGATCTCTGGTTCCTCTGCCTTTTCTAAATCCAGCTTGAACATCTAGAAGATCACAGTTCATGTACTGCTGAAGCCTGGCTTGGGAGCCTTAGTTGTCACATTAAATCCTTCCCCCATGGCTCCCAGTAAGCAAGCTAGAGTCACCACAGGTCAGAAAATATGAATTTTTTTAAAAAGCCTTATTGAGACTTAATTCATCTATCACATTATTCACCAATTTAAGGTGTACAACTCAGTGATATTTAGTTTAGTCACAAAGTTGTACAACCATCGCCACTGTAAATTTTAGAACATTTTCATCACCCCAAAGACACTCCATATTTATCTGCAGTCACTCTCCAATTCCAATGCCTAGGTAACCACTAATATACTTTCTGTCTCTATCCATTTTTCTACTCTGGACATTTCATATACACAGAATCATACAGTCTGTGGTTTTCTATGGCAGTTTTCTTTCACTTAATAGTTTATTTCAAGGCTCATCCATGTTCTAAAATGTATCAGAACTTTATTCCTCTTATTAAATTGTTGTATGGATATACAATATTTTGTTTATCCATTCTTCAGTTGGTAGATATGTGAACTGTTTCCATGTTAGGCTATTACTAATAATGCTTCCATGACCACTCATGTACAAGTTTTGGTGTTTTGGTAGTAGAATTGCTGGGTCATGTAGCAAACTCTGTGTTTAACATTTTGAGGAACTTCCAGACTGTTTCTAAAGTAGCTATACCATTTTACACTTTCTCTAACAGTGTTTAAAGTTTCCAGTTTCCTTACATATTAACCAACATTTATTATTATCTCATTGATTATTATTACCTCTTTGATTATAGTTCCTAGTAGGTGTGAAGTGGTATTTCCTTGTGGTTTTGATATGTGTTTTCCTGATTCTTATTTGTACTGAGCATCTTAATGTATTTATTGGCTAACTGTGTTCCTTCTTCAGAGAAATGTTTATTCAAGCCCTTAGCCTATTTTTAAATTGTGTTGCATTTCATTTTGAGCCTTTTTCTCTTGCTGAGCTGCACGAGTCCTTTATATATCCTGAACACTAGACCCTTATCAGATAAATTATTTGCAGGCACATCCTCCCATTCTATGGATTGTCTTTTCAGTCTTTTGATAGTGTCCTTTGATATACAGATGTCTTTGTTTTGATGTGATCCAGTTTACCTGCTTTTGCTTTTGCTGCCGGCGCTTCTGGTGTCGTATTTGAGAAACCATTCCCTAATCCAAGGTCATAATGATACAGACTAATTTTCTTTCTGAGAGTTTTACACTTTTAACTTTCTGTCTTTGATCCATTTTCAGTTAATTTTTGCATGTGCTACAGGTAAAGGTCCAACTTCATTCTTTGGTGTATGAATACCCAGTTCTTCAGTGACCCCTATTGAGACTATTCTTTACCATTGAATATTCTGGCATCTTTGTCAAAAATAAACTGACCTTAAATGTACAGATCTATTTGGGAACTCTCAATTATATTCCACTGGATAGGTCTATTTTCACACTATAACCACACTGTCTTGATTCCAGTAGCTTTGTATTTAGTTTTGAAATCAGGAAGTATGAGTCTTCCAACTTTGTTTCCAAGATCATTCTAGTTCTCCTGGGATTTCTATGTGAATTATAGAGTCAGCTTGACAATGTATACAAGAAAAAAAAAAGAGCTGGAATTTTGATAGGGACTATATGACTCTCCAGGTCAATTTATGGAGTATGGTTCTCTCAACAATACTAAGTTTTTGGATCCACAAACACGAGATGTACTTCCATTTATCTAGATCCTTTTTAATTCAGGAAATACAAATCTTAAGACAGGAATCATAAATAAGAGAATATAAGAGAATATCCAGAGAAAAAGAAAAGCTGTCTGTAAACTTTCCAGTTCTATAAAGCTGGGCTCTATTTAGTGTATGTGTGTTCCATGGGATTCCTTTGTTTCCTTATAGTAAATCTGCTATGCTTAATTGGACTTGAATGGATTTCTGCTCCTTGTGGTCAAATAAATGCTTCTGGGCCAAGGCTTTACCAATAAGACTTTGAAAAGTTCAATAAGTGTCTGAAATCAGAGCACTCATAAACAGCCAAGTTCAGATTTGAACTCAGGTCCAGCTGACTCCAAAGTCCACGTTCTTCCCATTACCATCCTCTGTGAGTCCTTGGAATTAACCATTTGCCAACGTACCTTTAAAAGTTAGACCAAACTGTAGACTTACTAAGTAACTACTTATCAAATCACCCATTTTCCCTTCTTGAGAAATTTTTCTTAAGTGGTATTTCTAATTTTACATTTGGCTGTCTAACTGTACTTATTCTTGTCCTTCAAATGTAACCCCTAGAAGTTTCCCTTTTTAAGATTTTTCTATATGCTTAGTGGTTGAAGCTTTGATTCTTCACACTCAGAGAATTATAAGAGAAACTGCTGCTTTATTCTTGAATTATTATGCTTCTATTAATATATCCCAACATCATGTTGTCTTTTAATAATAGCATGATTCCACAGTACCTCTTATCTTGCTCCAAAAAAATTATGGACATTTGCAACCACAGCTTTATTCCAATCAATATGACAGTGTGGGGAAAAAAAAGTAAACACTAGCCACACAATTTCAGCAGACAGATTTTCTTCTCTTCTTTCTTCATAACAGTGGGAAGTCTTCTCCAGTAACAAATAATGCTAAAGAGACAAAGCCCAGAGAGGAGGGGCAGGGACTGGAGATGGTGTATTTTTAGTCATTTTGATTAAATTATGGAGATGTGAAGTTGATAATTTATTGAAGGGGAGCAGGGAAGTCTATGTAAATGTTTGCAGATGAATAATTAATGTGACTTTCCGACATCACTAGGCCTTTAATTAAAGCCACTGTGAAATAAAGCAAGAACCAAAGAGCACATTATTATAGCAGATAATTGTAACTTTCTTATCCGAAGTAACATTTGAGAGTCCTTGCCTAATTTGCATCTTTAAAGGAAGATAGACCCTACCTAGGGTGACAGTTGTTTTTAATAGCCCAGTGTAACTACTTCCCTGTAGACCAAAAATCTATTAATATATTAATGAAGTTCCTCCTTCTAAAATTTTATCCAGAAAGTTTGGGGGTTTATTTATTGGTTTACTTTTTGAACTGCTGGATTGATTTCATTTTAGGGCAACATATTGGTGCCTCTCCACAACGTAGAAAGTACGATAAATATCCAATTTCTTTTAGCATGAAGCATTAAATGTGCTGTTCCACCTGCTTTTTACATCTGGTTGAACATCTGACTGCCTATGGGGGGCATTCCTCATCCCTTTCATTTCTTAGTCTTCACTGTGTCTTTCTTACTCACTTTTCATTCTCATAGTCCCACTTTCTGGTATGTTTTTATTTTGCTCCCTTTTATTCTCCTTCTTTTGTCTCTTTCACTACTGCTTTTGTCTCTGTCTTTCCCATTGGCCTTTACTTCTTTTCCCTCTGCGGTTTATTGCTTCTTGTTCTCACATAATCATTTTCCCAGTCTGCCTCTTCCCGCTCTATTGGATTTCCATTCTCATTGTCATGACCGTCATACCTAGATGAATACTGACCCCGTAAGGGCTAGGTGGTTTCCCACCAGCTCCAGAGGCAACACTCCTTCCGTAGAGAATGTTACCAATGTAGATTCTTTACTGACTGAGCTACAAGGGGAGCCCCAGTATATACTAAATATATAAAACGAACTATACCGTGCCATACAGTTCTTTTAAAAATCTATTTTCTGATACACTTTGGGTTTTGAGTCAAGACTTCCAGTCCTGATGTTTAACATTTATAAACTTTACACCTTTGGGCCAATTGCTTTACCTCAAGGAGCCTTAATTTCCTCATTTATAAAAAGAAAATTGTTTGGGCTCTCTAAAGTTCTGTTAGTTTTATAAAGCTGTACTTATCCACAGGCATTTGCTGGCTGTCCAAATAAACCTATGTCTGGTAGAATTTTAGGCAACAAGGAAGATATTTGAGGGCAAGAAGTCTCCATTGATAACATTTCTTGGATCTGTACTGTAAGGCAAGCACTGAACACGGAGACCAGAGAAGAAAAAGGAGAAGTTTGAAGTCACAGTCTTCAGAACATCCAAGATGTGCGATGCTCCAATGAGAGAAATTATTAAGCCTGACTTCCTGTTTCCTTCTACTTTATGGGTTCTTCATATACAGTTTAGAGAAATTTCTTGCTTCCTCATATTCAGTACCGACACAGCACAACTGAGCTTGACTGTGTAAATACTTACTACTTATAATTATTTATGTGAGCTATCTCACATGCTAGTAAAGTAATGCTCAAAATTCTCCAAGCCAGGCTTCAACAGTACATGAACCGTGAACTTCCAGATGTTCAAGCTGGATTTAGAAAAGACAGAGGAACCAGAGATCAAATTGCCAACATCCATTGGATCATTGAAAAAGCAAGAGAGTTCCAGAGAAACATCTACTTCTGCTTTGTTGACTATGTCAAAGCCTTTGACTGTGTGGACCACAACAAACTATGGAAAATTCTTCAAGAGATGGGAATACCAGACCACCTGATTTGCCTTCCTGAGAAATCTGTATGCAGGTCAGGAAGCAACAGTTAGAACTGGACATGGAACAACAGACTGGTTCCAAATGAGAAAAGGAGTATGTCAAGGCTATATATTGTCACCCTGCTTATTTAACTTGTATGCAGAGTACATCATGAGAAACGCTGGGCTGGAAGAAGCACAAGCTGGAATCAAGATTGCTGGGAGAAATATCAATAACCTCAGATATGCAGATGACACCACACTTATGGCAGAAAGTGAAGAAGAACTAAAGAGCCTCTTGATGAAAGTGAAAGAGGAGAGTGAAAAAGTTGGCTTAAACTTCAACATTCAGAAAACTAAGATCATGGCATTTGGTCCCATCACTTCATGGCAAACAGAAGGGAAGACAATGGAAACAGTGTCAGACTTTATTTTGGGGGGCTCCAAAATCACTGCAGATGGTGACTGCAGCCATGAAATTAAAAGACACTTACTCCTAGGAAGAAAAGCTATGACCAACCTAGACAGCATATTAAAAAGCAGAGACATTACTTTGCCAACAAAGGTCCATCTAGTCAAAGCTTTGGTCTTTCCGTAGTCATGTATGGATGTGAGTTGAACTATAAAGAAAGCTGAGTGCCAAAGAATTAATGCTTTTGAACTGTAGTATTGGAGAAGATTCTTGAGAGTCCCTTGGACTGCAAGGGTATTGAACCAGTCCATCCTAAAGGAAATCAGTCCTGAATATTCATTGGAAGGACTGATGCTGAAGCTGAAACTCCAATACTTTAGCCACCTGATGTGAAGAACTGACTCATTTGAAAAGATCCTGATGCTGGGAAAGATTGAAGGCGGGAGGAGAAGAGGACAACAGAGGATGAGATGGTTGGATGGCATCACCGTCTTAATGGACATGAGTTTGAGTAAACTCCAGAAGTTGGCGATAGACTGGGAGGCCTGGCAGGGTGCAGTCCATGGGTTTGCAAAGAGTCGGACACGACTGAGTGACTGAACTGAACTGACTGAATATGTTATAATAAAAACTAATGGAAATAAATAATGGCAGGGTGAAAGTAAGATGAGGTGTCAAACTAGGACAGATAATATATGCCAGAAGAGCCCTCAAACTTACTATGGGTCAGCCACAGATTTGACTCTGAGCTTCCTGACAGGTAATATAAAGAGAAACATGATCAGTTAGAAGGTCCAGGGTTCTTACAAGGTAAACAAAACAGTGGTTTAGAAGCAGCATGACTATTCCAGGTACCAAAAACAAAGAAAAATTTCTTCTAGGAGTACTAATACAGAAAATAGTGTATACTGTATTAAAGCTCACAATCTCAACATCATCCTTACAGTTAATACAATAATGTTTTATGGATTATGTCTACACTATTCTTCAACAGATAATACTTCAATGCCAAATTTCACTGCTTATCATATGTCCTTAAATTTCATGAAGCACAATAATACTCATGTTCATTATTTAACATTTCAGTTTAATTGATATCATTTTAAGTTTTATTGTTGAGAACATAAAATTCTGTTCATCTGTGTTTAGTCTTCAGAGTTTGTATGTTCAAATATTTATAACCAGAGAAAACTAAATTTTACTGAAATCCTAAGAGAAGGATCTGGAAGACACGATAAACTTTCACTGAAAATGTCAACTTAGCATGCCTCTGTGACCCAAACTTCAAAAACAAGCAGGGTTCTCAAAGGTAAACAAACAAAACTATCCTGCCTCAAGGGGGTATAAAAAGAAGAGTACCCGGTAACGATAACACAGCTTCAAAATAAATTGTTAGTATTGTGTTTTAAGATAAAACTATAATCACAAAGTCTCAGTTGACTTTTAAACACAAATGTAGCACTGTAAATTGTGGATAATTTTTCTAATTCCTTGAGTTAACTTCATGGACTATCTCTCTATTGTTTATTCCCAGTTCCCTTCCTAGTCTTCCTGGGAATAAGTGATCTAACTGATCTATAGGATAAGCACTCTTATCACAAAAATTTTACATATATGTATATATAGTCTTTTGCTTGGGAGGCTATAATAAAACACCATACACAGACACAGAGGACAAATGTATGGACACCATGGAGGGGAAGGGGGTGGGATGGATTGGGAGACTGGGATTGACATATATATGCTACTATGTAAAAAACAGATAACCAATGAGAACCTACTGTATCGCACAGGGAGCTCTACTCAGCGCTCTTTGGTGACCTAAATGTGAAGTAAATCCAAAAAAGAGGGGATACATGTAAATACATTAGCTGATTCAAGTCTGCTGTATAGCAGAAACTAATACAACATTGTAAAGCAACTATACTCCAATAAATTTTTTTTAAAACATTGATTAGGTGGTTTATAAACAACAGAAATTTATTTCTTGCAGGCTTGAAGGTTGGGAAGTCAGAGATCAAAGTGTCAGCAGATTCAGTGTCTGGTGAGACCCCCTTCCTTATAGACTGTCATCTCTCACTATGTGTCCTCATGTGGTGGATGAGGCAAGAGATCTCTTCTGGGGCCTCTCTTATAAGAGCACTAATCCCATTCACGTGGGCTTCACCTTCACAACCTGATTATTTCCCAAAGATCCCATCTCCTCATACCATCACCTTGGGAATTAAGGTTTTAACCTATGCATTTTGGAGGAACATAAACATTCAATCCACTGCATATACACATATGTATATGTGTGTGTGTGTATGTGTATTTTTTGTTTAATCACTAAGTCCTCTCTGACTCTTGTGACCCCATGGACTGTAGCCCACTAGGCTCCTCTATCCATGGGATTTCCCAAGAAGGAATATTGGAGTGGGTTGTCATCTCCTTCTCCAGGTGTATGTGTTTATAATATATTTTGAGATTATTAACAACCACCAGGAACTTTTAATATCAGTGCTCAGAGTCTTGTCCTCCACAATAACTCGAAGTTCAGTAACAGCTTCTATTTCCTTTCGCCTCCCAGAAATTTTGCTAGTTATCATAGAATGTCCAAATTTCTTCTCCACATCAGAGGTTGCTTTCAGGGGTCTGACATCATCTGAGGTGAGCACGCATCCCTAACACCAGCAAACGAATGTACCCGTGAGCTGATTTCAGTGCAGGGTCTATGGCTTATTCAACTCTGTGTCTCTGATGCCTAGCTAACAGTGCCTGGCACAAACAATGGGACCAAAATAAGGGTTAATCTGAACTGAATATGTAAATAATTTATCATGATAAGTAGAACTACCAAGGGTATTTATTCATGTCAGCTAATCAACAAGATTGCTTCCAAGAGAGAAATCAAATTAAGATCAGAAGATATACTAGATACAATAGGGAAAATGCTCTGAAGACATTTTCAAGGATAGCTTCATAAAGCTGAAGTATTCTTGTAAAATGCCTAAGGTAGATGCGTCAGGGATAGCATGTGGCATGATTACAGTGGCCCAGCTAATGCTATAAATAGTTATACTTGATAAGAATTTTAATATAGATCCTAAGAAGAGGGGGCAGAGGTAGCATAATTTTTTCATTTTTTCAAATCTTCACATGAAAACTGGAAGGGCAACTAGATAGCAAAGTCAAAAACCCAAGAACAACATTTATTTGAAAGTTGAATGACAAGATGCTGCTTACAAACCACAGAACACAAATGGGTGTGTAGGTGACCCATTAATAGCCACAAAACTTGTATGGTACCTGTGTCTGTTTTATGGGGGAAACAAAGGCATCTTCTGATGGATTTGACAACAAAACCCCTGTATCAGTCAGATCCTTCAGGAAGGAAAATTTGTTACAGAGTCAGGAGTGCAAGGAAAAGGCAGAACAATGAGGAGAAATAGATGGGAGTGCAATCAAAATTGAGCCGAATATGAGAAAAGGAGTAAGAATTTCTGGACAAAAGTAGTATAGGTAAACAAAGCGAGAAAACCCTGGAATGCAAGCCACCGTATTTTTAACACCACACAAAAGACAAAGTTCTGTGAAATTAAACAAACAAACAAAAACTCTTCCCCAAAATCCTCTTCATTCTAAAGGTTCAGGAAATTTTCACATTAAAATGAGCTAAGGAAAAGTATCAAAGTCAAAACAGAATTATTTGAAAAAGCAAGGATCTGAATCAATCTCTCTCTCTCTCTCACACACACACACACACACACGTACACACACACACTTCAGATTGTGGCTCATGCCTAGATCAGAGATACCCTCTCCCTTACACTAGGAACCATGAACTATTAAAGATCTACTGCAAGGAGAATATGCACATCATTTTTCCAAGAGCAGAACCAATGAACCAAGTAGATCTATGCGGCTCAGAATTACAGAGAGTGAAAGCCATTATAGGGCAGCCCTGCCTGAGTCAGCATTATCCAAGCGGTACATGTGACCTTCTTGTCAACCTAGACAGTGCGTATTCATTCTTCAGGTCTCAGGTTACTTCCCCAAGGCAGTAAGAAATGGTGAAGTGTCTACATACAAGCTGACAAGCTAGCTTATTACTATTTCATGGTGCTGGCAGAAGACATGAGATGTCTAGATCGAAGACATGAGATGTCTATATCAAAGACAGAGGACTACGTGACGACAGGAGCGGTAGCCAAAGCTTCCTGTGTGCTGGGCCCTTGGGTCCTCCAAGGCTCTCGGGGATGGCACAGGGCAGTCTGGAGAGTCGTCCACACGTGCAGTGGGCTGCATCACAGGGGAGGAGCACTGCACTCGGAGGCTCGCCACGTGTACAGTGAGCAGGCAGCAAGCCTATTTTTTGTCTCGGAAGACATTCCCTTAAGCTCAAGATTGCCTGCTGCAAACCCAACCCTGAGGAAAGGTTCAGGAAAAGGGAGCTCAGAGCCTTGTATTCGTGGCATATCCAGCAAGAGCACACAGGGATGCTCTGGGGCCATTGAAGATTCCTTCATAAACATCTTTATTTCTTACGTATATCATACTGTGTTCTAGCTATCCATGTACATGTCTTTTTTTCCAAGTACACTTTGAGCTCATTAAGGACAGGAACTACGTGTTTACATATTTTATCTCTAGCAACTACTTAAGTGCAATGTTTAGTACTTAAAAAAGAGTCACCAAATGAGCAATGGATGTATTAAATTAAATCTACCATGGTTAAACGGACATATCTCTCAAGCACTCATCTTGGTGAGAAAGCACCTCTTGGTGGGCATGCTTGTCCCCAAGGCTTTCTTAACTGGCCTGCTCCTCATGGCCCAAGCTCTTGGGCATATATGTGCCACTAGGACAAATGAACATACTTCACTTTCATAAAAGGAAACACAACTTTTATTGATGATAATAAAGTTCAGAAACTCCAAGGATTTCTCCGAATGGAGAAAGGGACTAGATCGATCAGATTTCCTGACGCTGTATGAAATTCTTTCCTCCCTTTGGGTCTCCTTGTAGATGAGTAATGCCCTAGTCACATTTGCCTCTAGGTTGTAAAGTTGTGCTACTTTATATTTCCAAGCCGCACAATGTGTCTTTTCTTTATGTCCAGGAGCATAGCTGGGAAAGACTGGACATTCGGGCCTTTATTAAATGCCAGGGCATATAAAAGGGAAACAGAGAAAGTGGCATCGACCTTGATGGACTATAAATTTGTGTCACACAGGCCCCATTTCATCTCCTGGGGCCTTAGGTAAGGCAGACAGCTGTGGGATTCCTGCTTTTAATTCACTGAGCTTCACTCCTTCTGATCCACACCATACCCTCCTCTGGATCAGGAGTCCCACTTGCATCAAACACTGTTTTGTCAAAAAGTCTGGTTTTCCACAATTTAGAGGCCTATACTTTGTCACGTTGCCATCTGTGTGATGCTTCCCATTTACAGGTGACTGTACCCATTTTGTCTTAGCTTGAGCTGCGGTGACAAAGTGCCACAGAGACTTCCCTGGCAGTCCCTGGACAGGACCCCATGCTTCTACTTCAGGGAGCATGGGTTCGGTCCCTGGTTGAGGAATTAAGTTCTCAAAAGCTGAGCAGTGCAGCCAAATATGTGCACTATGTGGCTCAGAAAAAAAGACATTTGTTTTCTCACAGCTCTGGAGGCTGGAAGCCTAAAATCAGGTGCCAGTGCAGCTGAGCTCCTGTGAGAGCTCTCTTCCTGGCCTGCAGACAGCTGCCTTCTTGTTTTATGCTCACAGGGCCTTTCTTCCATGGGTGCTCATAGAGATACTCCTCTTCTTCCAAGGGCATTAATCCCATCATGAGGGCTTCACTTTCATGGCCTAATCCAAAACCAATTACCACCTAAAGGCCCCTTCAAATACCATCACATTAGTGGTTAAGGCTGCAACACAGGAATTGTGGAGGAACACAGTCCGTACCACACCTGGATAAACCAGGATACCCTCACATTTTAAGTCAGCAGATTAGCAAACTTAATTCCACCTGCATCATAATTCCTCCTTTTAAACATATTTATTTACTGATTGTTGGCTGCACGGGGTCTTCATTGCTGTGCGACTCTTTCTCTAGTTGCAACAAATGCGGGCTCCTCTCTAGGTGCAGCGCACTGGCTGCTCGCTGCCGTGGCTGCTTGTTGCAGACCACAGGCTCTAGCGTGTGGGCTTCAGCAGTGGCAGCTGCAGGCTCACGGCACCGGCGCGATAGTGGTGGCACCCAGGCTTAGTTGCTCCACAGCATGCGGGATCTTCCTGGACCGGGGATTGAACCCATGTGTCTTGCAGTGGCAGGCAGATTCTTTACCACTGGGCCGCATGTAACCTAACATTCCCAGGCATGGGGATTGGGATGTATACATATTTGGGGGGAACCCAATGGTTTTCTCAAAAAAAAAAAGAGACTAGTAAGTAGCTGACAGGAGCTAGAAAATATTAGAGGTATGCATTGCCACTACTTCTGGTATTTACTTCCCAGAAAAAAATCACTTACTGTAATTACTGGTGTCTCTCTGCTCCAAAGTGATGGAGTGATTTATCTGGTAGGTAATTTGGGGAAAATAAATTAGGCATGTTTGACCTGGAGTCTGCCTTCTTTTGTGGGGTATGAGGTATCTATAGGAAAAATTCTTATCATTGCTCCTTTAGGGACTCTGTTCTGCTGAGAGCAAGCACTGACTGGAAGGCTGCAGGGGAGGCTTACTAAGCCTGGGTTCCCCTTCATAGAGGGTGAAGGGGAAACTGCCATTCCTGAGCTCAGCATCAGCAGGCCCACCTGGCAAAGAGACCTAAAGCCAAATCCTGCAATTTGGCTTCTATCGGCGATAACAGTGATATTTTGTCCCCATCTTTTGTCTTATTTGGCTCCTCCTGTCGTCTTATTCATTAAACTTCAGAATCCAGGTGAGAAAGACAAGTACATTTATTGACACTCTATCAGAGACCTCAAGAGGAAGCACTTAATTCATAAGACGCTATTTATTTCCCCAGGATGTCTCATTTCTCCTAAGTGATTATTTTCTGAGAATAGACCTTATTGCGGGAAATACTTTAGTAGCACAATGATGACGAGGCCAGGTGTCATATTACCTAAATTCAAACACTGGCCCCACCATTTAAATGTTGTGTGATACTCAGCAAGGTACTTAACATCTTTGAGCCTCCATTTACACCTGTAAACAGGAATACTAATACCTAATACTTCTCAGAGTTGTTGTGAGTAGTAAGTCAGACAATAGAAGTAAAACACACAGAACAGTGCCTCATTCACTGTACGCATTCAATGCATTATGTCGTCTACATATTTGTATCTCAAAACTTTTTTAATGAAACAGGGTTTTCTGAAGCTAGGATATGTCTTATTTGACTTTATATCCCCAGGAAAAGCACAGAGCCTACCACAGAGCAGAACTTAACACATGAATATGAGAAATAAAATTGAAAACTAAGGTGAGAGAAATGTTCTAACATATAGCACAATTTGTCTACTAAGCTTAACAGCTAATACTAGAGATTAATTTCCACTTAGCCAGAAAGTCAACAGACTATATGGTTTTTAAATTAATTGCAAATGCATTTTGTCCAGTTTTGCATTGGAAACTGTCTTTCAAGAATAATCCCAAAGCATTTTACTATTGCCTGGTGCAATCAATTTCAGCTGAAGCTGAAACTCCAATACTTTGACCACCTAATGAGAAGAACAGCTGCTGCTGCTAAGTCACTTCAGTCGTGTCCGACTCTGTGCTACCCCATAGACGACAGCCCACCAGGCTCCCCTGTCCCTGGGATTCTCCAGGCAAGAACAGTGGAGTGGGTTGCTAAGAGTCAGACACGACTGAGAGAACTGACTCATTGGAAAAGACCCTGATGCTGGGAAAGATTGAAGGCAGGAGGAGGAGACAACAGAGGATGAGATGGTTGGATGGCATCACCGACTCGATGGACATGATTTTGAGTAAGCTCCGCGAGTTGGTGATGGACAGGGAAGCCGGGCGTGCTGCAGTCCATGGGGTCGGACATGACTGAGTGACTGAACTGAACGGAACTGGGGCAATCATGAGTCACTCCTGCCCTCTAGTGGAAAAAGTAATGTGATGCACATGAAGGCCATATTCTTATCAGCTAAATGACTCATCCTCTTAAAAAATAAAACTATTTTTTATTCAATATTTTTCTAAATACCCATCATTTTATTTCAAAATTTGTATTAATATCTACAGTAGAAAACTTATTTGCATTTGTAATTTAGTCCATCTGGGAAGTCAGTCATATTAAGTGTGTTTCACTTTTTAAAAATTTGCACCAAGTGTAATAAATACATTTCAAAATAAATAGACACGTGAAAATTGCAACAAAAAACCGCAAGTGAAGAATGCCATTTAGAAGTATAACAAGTCACTCAAGAGTACTTCTAGTCTGTTATTACTTAAATACTCATGACTAATCCCTCCAGTTTCTAACCTCAGTTTTCAAACCAGTTCCAGATCACTGAAGCTCTGCAGAGACACAAGTAGCCTCAAATTTAATCCAAATTTTTTTCTGGGCATCTAGAATGTGCAAAAGTTGAGAAAGAGAAAAAGTTGATGGAGTATACCAAAATGAAAAAGATATAGTCTCTACATGTAAAGAGAGAAGTACATATACACATATATCACTAAACTGGAAAGAAATCTGTTGGAATACTATTCTGTTGGTGGTACAAACTCAAAGACATGAAAGTAAGGGAAAACTTTGCCCTGAAATCTTCCTAAAGTAAGTAGTAAATGAATAAGCTCTTGAAAAACAGATAAATCTTCAATAAAAATAAACAGGGGAAAAGTTACCTCAGATAGAAGGAAAAAATGAACTAATAAACATTAATGGAGATGCACAGATTGAGTTTTGGAAAAGATGACTAGTCAGGCATGGATGCAATGGCAGATATATTCAGAAATGAAATCAGAAACATGAGCTAGTTACAAATCATGCAAGCTGTGAATGTCCTCCAAGAAATTTGTACTTTTCATCTATGCCCAAGAACAGTTAGTGAAGAAATTAAGAGGTCACAATAAGACTCACATTTTTAGAAATAAACATTTTACTCTAATTCAGAAGATAGAAAAGAGAAAGTCTAAAGCTAAGGAGATCAGTTTTAAGGCCACTGCTAGAGTCCAGGCCTAAGAATCTGGACTCCAGCTGGAATAACGGCAATAGAGAAAGAGACACTGACACAAGATGCTTCAGGAAAAGAGCCATCAAGACGGCAGAGCAAGAGGACGTGGAGGTCACCACCACAAAGAACACGTCGAAACTGCATCTGCAGGTGGAACAGTTCCAGCTGCAAACTGGCAGAAGGACTCCTATACAACCAAGTCTGTAAGAAAGATACACGTGTAATCGGGTAGGACGGAAGAAGAGATGAGTCAGGACCTGTGCCCCCAGGAGGGGTCTCAGAGGAAAAGGGAGATCGGATGGGCAGAGACTCACCCCAGGGAGTGAGTGGGCTGAGCCACAGACTGGGCATCCCAGTCCTGGGGTCCTGTGTGAAGGAGACAAGCCCCCTTGGCTGGCCAGAGAACTGTTGGGACAGAGAGAGAGGCTGCAGAAGCCCAGGCTCTCCCTGTGAGGAGTGTGCACAGCATGGCCTGGCACGAGAGGCCCGCTCCAGAGGTGACGGGCTTCCCACCGCCACCTCCAGCCCCAGCCTGAGCTGACCGAACGCTCCTGCCCTGCTCACTTCACGTCACAGCGCAGCACTGGACCTGAGGCAGCCAGAACTGGGGAGAAAAACTCAACCCTGGGACTCAGAGGAGGCGACGTAGTCCCATGGTGGAGCCTAGGTGGGACAGCCGTGGCCACTGTTGGTGCTTCTTCAAGCAGCACCCTAGAGGCAGTCCAGCTTTCTGGGAGCAGCCACCTTGTCACAGCTCACTCCCTAATACAGAGAAACCACACAGACCTCACCTCCCGTGCAGATCAGGTTCAAGACAATCAGCAACAGCAGAGGCTGGGAAAGTGGATCAGCTTGGAGACACAAAGGGGTCTTGTCCCCAAGGCAGGGCAGACAGACACCTGTCCTGCAGCTGCTGAATTTCCTGCCCCAGCCCAGTGAACACTCCAGCGCTGAGGCACTGGATCTGGGGCAGCTAGGACTGGGGGAAAGACTCCGAGGTAAGCTGTGTCTAGGTAGAACCAGTCACCTACACAGGCAGCGCAGACGTCCTCTGTATGCCCAGCAGCCCCATTTGCTTCAGCACTGCCCTCCTCTAAGGAAAGGGCCAAGGGCAGGGAGAGGGGAAAGGACACACTCGATAACCAGCAAGGACCTACTATACAGCACAGGGAACTCTGTTCACTGTTATGTGGCAGCGTGGATGGGAGGGAAGTTCAGGGGGAAGTGGATACACGTGCATGTATGGCTGAGGCCCTTTGCCATTCATCTGAAACCATCACAATACTGTTAATCAGCTATACTCTAATACAAAATAAAAGGTCTTTTAAAAATTGTAAGAAATAGTTGAGCAAAAAAAATAAATAAAATGACTACCATGAAAAAGGACTTCCGTGGTGGCTCAGATGGTAAAGAGTTTGCCTGCAATGCAGGAGACCTGGGTTCAATCCCTGGGTTGGGAAGATCTCCTGGAAGAGGACATGGCTACCGATGCACCAGTATCATGGACAGAGGAGCCTGCTGGGTTACAGTCTATGGGGTCGCTAAGAGTGGGACACAACTGAGTGACAAACACCTTCAATCCAGGTAATGTAGGATTTATAAAAGATATAAAAATTGTTCACAAAGAGGTGCAAACTGAAGTGGTGGGAGGTAGAAAGGCATGACATAACCAAACTCTACAGATAGATGAAGGATGAAGCCTGTGGACAGATCGTTAGGGAATCTGAGTGTCTCATCTTGTGGAATGGCACACCTATCCAGTTACCAAGCTAGCAGAAACTCAGGTGCCATCTTTGACCTCTCTTCGTCACCACCCACCATGCCAGCTGATAATACTGCCACTCCATCTACTTCTCTCCATCCTCACTGCCACTTTGCCAGCTCAGGCCACCATCTTCTCTTACACACGTGACTTAAATGCTCTCTCTCTTTTATTTTTAATATGTAGAGAAAAGACATACAGATACAAGAGCAGGATGATATGAGAGCTTGAAACTGGCATAGATACACTATGGTGTGTAAAAGAGATAGCTAGGGAGGACTTGTTATAAAACACAGGAAGCTCAGCTTGGTGCTTTGTGATGACCTGGAGAGGTGGGTGGGAGTCGGGTGGGAGGGAGCGGATTTACGTATACACGTGTCTGACTCACTTCATTGTGCAGCAGAAACTAATGCAACACTGTAAAACAACCATATTCCAGTAAAAAAAAATATGCATTAAATATTTCCTTTTATGAAAAGTTATTTTTTGAAAGTAATGTTAAAAAATTCAAAACTTTCCCAAAGGTATACAATAAACATTTCTCTCCCATCCCAGGCCCCCAGTGACGCAATTCCCATAAAAAGAGGAGACCCAGCTAACCAAAGTTGTGTAAGTCCTTTCAGAGACATTTTATCCCTACACGAGCATATATGTATTTATGTTGGTTTTCTTTCCCCTCTGTTCACTCTGTTCAGGACCTTGTTTTGCCCCTTAATAATACAAACTTTCTTTTTCACATTTGCAAGTATATCTGTGGAATAACTATAAACTTATAATGTATTTACTCATCTATTTTATTGGACAGTATCTATTACTCCATAATATAAGCAACTATTAAATTTATATATTTCTATTTCTTTTTCATGCTCCTCTTTACTCTTCACCCCAGTAACAGCGCATTCCCATTACTTAAACTATAGAAATGTTGGGGGCTTTTTCCCCTTAGGGTATAGTGTCTTTTCTGGAAATTTTTTCTCTGTCATTTTTGTCTGAAATATGTAGATGCAGCAATTTTCAATATCTATGCATTGGAGAGGGAAATGGCAACCCACTCCAATGTTCTTGCCTGGAGAATCACAGGGATGGGGGAGCCTGGTGGGCTGCCATCTATGGGGTAGCACAGAGTCAGACACAACTGAAGTGACTTAGCAGCAGCATTCATATTCTTACTTGACCACAGTTGTTCTCAGTAACTTTTCCTCATATATTATGGTTCAGGGCTAGAGATTTCATCTAATTTTTTTTCAAAGATTTAATTTGCATTTCTGTGTTTTGTTCTTATCTTCCATTAATTTCTGACAGAAGAGTTAAGTGCCATCTTTACTTGGCCATTGAAAAAACAGAAGCCTCTATAATAAAGTTTTATTTGTCTCCCTACCTCTTATCTTATCCTTAAACGCATTTTTTCAATTATAACAAGAATGACCTAAAATT